>NC_056557.1:11401830-11488506 GCF_013358625.1 Macadamia integrifolia
AAAAAAAAAAAAAAAAAAAGAGAAGAAAAGAAATGAAATTGTGAGAAAAAAAAATGTATATATGTTTGGTTAGCATTAGAAGAGATGAAAAGAAAAGAAAAGTTTTTTGTATTTTCTCATAATTGTGAGAAAAAAAAAAAAGTATATATGTTTGGTTAGCATTAGAAGAGATGAAAAGAAAAGAAAAGAAAAGTTTTTTGTATTTTCCCATGTTTTATTATGTTTTTGTACTTTTTTCTTTTTTTTTATTCTCTTCACTACCAAACACAGCCTAAAATATAAATAAACACAAGAAAATAGAAAAAAAAAATTCTTTTCTTTTCTTTTCTTTTATTGATAATCAAATAGACATGCTTTTTTCTTTTTTTATTTTCTATTCTTTTCTTTTCTTCTCCTGACTACCAAACACGGCCTAAACTCCTCAAAGGCCTAAATCTCACATCCAATACTTTTACTATTCTCAACTGAAGATCGCTTTATTATAAATATCCAAAATCACAAATGGGTCAGAGATTTTTCCATTGCAAAACCACCCGATATTCATGGTATGCTTTGAAGTTCGAACTGAATGTCTTTGGTGGCGCCACCTTTGTTGAAGGATAGGTTTAGTAGGTTTAGTGGCGGCGACTTAGAATCGGTGTCGACCTATATCGATAGTCTCGATATCAATTATCCTATATATTTAATATTAAAAAATCCAGTTTGGTCAGATAATATCTTCAAGTGAATGCATCAGGCTTATATACGGCTCATATCACTCATGATATCTACAACCCTAACATATAGAGTTCTACTACCCGATGCAAAGGTGATAGTCCCATTTTGACTAATCAGATAATATCTTCAAGTGAATATGATCCGCTTATATACACTCATGATCCGCTCTTCTTCTTTAAGGTCCTTTCTGTTTAGAATGGTTCATGAAAAGAGAGAAAGTTGATTCTATATCCATGAATCATGATTGTTCTCGTACATTTTCGTACGTGAATATGATCCGCTCTTCTTCTTTAAGGTCCTTTTTGTTTAGAAGGGTTCATGAGGTGGGAAAATAATGCAGAAGATGATGGACCCCATATGTTATTGGGATGACCAACAGAAAAGGAAAATGTGTAGAAACATAAGAAAATGGTGTAATTCTTACTGATCATTCCCATCTCATTGTGTTTGGTTGCGAAATGTGAAAAGTGGGTGGGATATTGTGTAGAAACACAACCCGAAAATAAGCAGAAGATGATGAAAGAACAAAACAAACAATGCACACGGATTTTACGAGATTCAGTAAAGTTGTCTACATCCCCGGTGAGATGAGATCTTGCTTCACTATCAATGGAAAATAGGGTTACAACGTTCGTCCTCACACCTCTCAGTATTGCTTGCATTATAGAGAAATAAATCATCACTACAAATATAGCGAAAAAACCTAATCCGAAAAATACACAATTGTTATCAAATAAAAAATTGAGCAGCGCCCCCCTACACCTCCTACCATGTAAGGGGCGTCCTGCCCCCCTTGCAACCCTCACGACCAGTTAACCGGCTAGCGGGATAGCCATTCTACCTATTGAAGTGCTGCACTAGTACACTCTGGGTTAAATAGTGGTGGAATACAAGACATTGTATACCAACGTACTATTCATCTTCTTCCCTCTTGCTTTTTTCTTTTTTTTCTCAAGCCTGCTGGCCAAGCCTTGCAGTAATAGAGGGTTGTGTCTATCGGCAAATGTGATTGTAGGAATTAGGTAGCCTCAAATGTAGAAGCTAAGCAAGAAAAGAGGGTGGGTTTTGGGATTGGATGCGTAGGTATTGTTGGATCGAATCGAAGAGGGTTGTGTCTATCGGCAAATGTGATTATAGGAAAATAGGGTCGCCTCAAATGTAGAAGCTAAGCAAGAAAAGAGGGTGATGACAAAGAAGGACAAAACGACATGGGTTCATTCCCATCTCAGGTGCAATGGGAACATTGGGTTTTCGAAAGAAAAAATAAAAAAATAAAAAAATAAAAAATCCCTAGAATACTGTTCATCTTCTTCCCCTTTTTTTTTTTTTGAAAGCTTTCAGCCCAAGTTGCTGGCTTCCAGCAGCCGGTGCAAGCTAAGGAAAAACGGGAGATGGAGAGTGCTGGCGGATGATGGAGAGGGCTTGTGGGCACTACTGGGTTGGCTTGTGATTTGGGCGAGGAGCTGCACAGGGGTGTGATGACATGGTGCTGGATAGCCCATTTCCGGCAACTACGGCTTGCAACGATAGCATCTTGTGTTGCAGTGACTGACTGCCACGGTTGGGTGGTGCATCACGTTGATGAGAGGGAGAGTCAGCGTATGGCTGAGACCTTTGAGCTCAAAATCCCTGGAATTTTGGCAAAGTCCTATAGGGGGTGGGGTGGGAGAACTGATAAGCCACGTGGGCCGACAAGAAAAGAGATGTTGTCTCCCCAACTTCCCGCCCCAAGTAATCAAACGCTCTAATAACCTACTGGGGTGGGGAAATCTGTACAATAATCCCACCCCAAGACTCCCACCCATCAAAACACCACTAATCAAACAGGGACTAAAGCATCATCTTTATAAATTCCGCTGGAATCTCTCTCTCTCTCTCTCTCTGGCAATAAGAAATCTACAACTTTTAAATGGAATCAGCTCACCAAGGTCACTAGACATCCATATGTTGATATCAATCAAGACCAATCCATTACCAATCTACAAGGGTAAAATGATTTAAAATACTATTTTTTTTTTTTAAATGGAATCAGCTCACCAAGGTCACTAGACAATTGTTATGATCACATACAAGTGATGTTGACAGAATTTTACTTTCTTATTTTATAGAAGAAGGAGACCGTGGTTGGAGAGAATCTCCATCCGGCTGGAGAGGATCCTGGGTCCTAACTCGCCTGCTGGACCTCTGGCTCTATCACTTAAGGCACATGCCATGCACCACCTTTGTTCTTGAATTCAAATGGCATTATGCATCAATATAAGTTCACTTTATTGTACCAAACCCATCTTCAGTTGAACCAATTGAGTCTCAAGTGTGAGTGTGGAGGGAATCTATTTGGTAGAGTGATGGTGGCAAGAGGGGGGTTGGGAAGAGCGTGGTGGTGGTGGTGGCAACGACGATGAGGTGGGGATCCACGTATCGGGTGTGTTGGGAATGCTGTTTGATTTTAGATTTTTTTCTTCAATTATGTTTTATTTTTTTATATTAAGGATCTTTTTGCTAAAAAAAAAAAAAAAAAACGAAGAAGAAGAAGAATGATGATTTTTTAATATTAACATGAATATCCTACTTTGCCCATCAAATTCTCTCTGTACTCATTAAAGAGCAAGAATGAATGCAATTTTCATTTTGAAATTGAGAAGGCTTTTTGTGTATTTCTTTTGTGTATTTCAAAATTTCAGTCAAAATTTGATTTATATTTCACTCTAATAAAGTGTGAAAATCAAACCAAACAACTTCAAAAATAGAATTCACACCATAATATCAAAATAGAAATCATACCAAATGAGGCCTTAGGAATCAATAGGCACTTCTATTTCTGGATTTTTTTTTTTTCATTTTTCATTTTTAATCTAACAAAGTTCTCAAGTATTAGGGTCCGTTTGATAACATTTCTGTCATTTTTGTTTCAAGAAACGGCAGAAACATAAATGGATACGAAAAGACCATGCAAGTGGACAAAGTTCTCAAGTATTAGGGTCCGTTTGATAACATTTCTGTCATTTTTGTTTCAAGAAACGGCAGAAACATAAATTTTCGTTTCTAGAAACAGAAACGGAATTGAAGGTGTTTGATAAGTCATGTTTTTGAAAATCAATAGTAACTAGCGAAAGAATGGATATAAGTCGTTTCCATAAACGGCGAAACAAGTAGAATTTGTTTCGCTTGGGTCATTTCTTGAACCATAAATAGGTAGAAATTTTAATTTCTATATCTTGAAACGTTATCAAACGGGCCCTAACTATAGGTAAATATTCTCATTTTAAGGGTTTAATTCAATTATAGGGCCCCACCAGTTATCAGCCTCAATCGAGCCAATATGTTGAGTGTCCGTTGGTTCAATTGGGCTGGAATGAAACCAATCGATAATTTAAAATTATTTTTGAATTTAAAACTTAGGGCCCGTTTGATAACGTTTCTACCGTTTCTGTTTCAAGAAACGGCAGAAACATAAATTTCCGTTTCTAGAAACAGAAACGGAATTGAAGGTGTTTGATAAGTCATGTTTTTAGAAGTCGATGGTTACCAGTGAAAGAATTTCCACAAGTCGTTTCCAGAAACAGTAAAACAAGTTGAAACAAGTTGAACTTATTTCGCCTGGGTTGTTTCTTGAACCATAAATAAGTAAAACTTTCTATTTCTATTTATAAAAATAAGTGAAACGAAACAGTTTTATCAAACGCATTTTACTCCGTTTCTGCTGTTTCTGGAAACAGAAACGGCAGAAACGCGTTTCTTGAAACGTTATCAAACGGGACCTTAGACAACAATATTTAATTATTGGTTGGTTTAGTCTTGTATTCTCGATCGGTCCTATCAAGTTAATCGATCAAACCAAAAATTGAGAATCCTCGCATAATTGGTGGTAACCTTGCCAATGGGTCCTAAGAGGGCATGAGATCAATTCTTTACTTCACCGAGACCTATACAAGGGGTTTAATTGACATACATGGTAATTTGATATAATGCAAACTTTACATGTTATCAAAATTTTATTTTATGACTGAAAGAAAAAAAAATATATAACTAAATAAAAACAAAGTTATTTACATACACAAAGGATGATTCCTTGACAACAGCTACATTCATTAAAAAAAAAAAAAGGATATCAATCAGAATTACAGTTTTAGTAGTTTAAAGATCCAAAAATGTAGTTAAAGTACCCAAGAAAACAGAGGGGGGGGGGAGGTTGTGTTTATGGGTTTCAATTCACTGGCCTATTAAGAGAATGAAGAAGACCCAGCGACCCGGCCCGGTATGCTTAACCCACGAATAGCTAAGATGCAATAACTCTCAAGAGTGCAGGGGGCCTAGATTAGGTGGGCAAATGATCGGTACGAGCGCGCGTGGTCCTCTGAGCTGAGCAATGGGTACAACAACAAACCAGATAATTTACCACTTCCAAGACAGCAGTGAAAGACGGGGGGAGAGAGAAAGAGAGAGAGAGTGAGAATGCCCTGCGAGAAGACTAAAACTGAAGAAAGAGACATCAGTGAGACACGGTTCGATAGATCTCCTCCATGAGTTGGCCTTTTCAAGCCCCAACCAACAGATATTGTATCTCAGATAATTTGTACGGTAGTAAAAGATGTCCATTTGTCTTTCCCCTCTTTCAATCATTCCCTTTCTTTCCAAACTGACTTACTGACTGACGAGAAGACATGGGACGCCCTTCCTCCAGCCTCCATTCCTTTCCCCTCTTCATCTTTTCTGCAAATCATCATTCATGAGAGTAGAGTGGCCCAACAGAAGACCGTGTGTCAGAGATTTTTGTACAGTGAAAGTTATGTGGTTTGTCTTCCTCCTAAGTTCTACCTACACTCACTCGTCTGATACGGGCAGTCGGGCAGAAGCGGAAGCGACCCTTCTTTTCCGCTGCTCACCTCACCCCACTCTCTTCCTTAAACTTGCCTTCTATCTTCTCCCACGCCTTCCCCCATTGTTTAGGGCAACCGGAATTCGTATCCATCACGATGACCTTCTCTCCTGGTCCTCATCTTCCTTTGGGCTAACTTTGTGCATAGTATGTAAATGGGATTATGATGCCTTCCAAATTCCAAGTCTTTGGAGGAACAGCAGCCTCTCCACCTGTTCAAAGTAGTAGCCAACGCCAAACTCCTCAGAAAGTTGGTGATGAAGTGCAGACCAACAATAGTCCCTGGCCCAAATCACTGCTTGCAGGGTGCAGGCGTGCAACTGCAAGAAGTGTGGGAGAAGCTACGATATCATTACTTCACGTGCCTTCACTGAACTGATCAAACCGATTCACCTAATTCCTGCGACTTATGTAGGAAACCGAGTATACGATCACCACACATACCCTTACTACAAAGTAGCCCTATTCACCATCGCCTCCCTCCTCGACCTCCACAGAATTGATGCCACTGCCCTCAATAGCCGGTCCCCTCGCTCCATTCCTCCACACCCTATCTCCACCTTCTCGGTCTCCTCCACCACCACCACCACCACCACCATGATCCACCTAGGTCACCACAACAAGCTTCTTCCTCGTTGACCCCATTCACTAACATAAGAAATCCTGGCTTCACTGCCACATTTCTCTGCTGCTGTGGTTGGTCCTCTGGTAGTGGCGATGCCTTTCTCTCCTCCCGCAGAGATTGTTAGGGAGAGAACATGAAACTTAGAAGAAAATTTCCTCTCTCTCTCTCTCTCACACACACACGCACACACACACAGGCTCAGCCCTTGCTTTACCCGCTGTCCTCATGTCTTCTGCCCCACCCATCTCTCTCCGTCTCTCTCCTCCTGCCTCTCCCATCAACCCCTCTTCAGTGTTAAGAAGCACAAATTTTGTTCATTTTTCTACCCAGAGATGTCATCCAAGTAAGCAGCACCAGATACAATACACTACCGAGCTGAAATTAGTCAAGTTGAAAATGGAACCTATCACCAATAAATAGAACATTAATTCTGACTTCCAAGATTCAACATGCCAAAGGCATACAAAGACCAAACGATTCACGGAGGCTTCTTAAAGAGACAAATAGTGATCACTGTAGCATAGTGACATGGTACAATAGGCTACCACATTTAAGAGATTCTAAACAAAATGAAAGTTCAGCACATACCGTATATCAAAATCATACAAAGAACATACCGTATGAGCAGCAGATGTTGGTGGTATAAACAATGTCAAACCCCGGCCCCATCAACACAAACTCGATTCCTAAAAATTGTTGCAGGCCTTGGCGCAAGATGAGTGCACCAGGCTGAGCTTTACATTCATTTATTATCAAGCATATGAAATTGCATATCAAGACAATCTAGTTTTAGATACCCTGGGGATGAAGGAAGAAGTGATGACTGCATTAATGAGATCTTCCTGTTGGATTTATGGGCTAAATTAATTATTCGGGTTGATTAAATGGGTGAGAGTCAAATTGCATGAACCGGTTCGGTCCACTCTCAAGCTTAGGGATATGCTGGCTCAACCCATTGTGATTTAGGGTTTTGAGTGCGGGACAGTATTATAAATACTAGGTTTTGGGTCCCTACAACCATTATTCACTCTTCCCCACTTTACCACTAAAGTGAGAGAACCAAGGAGGTTTAAGGGGCTGTAGAAGATCCATAGCCAAGCCAAGAGAGCGAAAGTGGGAGTGACCAACATCAATCATCTTCAGCATACTAGGTGAAAGGTACAAATCGATCCTCCATAATTTTATTAGATTCGTGTTCTTGTTTTTCCTGTGTGGTTTCCTCCATAGGGTTTCAATCTCAAACCCATAGGGAGTTCTAACAATTGGTATCAGAGCAGACCACATGGGACAAGAATCGATTGAATTTTTCTTGTACATGAAGATTTTGATTATTACTTAAAACCTGATTTGATTAAAAATCATGAAAATCATAAAAATCGTAATTTTACCATCACTTAAAAATCCTGTATGGAAAAACTTTCTTCACGAAAGTTGTAGATCACGAGAATACGGTCGCGGCGGTATGCCGCAAGTCACCGGAAACATCCGTACGCGCCGGCACGCGCCACCGGAAACCGGCTGCCGGAGGAGAGAGAAAAAAAATTCAAAAAAAAAAAACGGCGGCGAGGCATCGCCGGTTCAACTCGAAAACCCTACCGATTCGAACCGGTGACACAGTGGGTCAACTCATATGTACTATTTGACTCGGTCAAAGGTTGACCGGGTCGTTGACCAATTGACCCGAATTTGACCCGGAATTCATATGGCCGAACCGGTTGGTCTTGATTGATTTAAAAAAAAAAAGACTTGTTTGGTTTTTGTTCATTTTGGGTTTTTATTTAAACTACTTTAAATTTCATTTAAAGGTTCGTTTTAAGGCCAAATTGAAATCTGTTTTTTGCGTTGGATTCCTTGTTTCGGGCCACATTTAATGATCTAATTTTTTAATATGACATGTTTATTTGAAATTTTATGTTGTATTTAGTTTCAATCATTGAAACAAAAGGGCGTTTTTATTTAAACTACTTTAAATTTCATTTAAAAGTTCGTTTTAAGGCCAAATTGAAATCTGTTTTTTGCGTTGGATTCCTTGTTTCGGGCCACATTTAATGATCTAATTTTTTTAATATGACATGTTTATTTGAAATTTTATGTTGTATTTAGTTTCAATCATTGAAACAAAATGGCATAAATCAATGCTTTGAAAAATATATATGTTATTGGTTACCATGAAATTGAGAAGTTTTTTTTTTTTAAATTGAGATATGTTAATATGGAAAAGGGTGTAAGCTTCCGCTCATTCTTAGTTGCAAAGTAATTTTGCTTTAGGAAACCATGAAATGATGAGGTGGAATCCACTAAAGTGGTACATTTTATTATTTCATGATTTTCCACAGGGAAACAATATAGGTGACATTTGCCCAAAGGTGATGTCACCAAAGTTAAGAAAATGACAGTAACCTAGAGGTTCCTAAGCCCAAAGGTGAGGGGATTTCAAAAGTTATTGTTCTTTTCACAGTAAATATAAATTTACAAGAGGACCAGTGCATTCTTAGCCCAAAGGATAGGAATGTAGTTGCGGTTGTGACTCTTGTATGGTTATTGTTGTCCTAGTGACATTTATATGTATGTTTTGAACATAAAGATATACATCTCCAATGGGAAAGATATGATAGAACTGAGTGAAACCCACCAAAGTGGTACATTTAATTCGATTGTATCTTCTCCAACAGTAAAGGTGATACTTTCCCAAAGGTTATGTCATCAAGGTTTGAGGATAATCATCCACATTTCAGAAAGGGACATTGAATTTGGAGTTCTTTTGCCCAAAGATGATTGAATTCCAAAGTTAGTGTTGTTTTCACAGTTAAAAGAATAATATAAGAGCATCAGCTAATTCCTGTCCCAAAGGATAGGGATACATTTTTAGTTGTAACTCTTATTTAAAATATATTGATGGTATTACATGCTTTTATATTATGGTTTATATTTTGATATTTGGCATGTATTGTGTTGTTGTTACTACTGTAGTAAGATGGCAGTTCCCTCAAGTTATGTATCTTCCATCCCAATACTCACTGGTAACAACTATCAAAAGTGGGTGGAGGAATTAGAATTGCATTTAGGTCTTCTTGACTTAGACTTGGCACTTAGGGAGCCTAAACCTGAGCCTCTCACAGACTCGAGCAGAAGTGCTGAAAGGACCAAGTTTAAGAAATGGACTGAAGCAAACAGAAAGTGCATACTGGTTTTAAAAAAGGCAGTTCCTGAAATTATACGTGGAAACATAGAGATCAAAGACACTGCAAAAGAATTCCTGGATGCTATTAAAGGTAGATTTCAACACAACAAGAAAGCTGAGAAAACCACATTGATGACCAGGCTAATGAATACAAGGTATGATGGATGTGGGAGTGTTAGAGAATACATTTTGGGTGTAGCTACTGATGCTGGTAAACTTAAGGATCTTGGAATACCCTCCCTAGTCAGTATAAGAATATATTGTACACATTGCACTGAATACCCTCCCTAGTCAGTATAAGGTTATCCAATCTACCTACATTGCACTGAAGGACGATTGGAGCCTAAATGAGCTCATTTCCATTTGCACTCAAGAGGAAGAAAAATTGAAACAAACTAGGTTTGAGAGTGCACATGCAACTTTTCACAAGGGATCTTCTGGTGGACCAAGCAGAAGGAACAAAAATTTTTCCAACAGGGGAAGCGTCAAGCCATATGACAGGACTAATAGCTCTCAAGAACTTGACACATCTCAAAAGACTCAGGATGAAGAGAATACCAACAACGTAGAGTGTTTCTGGTGCCATAAGAAAGGATATGTGAAGAAGGACTATTTTATTTTCAAGAAATGGTTAGAGAAGAGGAAGAATTCTGGGGTTGATAAGCAGGATGATACTAAGAAAGGGTGAGGTAGACTGATCATCAGCAATTGAGAGCAAGTAAAATTTGGTCCCATCAAGTAGTTAGGATTTCTTTACATACAGTTATTTGAAATGCTTGATTAGTGGGAGCTCTGGTTTTGTTTAGTATTTGTTTATGTTTTGAACCTTAGCCCGTATGTTTTGGGGCACAGTTTGATGAATTATGGTTAAGTTTTAGCATTTACATTATGCACAGTTATTTCTTGAAATATTTGGTTTATGATTTCATTTGAAAATGTTTTTATAGGCAGTAATTTCTTAGTTATAGGCAATATTTTGCCACAATTCAAAAGGTAATGTTTGCCACATTTTAAGACAGTATTTGTCACAGTTCATAGGCAATATTTGCCACAGTTTATAGGCGGAAGGCCACAGTTAGATATTAACCACAGATCAAAGGCGATTTGCCACAGTGAAGGTTAATATCTCAGTTAAGGACCTACATAGAATGACAACAGTGTAATTTGAGGATATGTCAATGTTTCTATGATGGTATCCCACATAGATTCGTGTTAAGAAACTTACTTATGTTTGTAATAACAGAAAGTTGTATGCCGTATATTGAGGTGTATCTTCTGCTGTTATTCGATGTGAGTGGTTTTTCAACTGAATCACAGTAAGAGTGGTTAATGTAATAAGATTCTATGGCCACACTAATTTAAAAGACATCCTTATAATTAATGTAGCCCAAGTGGGAGATTATTGGATTTATGGGCTAAATTAATTATTCGGGTTGATTAAATGGGTGAGAGTCAAATTACATGAACCGGTTCGGTCCACTCTCAAGCTTAGGGATATGCTGGCTCAACCCATTGTGGTTTAGGGTTTTGAGTACAGGACAGTATTATAAATACTAGGTTTTGGGTCTCTACAGCCATTATTCACTCTTCCCCACTTTACCACTAAAGTGAGAGAACCAAGGAGATTTAAAGGGCTGTAGAAGATCTATAGCCAAGCCAAGAGAGCGAAAGTGGGAGTGACCAACATCAATCATCTTCAGCATACTAGGTGAAAGGTACAAATCGATCCTCCATAATTTTATTAGATTCGTGTTCTTGTTTTTCCTCTGTGGTTTCCTCAATAGGGTTTCAAACTCAAACCCATAGGGAGTTCTAACAGCAAGGCCAGCTGGTACATATCACCTAGAAACCCTTGATGGAAAAGAACTATAAAGAGCATGGAACTTCAAAAATTTCAAAAAGTTTAATTAATAGAAGCCATCTCCAAAGTTGGGTACAACATTTCTCTCCTTCAAATTAACACTAGAGTTCTATTGAAATGAAAGTCAATTAACATAATCGTTGACTAGACATATTTGTTTCTCCTTTATGATAACAAATCAAGTCCAATTTGACTCATCTATCTCTGCTTAAAGTCTTGCAAATGTATGCACGACGGATTGTCTACAAACTTCATCCAACCATATCTAAATCTAGCAAGGAGTACACATACAGGGTCCTTACAAGGGCACAACCCTACTCCTCCAAGAGAAGACAAGATGCCAGGGGCACAACCTATCTCCTCCTAGAGAAAATAAGATGACCGAGGCATAGCCTTACTTCTCCAAGAGAGGATAAGACAATGAGGGCACAACCCATTTCCTCCAAGAGAGGATAAGACGACAAGGGCACAACCTATCTCCTCCCATAGAAGATAAGATGACCAGGGCATAACCCTACTCCTCTAAGAGAGGACGAGACAACCAGGCATAGCCCTACTAGAGGATAAGACAACAAGGACACAACCCATCTCCTCTGATAGGAGATAAGATGACCAGGGCATAGCCCTACTCCTCCAAGAGAGGATAAAACGACAAGGACACATCTCATCTCCTCTGAGAGAAGATAAGACGACTAGGGCACAACCCTACTCCTCTAAGAGAGGACAAAACGACAAGTGCACAACCCATCTCCTCCAAGAGAAGATAAGATAACCAGGGCACAACCTTACTCCTCTAAGAGAGGATGAGACAATGAGGGCACAACCCATCTCCTTCAAGGGAGGATAAGATGAGAAGGGCATAACCCATTTTCTCCAAGAGAGGTAAACCATCTCCTCCAAAAGAGGATGCGACAACCAAGGCATAGCCCTACTCCTCCAAGAGAGGATGAAACGACCAAGGCATAGTCCTACTCCTCCGAGAGAAAGCCAATTACTAAGTAATACCCCAAGTTATATAAGTAAGATAAGGTCGCCAACGCATGTCAACACAAACAGACATATCAACTAATGGGTGTTGGAGGATCACTTGCTACCCTAGAAGACCCTGAACCACTAGCTTCACCCAAAGGACATGAGGAGACTAGATCACTTGGTTTCTCAACAGAAGTCTGCTCGGTGACTAGAGGACGAGCAGAAGCTTGACCAGCAAGTTTAAGAGGAGGACGACCTGACACTGGACCACAAGGCTTAGCGGCCAACCCCTGATCACTAGGCTTGACAGAGGCCACCTAGGTAGTGGATTTCAGAGGGGGTGCTTGGTCATTAGGCTTGGCAAAAGTAGCTTGACCAACTAGCTCCCCAAGCAAAGCAAAAGGGACTCCAAATTTACTAGAAGAACCGCCAATGATAGGAACTTTATCTGGCTAAGCCACAACTGGTGTTGGAACATCCTTCTTCCTAGAAACTTGACCAAGTCCCTCAGAAGGGACCACAACCCCAATAGAAGGAATAGTTACCTGACCAGAGTTCTTAACATGTATCTCATTAAGTAAGATGTGATACCCTACTTTCTAAACTTGGTCTAATTTTTCGGTTGGTTCGATTTGGTCTTGCAGGACCTGAACCCGAGTGAGTTAGGATAAGTACCTTATGGAACATGATGGCAAGAGTGACCTTGAACTCAAGTTGGCCAAATGAGCTGGAGTCAGTGCCTAATGTAGTCTTCGTACCGAAGCCATGCACTTGAATGTATCACGAGGCCATGTACGCACAATAAAGGTACGTAGCCGTATTTTATGTTGAGTATGCATATAAATAGTCTACAATGAGCGAAATACGTGTCGAGGCAGAGCCCCATCGAAAATCCCAATGTTTAGGCTAAGTCCTGGCCGACTGGTGGGTGGTCATAAGTGGGTCGACCCACTAATGTGACCTACCAATTTAGTCACTAGATATTTTTACCCCACTATAAATAGCATTTATTACCTCTTTTTCATCTCATTTATTGTTTTACACGGTAGTTGAGAAACGTAAAGAAGAAAGAGGAGAGAGGAAGGAAGAAGAAAATGGGGAAGGAGACGATCAATGTGCGTTGCCGAGGTTAGATCTCTTGAATCTAACACCGAATTTGTGATCCTCATCTCGAGATCTACGATTTGAGGTGAGTAAAGTCCATACTCCTTAAGCCTTTTATGAAAACCAAAGTGAAACCCTTCGATTTGGGTAGAAATCCTTTGGATCTTGTTGTGATCTCTTGAGAATGTGAATCTAAGTTGTTTATGAAGGATTTAGAGGAAGACTTGCAAGATTTGTGAAGCTTTTGTTGATCCCTTGAGCTAAAGAGAAGGATTTGAGGGTTTGAGGTGTTAGCAAAGAGATAAGATCCATGCATAAGACCTTGGATCGACATTAGATCTAGATTGGAATCATGATTTGAAGCCTTAGATTATTGAAAAATGCAGTCGAATCAACCCTTGGTTTCCCCAAGTTGGGATGAAGAATGGGAGAGAGTAGCAAAACCTCGATCGCGAGTGGTGGGTGCCTTGCCCACAGCTCTTGGCTCATCGGTCTCAGCAGTGTTCCTGGTCAGACAGGCGAGCAAGGACTGGTGGGTGCCTTGCCCGCCTGTCGACCTACCAATCCTACTTCTTGAATTCTGATTAGACCCAAATTTATCGGGTATCCTACTCTTGTAATTCTAAACACATTGGAAACATCAATTGTCACACCCCGTTCTCACAGAACCGGGCCAGTGACCGGGTTAACACCGGTTAACCCAAACTTTCCAGGATCATCAGATACTGTATTCCACCACAGCATACTCACAACTAATACAAACTCATCAGATCAGCGGAAGACTAAGTTTTACCTATGAATAATCCCATAATACTTGATACCCGAATTGTGATACAATAATTATATACATGTGGGCCCGAAAGCATGATATTTACACAATAAAAATACAATTCACATATCAAGTACATAAAGGAAATTATCAAAATAATCAAAGTACACAGCTAAGGCTAGAGCTCAACTCGGCATCAAGGGTTGAGCCCAGCTCGGCATCACAAGGTAGAGCTCAACTCGGCCTCAAAAGTGGAGCTCAGCATGGACTCAAAGGTGGAGCTCAGCTCGGCCTCAGAACTGCTATCCCGCAGCACAACTCTCGCACGAGTAGTCAGTGCCGTGCTCTAACTCCTCCGGGGTCCACCAGTCCTCTTTAGGAAACTCGACTGTGGGACCCACCCCAGTCTCCTCAGATATATGACCTGCAAAATCATCTAAAAAGGGGTGCACACGTGGGATGAGCTCACTAGCTCAGTAAGTGGTAAGATGGACCACACAGCAGTCCACACATCAAAACACAATCATATGCACTACATGCCATGCTATACATTTTTAAATCACATCCACCTAAGCAACATTACTAAGTCATGGTTTTAGTGCTACTACAGCCACAGTGCGCGTATACTCCGGGTACGAGCCGCGAACTCCCTCCCGCGATACGCCCATAGGGCTGTCGGAGAAGGCCCACCGTGAGTACTCAGAAAAGTAAAGACAATGCCGTCCACCGGCTCTCAACAGAAATGTAAATGACTGAATTTAAAGGTGCTGACTCCAGCAATTTAAAAGCAGTACGATTGACCCTCTTGAATGTACCACCAGGGTTGCCGGCTGTCCTACATGACCCGTCGGGCGTTATGTCTAACCGCCACAGTCACCCGACGACCGCGACCACTACTTCCCCCTAAATGATAACCCAACACCTTAACCCCTGTTGGGAGGGGTCGTAGCACGGGATGGTGAAAATCCTAATACCGCATGCTCCTATATGACAATAGTGCGATTGCATAGTGCCACCGCGTCCCATTCCACGGGCCACCAATGCACTCATCTCCAACCCGACTACGGCATCTAGTCTATCAATGCGTCATGCACAATGATGTCCACATTCAACATATAAACATCTCATTCAATTGGCATTTGGAAAGTAAACATAGCACACATGCATATCAATGTGAGGAATGACTAATCTACATAGCATATTCGTGATGGCATGACTAGACTAGATATAATTAAATGAATGCCAAACAATGCCTTGAAACAAGGCCAAACGTCCTCTCCCCACTTACCTGTAGCATACAAGGATTCCCGTTCAGTACGGGGGAGATCCGGTGCGAATCGGGTAGGATTTGGTGAACCTAACATAATTGAATGGGGTTAGTACTTCACCATTTCGAAATCAAAATTAACACGATCCGATGACAAAATTATGTTTAGAACGTTAAAAGAAGGTCGCACGTCCGATTTGGGTCCAATCGGACGTAAGAATCACCTTCGGGGCCACACGGGTGGGTCAGACAGGTGGGCTGTCTGGCCAACTGTCCTACCCACCGGTTTGGACCGATGGGTAGGGGGCCCCTGCTAGGACCAGCGGGTAGGGTGGCCAGCCGGTTGGGCCCATCGGTTGTACCCGAAGGCCCCTGCCCTCTCAGGTGGGTGCCCACAGGAGGGTAGGGGCCCACCGGTTCCACCCACCAGTCTTGGCGGGAAAACAGCCGTTTCTTCTCAACTTTCTCCATTCTTTGGGGATTCAAATGGGGCTTTTTCCAACCCATTCTTCACACCTTCAAGGTCTTATGGGATGGTTCTAACCTAGATCTAGATTAGATTCAAGTGATGGGAAACCATCTTACCTTCTTTGCTCAAAAACATCTTCAAACCCTCCAAATCACTTCAAACCCACAATGTTTCTTCCACCTTGTCAATATCTCTTCAAATCCTTCAAGATCAACACATAAATCATCTATTAACCCTTAGATTCATCATTTCAAAGGGGATTTACAAGATCTCAAGAAACCCTACTCGAATCAAGGGTTTAAGCTTGGGTATGGTGAATGCTCACAGAACCCGACTTTGCTTACCTCCAAATGTAGATCTAGAGTTGAAGATCACTCTCCCGGCGCCGGAATGGGAAGATCAAGCTTCAGCGCCGCTAAAATCCCTCTTTTCTTCCTCTTCCTTCTCTTCCTTTCTTCTTCCCTTTCTTTTCTCTCTCCTCTTTACTCTTCTCACCAACGTACCGGTGTCATAAATGAAAAGAAAAGAAAAACATAAAGCTATATATATAATTCCTGAATAAGTGAATAGTACACATGGATGGGTCACTCAGGTGGGTGGGTGCACCCACCTGTCCGCCCACCTGAGGGCCAAACTTGGGATTTTGATCGAGTCCGGGCCTCAGCGCGAACCCCACCCCTGGCGTACGATGTAGCATATGTATATACCTTAAAATATGGCTATAATACCTGCTTTATCCGTACATGGCCTTATGGTAGATCCATGTACACGGCTTGGGCACTCCCGTCTCTTCTGGCACTAGCTCGGACTTGTCGGGTCAGCCGGTGTTTAAGGTCACCCTTGCCATCATAGCCCATAAGGAACCCGCTCTAACTCCCTCTGGCTCGGTCCCTGCACGGTTAAACCGGTTCAACTGCGAAATCAGACCTGGTTTAAGAAGTAGGGTATTACATCAAACCTCACTGGTTATGACCTTAAAGTGGCGGTATACTAAACCTAACTCTTTTATGATAGGTTACACTAGAACTCGAGTCATTATACGCCGGATCTACCTCGTACCAAGGGTGATCATCATACATAAATAAGTAAGTGGGAAGAGGCAATTGCATCATGTCATTCTGGTTGTAGACTAGTTATGTCATCATTTATTATTGTGTAGACTAGTCATCTATGAATGCAATTGCATGCATTGATGTGTGTACTATAAAATTCAATTATGATTTAACATGTTTATATCTTTAATTGTTAAATTCATGTTCTTGATCCGTGATGTGAGATGGGTGAATATAACTTTTGATTTTGATGTTTGTTAGACTAGATGTCGTAGACGGCTTGGACACAAATGCATTGGTGGCCCGTGGTATGGGACACAATGGACCGATTCAATCGTACTATCTCACATAGGAGTATGCGGTTAGGATTGACACATCCCTGTGCTATGACCCTTCTCAATAGGGGTTTAGGTGTTGGGTATATCATGTCGGCAATTTCAGTGATATAACAGAGGGTCAACCGTACTGTTTTTAAATTAATGCAGGGCAAGGCCCATTTTACTTTTCGATACCAATGCTGGCCTTCTCTGGCAACCCTATGGGCGTATCGTTGGATGGGGTTCGCGACTCAGACACAGGGCATACGCGCACTGCGATTGCGAGTAGCACGTAACCTATTACTTAGAATTGTTGTCTAGGTGGATTAAGATAATAAAATGAATTGCATGCATATAGGTTCATTTGTATTGCGAATACTTGTGTGGTCTTTCTTTTCACTTACTGAGCTAGTGAGCTCATCCCATGTGTGCACAACATTATAGATGATCTTCTAGGATATCTGGTTGAGGAGCTAGAGCCGGGACCCACCGTGGAGTTTTCAGTCGAGGACTGGTGGGTCCCTGAAGATCTTGGGCAGGGGGCCAAGTGCCCGTGCGATAGTTGTGTTGCGGGTCAGCAACATTGATACCATATCGATACTCTTTTTTATTATTTTGAAATGTTACCCCTTTTATACTCTTGATATTTAAATTGTATTTGTTGTGTATATACTACTCTTGCGGGCCCATATATAAAGATATTATGTAATATAATTTTGGTATCAAGAGTATTGGGGAATTTACAGATAAATACATGTAAGACTTCCGCTGATATACAGAATCATATCGGTTTATAGTGTATGTGTGTGTATGTTGTGCTGTGGTTACTACGTCATGTGATCCTGACAAGTTTTGGGTTAACAGGGGTTAACTCGATCACTGGTATGGTTCTGTGTGGAACAGGGTGTGACATAAGAAGAGGAAAAAAAGATGGAAAAATAGGAAGAAGAAGGGTATAATAATATAGAGGCGAGGAGGAGAGGGAAATATGGCACAAAACTCGAAGTATTCAATTCATTCAATCTATCCACTAGAATGGTTGTGTATATATAAAGGAAGACAAACTTCAAATCGTATCTATCTTGAAGTCAAACTCCTAATTAATAACAACGAATCCTAAGAATGATATAAATATCAAATAAATAAATACCTTACATGACCAAAACTAGATTTGGACCTCGTTCGTCTTTGTCTATTCTTCCAAACAAGTTTGAACCCTTCCAATGAAGTGCTATTGCATCTCCCTTACTGGGCTCTTCTATATAGTAGAAGCTATCAAAATTTTTTAGTTCAAAATTTCTTCCAACCCTCCTACCACCCTGACATTGAAATGCTTGAGTGATCCAGCATCTCGACCAACCATGGAGCATGTATCTCATTAGCTATCAACTTATGGAGGACATTTTCCAATCCCTTTCCTCACAGTTACTTTCTCTCAGTTGATGATGAATCTTGAGATACAATTGAAAGATCTGTGGTTACAAAAGCTGTCTAAATTACTGCCTTAACTCTTCTTCATGCTATCCTGGAGTTTATTTAGGTTCTTTCATTCCAAATAAGAGGCTGGGAAGTGGAACTGTGATTGAAAACTTAGGCATCGTTTGACAACGTTCCGTTTCTGTATTTTCTTGTTCCAAAAAACAGAGAAGCAGTCAAAAAAGTGTTTGCTAAAGTTGTTCCATTTCACCCGTTTCTAGAAACATAAATTAAAATTTATGCCTATTTACAATTCTAGAAACAACTTTGACAAAACAAGTCTTTCTAGAAATGAATTTGAGAGAAAAAAAAAAGTTGTTGTGCCAATTAATCTCTCAACTATTTAAACCTAAAAAGAGGCAACCGAACTCTCTCTCCCTTTTGGGCATCCAATGATACTATTGGGTTTTTTAGTGGCATTATGTTTACAAAAAACGTTTCGAGAAATAGGTTTATCAAACACCAAGAAATCTATTTTTGTTTTTGGAAACGTGAAAAGCCGTTTCTATTGTTTTTAGATACAGAAACAACAGAAACACTATCAAACGGTGCCTTAGCATTGCCATACTAATATCCACATTCAAAATTGATGCTGTTAACTCTGAAATGAATCATAGTTCATTGAAACATTGTTTTTCTGAGAGGCACTCTATCTTCAAAGTTTTTTGCTTGCAAAGGAGTAATGTAACTCTGGATGGCTCTCGTGTAATGAGTAACTGGTATTTAGGAAGTTTTGCGCAACATTTATTCAATGAATTTTTCTAACATATTCTAATTTTTTGCTTCTACTCCATGGTTGAAGTAAGATACAATTCACAAGCTTCTCATCACCTTCAAGGTGTATAGCTTTCTAATAATCTCCAGAGTCTAGTCTACAGGGGGAGGGGGATGAAGCAAGCCTCAAAATTCTTATTACAATATGATCAGACTCTCAGTTCAGCTCGGATTTTTGATCGGGTAAAATATTTACGTACAAGCATTGCAAGGTGGATGCACACATGAAACCTTAACTATGATAAAGGAACCTAAAACCCCAAAACAAATGGATGTATCCCCATTATGAGTATAGAACTCAAAGTAAGAGATTGCAGGAAGCTGCAGAGAGAAGTTATTGGGAAGTTGCATTAAATTAGGGATGTAGGTGAATGCAGAAGAGAAAAAGATATCACAGGATAGTAGCAAAGAGATAGAAACCTTAAGGAAGATAAAAATTTCCAGAGTTGAGGAAAAAGAGAGGGATGTCACTGGGAAGAAGATGGCTCATACCAGATTCAATCAGGCTGCTTAGCATGTCCATCAAAATAGGGTCATTACTCATTACAACCACTGTTTAAACAACCATCACTACATATAGTTTTCCTCGATAAGCATTGTAAAACAAAAGCATTATTAAGCAAAATCTGGGCTTCTTTTGTTTTTCTTCAATTTACCATAAAACACTGTACCAATCCTAAACGTTTGTTTGTTTGGGGTGGTGGAGAGGGGGTTTGGTTTATGGAAGGCTATGAATTTATGTTATTCTCAAGATGAGAAACAGCTTCATAAATGAATATGGGGTTTAGTACTTAGATGAACATCTATCAGTAATAATCAAGAAAGCCATTCACCTAATTGCTGTTCTGGAGTTCGACTTGTATTGGAAAAAATAACACACACATTCATATAAATACAAACAATTGTTTATTATTTTATTTCATTTTCCGGCTAATGTGCCAATAAGAGTAGCCCATTGGTGCAATTATGCATGCATAACTTCGCATGCTATGGTTTCAAGGTAACATTTGAGTGTTCAACAGATGCACTGCTGGGTTGGAATCCAAAACCAAGTTGTATCAAATTCATCTACTTTTCACAAAACTCAGAATAGACATGAAATGGCCGGAGAAGCGAACCTCACTTGAAATCTTTGATTCATCTACCTTTCACAAAACTTGGAGTAGACATAAAATGGCCGGAGAAGTGAACCTCACTTGAAATCCTGTTTCCCATGTATAGATTGATCCTTGGTTAATCACTTAGTGCTACCTTTTGACCAATATATGATTCTTATACTGAGAGAAATAAGAGATTTGTAGAGGAAAGGACCATGAATGAATTTTGGTATACTCATCATTATCAGAGGACAGGATGGATATATTTTACAATGAAGAAATACTTCCATCCCGACCTCTATTGTAGTTTTCTCTTGAATTTGAACCCCACTCCATAGCTTCTGCTACAGCTCGTTGACGTTCTTCTGCACTGTCTTCATCCTCACTTGGTGATTTCTCCTCATACTCACTTGGTGTTTTCTCCTCAGATGGTGAATGTGAAACAGGAAAAGGTGAAGGTACTCGCTCTTCAGGAGCCACTGATAGGAAACTGAGAGCACTGACAACGTCACTCATTAAGGGGCGAACTGATGCTTCCTCTTGAAGACACATAGCAGCTACTGCAACTGCTTGATTCAAACTTCTCACTGGGAAGTCCCCTTGAAGGAGTGAGTCAGCCATCTCTGGGAAATTTTTTGGGTCTCTGAAATAGGGTTGTGCCTGTCCAATGCAGTATGGTATTCACCAAGGTAAGTTTAAATTATCTATAATGTGATCTTGTCCAGGTTCTGAGTTTATTAGGGAAGTAGGAAACCATGTAAAGAGAATGAAAGAAGGAACCACTGGATATCGTAATACAAAACAAAATTCGTTTTTTCCCTTTTTGTTGGAGGAAGGAATATGTTAGAGAAACAACCATGAGATCAAGTAAGCAGCAATTCATTACTCAAGATAACAGGAATTAGTTCCAAACTATTGATTTTGAGCGTAGACATAGATGTGATACAGCATTTCAGGTTTGGACAGCTAATTATGCTGAAATAATAGCAGCCCCGGATATCTGGTTTTCGAATGCATCTACAATACTGGTTAACGAAAGTATTATAGCACAGGATATATGGATAAATAAATAATGAATGATAGATTTAAGCTGCCTTAGTTGTGGCACAGTAATGCCATTAACTGCAGGAAAAAAAAATTACTTATGTCAGATGCATGCAAGCTACGATGTGTCAAATACTTAACATTATGTCTTGGAGACAGATTCTGTAGTTGTATCTCAGGCAGAAGATTATGATTAATTTCTGGGGGAAAAATGTACCTTTCCCACATGGAAATCCTCAGAAAAAGTTGACATCTTTATTTTCATTTAAAGATACTTTTTTTTGGGGGGGTGGCAGGGGAGGGGATGGTTTCTGGCATGAAATGTACTTTGAGAGACCCAGTAAAAAGGACCCCTGAAATTACCTGACTTGCAAGTTGCAACCACAAGTTCCATAAGGTTATAGATCTCAGTTGTGATATAAAAGTTGTATGCCAATCGATTCCATGCAAAACTAATCAAATTTAGATTAAGCGGAAATGGAAAAAGGAAAATTCAGGCACACATACACACATACCCTACCTGCCAAGTTCTGACAGAAAAATAAGCCACTTGCCCAAAATATAAACTATCAATCTAATTTGATGGAAGCACAACCAACAGAAAACAGTATATTGCTTATTAGAAAAAGTAAGGGGGATGGCTTCATAACTTTCTTGACTCATCCAACCTCTATAGGGTCTACAAAATTAATTTTCCTATCTCCTAGAAAACTGGCCTATGATTTCATTCCCATCATTTCCAACTGTGGTGATGCATGTCGGTGGAGCTTGAAGAAAAGAGAAAGGCTGCACCAATCAGCCCATCGAGTCCGGCCCATTAATAAGACCTTTGGGCCAGCTGTTAGTCCACTTTTGTGGCCAGATTGAGGCCCACTACTGTGCTAGACAGTCCTTGTGTGGGGGAGTTTTATTAGTTTTATTTAGATTATATTTTAATATATTTTATTATATTTTATGCAGTTATTAATTTAAGGATCATTTCTATTTTGTTATTTAGCTCGGATAAGGCAGAGTTGAGTTGTTAGATTCTCTTCTGTATTTATTTTCTAATTAGAAGGTTGCCATATGGTAAGGAGATCTCCTTTCCCACTCAAGGAGGGATCCAATTTCTGTATATCAATAAAAGAGGGGCTGCCTACTTAACACCCCAAGACTCGAAGTATTGAAATTTTTATTTTTTATTTATTTATTTATTTTTTGTATTCTATTAGACTCGCCATGGTGAGAGACCAAGGTCAGTGAGAGAGTGACCAAGGCCATAAGTGAGACCTTGGTCATCTCCCCCTCCTACTTCTTCCCCTTCTCTAATTTTTTTCCTTTTCAGTTTCTGTTTTATACTCTGTAACTGTGATCTGTTGGAGGCGCCTGAGCCCTTATTGGACACTATTTAAGTTGTTAGAGTTCATGTAATATGGGTACTTTGGGTGCTTTGGTCCTAATTCAAGTGATCCAACGTATCAGATATGGGAGACCAATAACTCAACTGTTATAACGTGCTTGATTTCACTCTGAGGGATATCCTGCTTCACTACTGTTTTTAAGGATTTTGGCAGCAAACTTCAAGCAGTGATATTTATTCATCATCCATTAACTGAAGCCCATCTTCTAGTATGTTGTTTACCATGTCCATGGCCACCTTCGACGGTAGTTTTAAGGCCATCCAATGACTATAAACTTCTGTGTTATTAAGTTTCTAAATCTGAGTCTTATGTTTCTAATTTTGAATCACATTCATAGCAATGATCTAACTATCAGATGTGGCTATGTTTTTGAAGAGTTGAATGCCACCCTATACCCTACGTTTGACTGGGAGTTGAGGCCCATCAGTGTTGGCCTTGGGGCTATTACTTCTGCTCCTGATAAGTTTCTATTTTGAGGGATAGTCTGTCAACTCAGTTTCTGGTTTAATGTTGCAAGCGTAGTGTGGTGTGGGGATGTCTAACTGTGTTTGTTAATTTCTGTTTTATATCATATTGACAGTACTCTGACCTATGGATCAAGGGTTTTCTTAGTTACTAATTTGGATAGCAGGTGGCCATTACGGCAACTGTACTATTGCATTGTCAGATCAGTCCCTAGATCTGTGTTTTAATCTTGATTTGGTTCCCTATTCTGTTGGTCTGATTGTCAAGTTTAATACTACTTTATTGCTGGTGTTAAGAAGAGTTTTCATTGCTGTAAATCAGTACCATCGGTCCTGTTGTTAGGTTGGGTTTTACCCTTTCTGTTTACTGACCCTGGACCCATCAGGTGGAAGGGCCCCTTATCATGAAAAAACTTGAGCAGAAAAAGAAAGAAAACAAATGATAAGAATGAGAATTACCCAAGAAACTAGGTTTTGCTCCTCTGTTGGCCTTGTGGTGTCAATGGCTCTTCGTCCAGTTATTAGCTCCAATAAAACAACTCCAAAACTGTATACATCCGACTTCAATGTCAGCTGACCAGTTCTTGCATACTCCGGGGCACAATAACCATATGTCCCCATCACACGTGATGACACATGTGTCTTATCTCCAACAGGTCCAAGCTTGGCAAGGCCAAAATCTGAAAGTTTTGGATGGAAATCTTCGCCTAGCAAGATGTTGGATGATTTCAGATCTCGATATATAACAGGAGGGTTGGCCTTATCGTGCAAATACTCCAAACCTTTAGCAGCACCTGAAGCTATTTTCATTCTTGTAAACCATCCTAGTGGTTTTTTGTTTGGTGGAATATCTGCAGTGCAAAAGTTGAAAACTTAAGGCAGTTTTGTTGGACTGATAAATACTGTGGCCAGACAACTGTTAGACATATTAGGAAATTAAAATTGGAAGTTCAGTTGCTAAGTAGGAATAAAAAGGATACAGTAGTTACAATGAATACACAGTATATTACTTGAAGACCACCAGTAATTGTAAAAATTTGTTCTAAGCTCAAAAGAAATGAGAGAAACAAGAGGACTGTACCAAGTAGATGGTCTTCAAGAGAACCATATAGCATAAACTCATACACCAAGAGTCTCTGATCTCCGTCAGCACAATAACCAATGAGATTGACCAGATTTTGATGGTGGAGGAGACTCAGCATCAAAACCTCAACAAGAAACTCTCTGTTTCCTTGTAATCCATTTCTGTCCAGTTGCTTCACGGCTACAATCTGATCACAATGACCAAAAAATGGTGATAAAATGTTTCCACTTCTGTTTGTGTGTGTGTGTGTGTGAGAGAGAGAGAGAAGAGACACCTGGCCAGTATTCTCGAGTTTCCCCTTATAGACTCTTCCAAATCCACCCTCACCCACTAAACATTCCTGCCGGAAGTTCTTCGTTGCTGAGGCCAGCTCACGGAAAGTAAAAGTCTGTGCTGCAATGTTAGTGTTTGCAGCTTTGTTAGCAGGCTCCGTTTTATCAGTTGTTTTAGCTGTTGTTTTTGTTTTGTTTTCTGCATGAGAAAGAATGTAGCACTAAGTATCCATTGAACAACAAAGGTAGCATTGAAAATTTTCTCAGACCAAGGCCAACATAATCCTCTGAATTTTGATATTGCTTCATTTTGGTCCACTTCATATTCACATGTTAAGAACACAGATGAGCTTTCTTTTCTGGTTTATAATTTTATTTTCTTGCCATCCATTTAACAATCCCAGTCCAGTGGATTTAATACTAAGAAAAAGAAACTCGTTTTGACCTGTCAAAAGTGCTGGTTAAAACTGTGATTGTTCCATATCGAAAGAAATTATGTTAACTTTTTGAACAAAGAGAATGCTGGAAGAAGCTCTCCTTCATGTTTTGAGTTAATTGATTTCACATATTGGACATTTCAATTGTCTCCACATACACAAATATATTTCATTAGAAGCCATGACAGGTTGCAGGTCCAAGTCGGGAAACAGCCGCTTTACAAAGTAGGAGTAAGGCTACATACATTATAACCCTCCCCAGACCCTGCAGTGGTGGAAGCCTCGAGCACTGGGTAGTGGGTACACATTTCTTTCAGAATCCATTACAGTTCCCAACTCTGAACTAAGGGGGAATGTTCTCACGAATTTAGAGACATTAAATTGTGGACCGAGGCATAGAAAAGCTCCAACCGCTCAAAATAAAAGGATGATTTAGAAATGTGAACATCTATGTTGATGTGTATCTCTTCAATCTAAATCTTGAATGTCGATGGGGAGAGTGAGGAAATTATAATCAAAAGAAATTTGACAATACTGAAGAAAATTTGTCAAAATTTCAGAAGAAAAGATGTGAACGGCAAAATGGGGAGTTCTCTCAAAATTCAAAAACAGCTCCTCTGACAAACAAACCACATAGTATACAAAATTCAAGGAGTAGTTATATAAACCAAAGGTTTAACAGTTGCAGAGGCAGAGGAAGGTTAAGAACACTTACCCTGCGGTGCAGCAGCCGGTGGTGGTGGTGCTGGTTCTTTATGGGCTACAGGGCTTTGACTCCTCCTGCTGGGGCTTACTTTCTTGGATCCTCTCCTTTCATGGGATGAAAAACACGAAAAGCAACTCATGTTTGGATCTTTAAGAGTAATTAACTCAGAGACCCGCAGCACAACCCCTTTGTCTCAGAAACCCAATTACCCAAAGGTCAGAATGCAAAACTGAATCAAGTTAACTTCCTTCAAGAACCTGGTGTAAACCGTGTGATCAAAATACCAAAGGTCTCGGCTAGGCTTCACTTCTGTTCTGTTAAAAGACCATGAAAACAGGGGGAGTCATAGGTAGCTCTGAAGCTTTAACAGGGCAAGTTTTGGAAAAGGGGAAAGACCCACCAAAGACAAGAATAGCCAGACGCCGAGACCACCCCTGGTAGGTTGTGACATGAGTTCCAAATCACAGAAACGGCAAGAGAGTGAGAACCCAGAAGCGGGGGTCCATCAGGAAATCGAAAGACCTCAAAAAATCCTAAGAAAGAATCAAGAAAAGAAAAACTCACGACGGACAGCCATGTTAGCCATGTTTGGGAATGAAATGAGCGGAGAAGAAAATGGTAGGGTTTCCCTTGAAGAACTCCGGATAAAAAGGGGAAGAACCCCCAAATCATTGTGAAGGTGTCTCAAGGAAGACGTGCGTCCAATTTTGGGGTTTTGGGGAGAATCCTTGGGTTTCCAGGCTTTATTGCCGTTGGAGATTTTGGTTAAACGCGGAAATCATATAAAATTAAGACTTCCATAGTTATAATTAAAGAAAAAAATACAGAACCAAGAGAGAGAAACCCTTTGACCGAGTGGATCAAGGAGAGCGAAGAGACAGGAAGAGATGTAATAGTTTTTGGTCGCCACGATTTCCTCTCTCTCTCTCTCTCTACTGCCAAATAAGCCGAGAAAATCTCTACAGTCCTGCTTCTTGCACGACAAAATAACGACAAAATAACTGAGTAGACGCAACGCTCAAATATTCAAAAGTTGGCGCAAAAGCTCCACATGCGTATTCTAGCCTTAGCATTGGAACAGAAACTCTCTGTGTGGATTATAGTCTGAGTATGGGCCCAACACAAAATTGATTCCTGAAGAATTTTGGCTGATAAGATTCATGGAGGCTGATTGATCACATACGCAATATCTAGTTTTTAAACCTAAACTGCTGGTAACAACTAAGATATTCAGTAGTTGATGGCAAGTAACAAAGATTGAATATGTTAGAAAGTATATCCATCAAATCCATATACAATAAATCTGTTTATAAGGTGAAGGAATCCAAGATTATATTAATCCACATCAATTATCTTATTTTATGAAAATAAAAAATAAAAATCCATTCTCTTTTAAAATGGATATGGGATCAGTCCCCATATGACTGATATAACATTGTAACATGGTCATAGACAGGGATGGAATCAGGCATTATGTTTTATATGGTCGTCACACTATGTGTTCTTAGAAATGTTCATTCAAGACCATAGTTAGCAAAAATGGGAATGACAAAAAAATGGAAATGGACGGTATAGGTTTTAAACAGTAAAATTTTTCAAATGATACAATCAAATAAACGGTCAAAAAAATAGAGAACGGTAAAAATGGAAAAACGGATGATATGGGTTTTAAACGTGTAGATTTCAAACAAACGGGACTAAAAAAACGATAGTATACTCATATAAATTAAAGAATTATTATATGAATATCTGCATCTAGTGTTTAAAACAACTACAATATCTAACATTAATGCCTATACATCCCATGTCTCATTATAAATTTTAAGACATATCATTGAATATCATCCAACACCAATTCTAAATTCATACACCACACATGTCCAAAGTCTTATTGAGCAATGTGACTGGGTTATTGGTGTTGTTCATTATTATCAACATAGTCAACAGACTCTCGAAGTGATATATGTTCAGTTATAGTTATGAGTCATCACTTCAGAAATATTTTTCAACAAATACGTTAATTTATTGCTCAATTTTGGGGTCCGTGAATTGAATTTGAGTTGAAGATAATATTATGAGAAATATAGTTCATTGCGTTAGTTTCAAGTTGGTGAAAGAATCAGGTCGATCAGAGTTCGGAAGAGAGATAAATGGTCAATTAAGTAGACATTATATTCAAAAATGAAGTCTTAAAAAACCCCATAAAAACAAGAACGA
Organism: Macadamia integrifolia; assembly: GCF_013358625.1. Lineage (NCBI taxonomy): Eukaryota > Viridiplantae > Streptophyta > Magnoliopsida > Proteales > Proteaceae > Macadamia > Macadamia integrifolia. The sequence goes on from NC_056557.1 coordinate 11,430,012, forward strand.
GTTTTAAACGTGTCTAGAACGGGAACGCTTGAAGTTTGCTATTATTTTAAGTATCATTGGAAAGCATACGGTAAAACGTGTTTTAAACGGTAAAAAACGAAAGCATGTTTAAAACGTTAAATGCGTTTTTTCTAAGAGTGTTCAAGACACAAGTGTGGGTGTACATATATGTGTCTCTATTGAACTGGATTATATAAAATATATATATATATATATATATATGGAATACTACCAATTGATTAATGAATAAGATTCTCATTAGTAGCTTATGATTGGTCCATAGAAATTGAGAGATCCTTATATTGACCATAGGACCATTGGTGTTGTCGTTGTTGTCAAGACAATCAGTGAATCAACACACTCACATGAGAAAGAATGCATTGCTTATATGGAAGAGCCAGATAGGCCAATGTCAAAAAAGAGCACAGGGTGCAAAAGAAAAATAAGTGTGCATAAGGTTTTGTATTAAGGCGGTGACTTCACAAGTGTTTTGTGATGTCCTTCATTGGGAATGAGATTTTGTAGAAGTTCAAAACATAATAAATTAGATATCTCAATTAACTTTCTAATCATTCAAGAATCAAATCAATCCAATATTAGGGTTGGAAGTTATGGCTTGATTATCAGATGTAGCGTGTGTACTTTATAAAGTTATTTTTTCACATACATCAAATTGAAAGATCTAATTTTTTGCACTTGTTTCGAGTTAATGTTGCATTAACAAAAATTATCACTTTTTGAGTCAGCTTTAATGTAGCGAAAGAATCAGGTCGATCAGAGTTCACTTGAAGGCATTCAAGGGTTGTGAAAAAGCTCAAGAAAGAGAAAGAGGAGAAGAGGTAAAACATTCATTGCTATATTAGGCATGTCAAAATTGGCCTTGTAGATATAAAGGTAATAAGGTATATATTTTGATGTGGACCCTTAAATTCAAAAAATGAATAAAATATATACATAAAAAATTAAGCCGTGCCAAGACACCAAGGGCCCATTTGATAACGTTTCTGCCATTTCTGTGTCTAGAAACGCCAGAAACATAAATTCACATTTTTTGGAACAAAAACGGATTTTTAGGTGTTTGATAAACCTTGTTTCTGGAAACGTTTCTTGTAGATTTTTCTTTTTAAAAGAATATAATGGAAAAATATCTCTTTCCATTCTTCTGTGCTTAATCGATGGACCGCCATTGAAGTTGCTCGGAGAACCTTCACGTTGGCTCATCACCAGAAATCGCCCATCACCACTCGGTTCAACTACCTCCACGTTGGCTCCTACCGTTGCACAGAGTCTCTCATTGTCTTCCACCTCTAGGAGCACCACAAGTGGGAAGGCAACTCCGATGACTTCCAGACCCGCAAGATTCGAGTTGAGGCCAATTGCCCTCGTTTGTCCAAGCAGATAGACCTGCCTTTCTCCAATCGTCACCCCACTTCTTCTTCCCTAGTGTAGGCGACAGAGGAGCCTACCAGGCCATCAATCTCTACCCCAATTGCAAGATAGCTTAATACTTCTGCCCTGATAAGATGGCTCCCCTACAAGGCAGCTTCATTGAGATTGGAAGGGTGAGAGGAGGTGGAGGAGGAGTACCAACCAAGCCAAGGATTCTGACAAGAAATCCAGCGAGGGCGGCAACGAAGGCGACTAAAGGGTCATAGGTGGTGGTGGTGAGGAGGATTTCGCAAGAATCCTATGTTGGGCTTCTGACAAATGCCCCTGAGATGCCCAAGTCTTGATGAAATCCTCCGCAATTTGGCGATCGATCAAGATGTCCAAAATCCAGTGAAGTTTGCCTGCTTGACGTGCAATCTGACCGGCGTCATGAAACTCCGACGATGCCGAACTGAGGAAATGCTTGTGAAGGAGTTGCAGACACCCATAGAACGCAGAGTACAAGGACTCTTTACTAAGGTCATTCAGAGATGAGTTCTCCCGAACGCAAGCACTGGATTTTCGTTGATGGTAGTCGTTTCCAGAAACGCAGAAACAAGTTCAACTTGTTTTGTCTAAGGAGTTTCTAGAACCATAAATAGATAGAAATTTCAATTTCAATTTCAATTTCTGAAAACAAGTGAAATGAAACAATTTTGTCAAACGCTTTTGGTTCCGTTTCTGGAATCATTATTAAACGGGCCCCAAGTGTGCACCTGCACAGTCGGCCACGCAAAGACTCGACCCTGGCACCCCCTTAACGACCCAACCTCATGCCCTTATTATGTGGAAAGAATATCAAGTCCTCGTAAGAGAATCATTCTCGTACGATATTTGATCTACACTTGGACTCCATTTAATCTTTCTCTTCTTTTAATTGGATTTTATTTTGAGTGGAATCCAAGCGTAGATCAAACACCGTATGAGAATGATTCTCGTACGAGGACTTGATCCGCTTTCCACGTAACAAGGGCATGGGGTTGGGTCGTTAAGGGGGTGCCAGGGTCGAGTCTTTATGTGGCCAGCCGTGTAGGTGCACACTTGGTGTCCTGGCACGGCTTAATTTTTTATGTATATATTTTATTCATTTTTTGAATTTAAGGGTCCACATCAAAATATATACCTTTATATCTACTGGGCCAATTTTGACATGCCTAATTTCGCAATGAATGTTTTACCTCTTCTCCTCTTTCTCTTTCTTGAGCTTTCTCACAACCCTTGAATGCCATCAAGTGAACTCTGATCAACCTGATTCTTTCGCTACATTAAGGCTGACTCGAAAAGTGATAACTTTTGTTAGTACAACATTAACTCAGAACAAGTGCACAAAATTAGATCTTTCAATTTGATGTATGTGAAAAAATAACTTTATAAAGTACACACGCTACATCTGATAATCAAGCCATAACTTCCAATCCTGCTATCAGATTGATTTGATTCTTGAATGATTAGAAAGTTAATTTAGATATCTAACTTATAATGTTTAACTTCTATAAATTCTCATTCCCAATGAAGGACATCAGAAACCACTCGTGAAGTCACCGCCTTAATATAATACCTTATGCACACTTATTTTTCCTTTGCACCCTGTGCTCTTTTTTGACATTGGTCTATCTTGCTCTTCCAAATAAGCAATGCATTCTTTCTCACGTGAGTGTGTTGATTCACTGATTGTCTTGACAACAATGACAACACCAATGGTCCTATGGTCAATATAAGGATCTCTCAATTCTATGGACCAATCATAAGTTACTAATTAGAATGCAGCCCATGCTGCCCCTGTACGGTCCAACCAAGCCCATGCCCATGCCCCTTAGCTTGATTTTGGGCCATTTTTTGGTATTTTAACCCCACTTCCCCTCTATGGCCATGAAAGTCCGGCTTCTTCTTCCCCAATGTTTCGCCCCTCTTGGCTGCATTTTTGCATATACTCCCCACCCCATGATATGTAACAATATTGAATTGGTCGTATTGGTCCTATCATATCAGTATTGGTTGAGACCGATATTGATACTTGATCAATCCAGATCAATTAGGAGTATCATTTCAGGGATAAAATCGTAAAAATATATATATGGACCAATTTGTACCGATCTAATACTGATAACTAAATCCTTGGTAAGAATATTTGAGGTTGCGTTTGGTAGTCATTCAGTTCTAGAAATGACTTTTCGTGTAAAAAATAAAATTTTCAATTTTTGTGTCAAAATGCCGTTTAAAAAAAAAAAATTTTGTTTGGTGAACTTCTTTTAGGAATGATTACCCTAGTTGCTCACTTTTTTTATATTTAGAACAAAACCGAAATGACGGAACAAAGTTTTTTCATTCCATCATTTTGTGTTTCTAGCATTTTCTTTTTCTTTTTCATTTAAAAAAACCAAAAAACACTAAGTTGAAACCAAACGTTTTATTCTATTTTTTGGTTCCATAGAACAGAAACGTTTTTCTGGATAACTACCAAACGCAGCCTAAGTCTATGAATACAACCGACAATTTAAAAGGATAAGCATGAAAGTAAACGTTTTTATTTTCGGATAATTTATCTCCACTTAAGTTCATAAATCATCCATTAAAAGAAAAAAAAAATAATCTTCAATTAGCTTTTGTGGCGCCATTGATGTCAATCTTCAATCCCATATTACAGTGCCCTGGGAAACCGCAGATGAAATAGTTATGTCCCACTGACACTGCAATCGAATCATTTCCGCTAGTGAAGACCTTAGCACCTTGGGGAACTTCACAATTATTGTAGCCTTCGATGTCTACCTTCACCACATTATGCACTAACGGATTGTACTTGAAGACTGAATCACGCACAAGTACACACATCAATTTAGTAATCTAAATAGAATAAAAAACTCATGTAAAAAGTGATAGTATTAAACATAGGATTGATATGTTGAATCATTGAACAAGAAACACAATACCAAGTGTGTCGCCCGCAGTGAATGTCTTCCCAGTAGGCCAATCCCTAACATTGAAATTCCATCCTGAACTATCTCCAACTGTGTAGGTTGTAGCACATGCAATGTTAATTGATATGAGGATGCAAAACAGAAAAGCTATTGTGGTTACTACAGTTTGGTTAGGATTGACTTGTCCATGGGGAGCCATTGTATCACTTAACTGGGAAAGGAGATGGAAAACTGTTGTCTTTGTTGAGACTCTTAAGTTGAAGAACATGGTCTAGGATTGATTTCATTTTATAGAGAGTTTGAGGGAATTAACTAATACATATCATGCTAGATCTCTTGAAAGGAAACTTAATTATGAAATATTAAATCAATACACATCTAAGATAAAGTAATTATGGAAGTTCACCAAAAATAAAAAGTAATTATGAACAACTTTTTTTTTCTGGTAAGAAATAATTATGAATTTTTTTTTTTTTTTGAAAAGAAGTAACTATGAACATGTTAATATCAATAAATGATATGATTATGCCGATTTTGACCATGTGTTGGGGTGTGTGCCTGGACCCTCTCAACTTTCGAATGCCTCTATGAGCAGTCAAACCACTGGAGAGGATCTGGATTCAACTCAGCATACTCAATTCTCAAATTGCCACCTCTTTTGAATAGGCCATGAATGCAATTATATCTTTTTTTTTTTTAATGATTTTTTTCTTCTTTTAGTCAATAAAATAGCTAAATATCAGTGAAATTTACTTAAGACTTTACAATCAACGAGTCAAAAGAATCATAGATGTGTGAAAACCTTTGCTTCTTTTTTTTTTCAAAATCTATTTTATAGAGCTTTGGCCTATTTCGAGCTCTAGCTTCCCATCTGATTCAAATAGCATTCGATGGAGAATGATTCCTTGTTCGATTACGGGTTTTTAAACCTTGAGAAAGAAACAACCAACAATCAAAAGAAATTTATTGATTTAGGGAGATAAATATCATATGGCAGTTTACATGCAGGAGTGTTAGAATTATATAATGCTACTTTAGACCCCTAGCCGATCCACACTACTATGGAAAGTAGAGATTGACTGAAATTCTATATCACAAGTGATCTGGATTGCTATACAAGAGACCACAACCAGCTAAGCTTTCTATATCAAGGCTAAATCAAATCTAGAGTTTCCTATTAGGTGGTAACTTCCATAATGGTCAATACACCCCCTAAAGGTGGAGGGTCGGAGTAGCGGACCTTCAGCTTATCACATAAAAATTGAAAATGGGCCGTTGATAGAGCCTTTGTCAAAACATTAGTTTTCAATCTAATTATCTGTATAGATATACTGAACACTAAGTTGACGCCGAGCAACGCATTAATGCACAAAGTGGAAATCAATTTCCACGTGCTTGGTGCCAGCATGAAACACAAGGTTGGCAGACAAATAGGTGGCGCCAATATTCTCACCCCAGAGGATCGTCAAACCACGAATGGGAAAGCCCGATTCCTTAAATAGAGACTCCTACCAGATCAACTCAACAGATGCACCAGCAAGAGCCTTGTACTCAGACTTAGTGGAAGAGCGAGCCACAGTCCTTTTTTTCTTGGAGTTCCAAGAGATTAGATCGGACCAAGCTATATCACAAAACCCCTAGTAGAACAAAAATCAATAAAGCTACGAGCCCAATCTACATCAGAATAAGCTTGGAGGCGAATGTCAATAGAGCGCTCAATGAGGAGACCGTGAGTGTGCGTATGTTGCAAATAGCGCAAGACTCTTTAAACTATAGATCAATGAGACTGTTGGGGGTGAATATACTAGCAGGCCCTATTAACTACAAATGACACATCGGGCCTTGTGAGGGTAACATACTGCAAGGCTCCAACAATGGAGCAATACCTAGTTACATTAGAGAAAGCCCTTGCATCCAACGCAGAGGTTGTGGTGACCATGGGCGTGAGGATGGGTTTACAGTCACAACGTGCTGTAGACTTTCACAAATATAGCACTATTGGGATAAAAGGACACCCTTAGAATGAGGAAGAGTTTCAATGCCTAGGAAGAAGTGCAGGGTCCCAAGGTCTTTGATAGAAAACTCAAATGTTAATTGGCCAAGCAAAGTAGTAAGTTGATCAGAGTTGTTGCTAGTGACGACGATGTCATCATCATACACTCAAACGTAGACAGTCACCCTATTATGATTGTAGATAAATATAGATGGATATGTGCAAGATGCTTGAAAACCAAACTTTAACAGGAATTGTGAGAGCCTGGAAAACCACCCTGGGAGCTTGCTTAAGGCCATAAAGGGAATAATGCAGGCAACATATATGATTGGGCCGGGTAGAGACTTTAAAGCCAGAGGGTGAACCATGTAGACCTCATCATTTAAAATACCATGCATGAGGACATTGTGACTGCCGAGTTGACGAATATGCCAACCCTGAGAGACGGCAATGGCCAGGATGGAGTGAACTATAGTTGACTTGATGACAAGGCTAAATGTGTCAGCGTCATCTAAGCCTTCTTATTGATGGAACCCTTTGGCGACTAGACGGGACTGGTAGTGCTCTAAGGAGCCATCGGCTTTCCTCTTGATGCGTTATACCCATTTACAACCAACTATAATTATGAATGGAGACCGGGGGACTGAAGATAGGTTCCATTCTTAATAAGAGCATTGAACTCATCAGTCATTCCTATTCGCCTCTGAGGAAGCTGTGGCATGTGAAAAACATGTAGCCTCAACAATAGAGAAAGCATCAATAACCATAGCATGTGGGGGTAGGGTAGGTCCATAAAAGAAAAGGTTCACACTGTGAAGGCGTTGTGGAGGTGCTAACCTACGGGGCAAGGCAGGTGGGTCAAGGACAGGAATAAGCTAGAGGCCAGTGGGGGATGGAGATGGAGAGGCCATGTTGTAGAGGTTTTGAAGGGTTCGATTCTGAGGAGGAGGAGAGGACGATGGGGTGACCAAGGGGGAGGCTAAGGGGACGGGCATTTGAGGTTCCTGAGAGGAGGATGGGGAGGGCAATAATGGCAACCATAGTGATGATGGTTGTGACGGTAAGGGACCCCACGATGAAGGAACTGTAATGGGGACTGCAGCCCACAGGGAAGAGGAAGGAGAGGGAGACATCGTTAGATGGGGACCTATCATAGACCATGACACAATGGAAAGGATGATTCATCGATACATACATGATAAACAATATACGTGCGGTTGGTAGAGAGGCCAAGACAGTGGCAGACTATATGAGAAGAATTGTAACCAAGGAACACACAGGGAGTAGAGAGGTAGTCCATTTTATGTTGGTTGTAAGGACAGATGCATGAGCAAGGAGGGAGACACTGGTTTCCAAGATATGGAGGTGTTTCCACTTCCACACACCTTGTTTCTCATAGCTATGTGGATAGGAGACATGACGGGAAATACCAAGAGAGTGAAAAAACTGAGGCAAAGATCGGTATTTCCCTCCCCAGTTAGTCTGTACGGATTTTATCTTTCGAGAAAATTGGCGTTCAAGCAGGGCTTGAAAAGTAAGGTAGAAAATACATCAGACTTGTGAACAAGAGGAAAATAACAAACAAATGTTTGTTGTCTTCCACAAAAATAAAAATATATATGTGACCAGAGGTGGACACAGTAGAGGATGGTACCCATACTTCACTATGTATTAATCCAAAGAAAAAGACTACAACTAAATGTCTCATGCAAAGATAAGCAACTGGCTTTGCCAAGCTAGCAAGCCTTACAAGGAAAAGAAAAATGTGTGGACTGGCACAGAAGAGAATTAGAACGTAACAAAAAACGAAGTAAAAATTCATGTGGATGGCCATATCCGAAATGCCAATTGTCAATAGTAGTATGCTTAGCAATATGGGCGGAAGGAGAGGAGCCAAGCATGGAAGACAGGTTATAGAGGCCATCTTTATTCGAACCTGATATCAGAGTTTTCTTGGCATTCGAATCCTTTACAAAAAAGAAAGACATGTAAACTCAAAATAACACCATTATCACTGGTAAATTTCTAAATAGAAAATAATCGTTTAGTGATGGAAAGGACATGGAGTACATTATTTAAATGAAAAGAACGGGAAGGAAAGAAAGAGGGAAGAGAAGAATGGCCTATATAAGAAATGGGAGACCATTATCATTACCAACATGTAACAATTCCGCACCATTGTAGGTGTCATATGAAGAGAGAGAAAGAGAGTGCATGTCAGGGGTTATATGGTGTGTGGCACTCATGTCTGAATACTAAGAGAGGGTGGTGTTAGGGGGATAAGATGGTGGATAAGAGGGGGTAGGTAAAGGGGAGGGTAGGCATAATGGGCTGAGGGTTGCGTAGGATTATCATTGCCATAGTAAGGGTGAGGGTAGGATGGTTGATTGTAAAACTGGGGGCAGTAATAACAAGTTGCGTTTGTGTGGTTGGGACAATTGTAAAATGAGCACCACATTTGAGAGCCCTGTACTTAATTAGGACCACGTCCACCGTGGCCGCGATTGTGACCACATCCCCCACGACCCCCACGACGAGACTGAGTGTTTCTAGAGACAGAAGTAGGGTCAGGGTCATGTTGAGTAGAATGTACTGATAGAGAGAAGGTAGTGTTAGAATTCTCAGAGAATTTGTCAACCTGTGCATGATTAAAAAACTAATGGCTTAAGAGAAGCCCTTGAAGATTGGTATAGTTGAGAAGATCAGCATGAGTTAATAGAGAATGAACAATAGACTACATATCCTTCTTAAGGCCATGAAATATATGAAAGTTGAAATGAATGAAATCAATCAACAAAATGGGTTTCCCTACATCCGCAAGCTCATCGGCAAAGGATTTGGCCTGATGAAGAAATTGAATAACAGATTCTTCAATTATATGAGATATTTGTTGAAGACTGAGATTAAAAGATATGATACGAATGCTGGATGCAGGACCATAGGTAGTAGTGAGGGTGTCCTAGATGTCTTTACTGTGCTTTTGCCAATGATAAGGGGAAGAACCTCCTTAGAGAGAGGCGTTGAGAAGGCTCACAATTAGAGCATCTTGTTCTTACCAGTGTAGAGCCTCGTTTGGATCCACAAGGTAGGGTGTGGTGCCAGTGATATAGCCATATATCTTTTGGGCCTTGAGAAAAGGAATCAACTATGCCTTCTCAAAGAGAAAATTCTTGGTACAAAGCTTAAGGGAGATGAAATGGTGAGCTTGGTTCAATGATGGACAAGAGGAGGGGTAGCAACACCAGGGGTGGTGTTGGTGTGGGAGTCCACTGAAGCTAGAGGTGTGATGAAGAAGAGAAGAGGGGATCAACTAGAGTCCAAAGGAGAGGGAGGGATTAAAGAGGTTTAGAGAGGAAGAAGCGTGTGAGCCTTTGGCTTTGATACCATGTTAAATTTTTCATCTTAAAATCAATTGGCTTTGTTGCCTCTTATGACTTTTACTCCCCTTTATGTATAGGCCTCTTATAGTTCTATCTTTGTAGTTCGAATAAGGAGTTCATCATCAATGGAGGCCCAACATAATCGTTCTGATACTATGTTAGGATCCAAGGTGTATTGTATTCTTGTATATCAAATTGTGTTACAAATAAATGAATATATAGAGTTACACTAAGAGCCCTAGCCGATCCACACTACTATGGAAAGTAGAGATTAATTGAAACTTGTATCACATGTGATATGGATTGCCATATAAGATACCACAACTAGCTGAGCATTTTAGGTGAAGGCTAAATCGAATCTGGAGTTTCCTATTATAGGTGGTAACTTTCACAATGATTAATAAGGAGCACTCTTTGGGAGCTTAAGCAAAGTTGCAGGTGTTGTTTTTTTGTTGTCCTTGTTGGCAACCTCGGCCACATGACAGCAATGACGTGATCAATTTGGGTGGCGTGGTAAAAAATTGTGAAAAGAGGAATTAGGATTATGTCAATTTATGCATTGAAGAAGAAGAAGAGAAAGGAGTTTGTCCCCCCATTCCACTGAAGAAGAAATAAGGTCCACACTCTTTATGTGTGTATTTTCTTTAACTTCGAGAGATGGGTTTCTAAGCTCCATTAATAGAGGTTGGAGATGGCTTACGGTGATGGTTGGGTTGTGGTGATGTGTCAGGGAAGGGGAAGGAAGAAATAAATTAGAGGAGATGGTTTCTCCATATGCTTGATTGCTTTTAATGGTTTTATCTTCTTCAAATAAGCTTGAATGCTTCGTTGAATATGCTTAAGCTTGAAAGTTACAAATGAATATATATACATTGAAGATCAATCCAAGAAGGGAAAGAGGAAAGCAAAGGGATTGTAATTGAATCATCTCCACCACCATTCTTGCCTTACATCAAAGCTCCATTGAAGGTCAAAGAAGTGTGCTGAGAATGCAGGAGTACTTTTGTATTATAAAGAAGAAGAGAAAAAAAAAATAAACAAAAGAGGGTTATGGCTTGGGCACTCTTTTGTATGAAGTAGAAGAAGATAAAGAGTAAGCTTTATGTGCTCCATTAAAGCAATCTTAAGGACATAATTGTGTCATGATGATGTTCCATTAAAAGCAAAGGCAAGGAGAAAAGAAAAGGAAATAAAAGAAAAGAGAGGAAAGGAAAGAAATAGAAGCAAGAGAAAGAGAGAGAGTGTGTGGCTGGAAAAATCACAACTACCAAGGAGGTTTCAGTCTATTGTCAATTTCAGGTTGCAATTGTTCTTGGAAGTTCTAGTGAACCTGAGACATCTGTGAAGCATCTCGGAGACAACTTTGGACATCCCCCAATATCTCCAGTTATCTTAGATAAGGGTTGCAAATAATATCTGCAACCCCTACATTTACTTTCATACGTATGTCTGAGTATTTGTATGTATTCTAGGTATACGAATTTGATATTGTAGGCCTATGCTAGTATGTGCATCATTATACGGCACTGATACAAGCTCAATCTCAATTTTGTATCTGATGTTCAGTGGGTGGTGGACACAGGGACAATGAGTTCCTTGGCAGCTACCACTACCTAAACATATCTGCCATAGGTGTGGCTTCTCAGATTATTCTGGGAAAACTAGGGTGAAGACCTAGCCTTTGTATGTCAAGGTTGGAAACTAGGAATGTGTTCCCTAGCTGTGGTGCAGTTATAAATGATATTGAGTAAATGCTAAGCCCGACGATGAGTATTACTCTATATATGTAGTTAGCTGGCCAAAGCACATATCTCTTGTGTTGTGGTCGTGTATGCTTACTTTGCATATTGGAGTACTTGTCTGCAGGATCGGTGTGCACATTTGGTAGGCCTGGCCACTTGATGGTGTAGTGTGAATGTGTATACAACTGTATATGTGTGAAATAGTAGTTGTAGTGAAGGGATTGCAAGGTGGCTCTAGGCAGCAATACAGATTGTATGAGTAAGCTCTACGCAGCAGTGAGAGTTGTAAGTTGCATACCAGTAGCTCTGGGCAGCATCAACAGATTGTGACTGAGTGAGACACATCAATTGGTGACTTAGTAAAGAACCAGCTGATGGTAAGTTTTTTAATACACTGATTCACCGCCCTCAGTGTCAGACAGGACCCAACAACAAGGAACACTTAATCCCATGTCTTTATATGTAATCAAACTTTAACATCCAAGCATAGGTCATTTCTCTCATGCTGGTGTGGCAATTGACTGAAAAACATCAACTTTTTTTTTTGTAAGAAAACATCAACTCAACTTAAGTCAATAGTATCTCAATTAAATGGGATCAATAATTTGTGATCATCTTATTTTCTCTTTTGATTATAATATATTTTTTTGGATCTACTATCCTATTATAATATTTTTTTGGATCTACTATCCTACTAAGTGTTGTTGGTGAATGGACAGCCTATTGGGGATCAATAGTCATCTACTCCTACACACTTTCACCCACACACATGCTTACGACAGGGTTTGATACAACAACCTCCTCTGGGCACTGACTCTTCAAGTCAAAGTTGCCATCACTAGGCTAAACTAGTGTTTGTGTCATTTCACATATATGCTTGATAAAATGTACAAGACAATGACAAATTTTATAATAACAGAAAGAGAATTTTTCTTCGTTGGACGGTGAGATTCACCACTTGATACTAAGGTTCACAAAAACATTATAGGATTTTAGAACCTTCCCAAAATGCCCTCCTAATACCCTATGCATATCTCAAGGGCCCACGGTGAATGGATTCCCATAATATAATGATAGGTCACTTTTAAATTATTATTGAAATCCTTTTCATACGATCCTAACTTTAAAAAAGTAAATAAATAAACAAGAAAAAATTAAAATAAGGTGTCAAGCTCTAAATACACTTATAGATCGATGAGTCATTTAAAACAGTTTCATAAATAATACCACAATTTTTTTATGAAAAATATCATGACGAATTTAAATAGGACTTTTTTAGTGACTAAACTAAAGCCAACAACACTTCTTGATGGACCCCACAAATGTTAAAAAGATGAAACGAAAATAATAATTAAATACCAACAAATAAAATTACAATGGTTAAAAAAAAAAAATCTAACTTTAAACTAATGGGAGAAAACCCAAGCCACCAAATCTGGATCTCAAAGTCCATGCCTGCAGCAGTGCCCTACCATTGCCCCACCAATGCGCTCCTATCCCATCATGTTTATTCACAATTAATAAAAATGAGTTGTGCAATATTACCTGTTGTCCCTTATCTTCTTTTCTATACCCAAAATAAAAAAGTCCCTTATCATCCTTTGTCAGCAAGATACAGAAAAGCATACAATAGTTGGGTCGGCAACAATAATCCATTGATTTCTTATAAATACTCTTATCTAGGTAATGTTTGTGACCCACCAAGGTTCTCAAAACCCTAATTATTTCTTTAGAGATCCTACATCAGACATTATATAGTCATGTAAAATGAATCTCCCTCAAAATAACGAGCAAAAAGAGAAACAAGAAATATCCAACTTGATTGTACAAGGCTCAACAAATATTCACAGTTCACAAAATTTGCAAATAAAAACTACAAAACAAAACTAATTTGAGATATAGCAAGCATTCTAAACGTGGTGTAGGCAAGTGAAAAGTCTAAAGCATATAATGTTGTAGTAGACAAACAAATTAGGATACCGAAAATCTTCAAAACTAGTCTTTGTGTTGTAAATCAGAATATGAAGCCCTCGTTGATGCCTCTGTAGAGCTCACATGGGTTCAGTCTCTTTTTGACAACTTGGCCTTCCACTTTTTCGATTACCAATTTTATAGGGTGACAATATTGAACTAAATATCTCTTAGCAAATTTTGTGTTTCATGCTTGAACAAAAAAATGTTGAGATAGATTTACTTTGTGAGGGACAAGGTTGCCAAACAGGAGTTGTATGTTCAATTCATCTCTACCATTGACCAACTCGCTACTATCATGATTAAGGGGTTAGCTACTGCATGCTTCAATTTTTTAGGGACAAGTTGAAGATCGATCCAATCCATCGAATCTTCATCTTGAGGTGGTGTCTCAATCCAAGATACAGTTTCCATACACCATATATTGGGTTTCCATCTTTGCCAAGAAGGATTCTTATCTTCCTTTTATAGTTTCTTATTGATATGGCAGAATTTGTCACCCAATAAAGTGAAGACACGTGGCATCAGAGGGAGGGATGCGTGTCGCCCATTCGATAGAGGCCTCAAGGCTTCAAACAATGTGAGGAGAAGATGCCCAAGGGAGGTTCCCGAAACCCTAGGCCGAGAAACCCTATAAGAGGGAACCCAAAAGAAACTTGGGGGAGGTACGCCGACACCCACCATTACCCCTGTAAAAACACTATTCTATCTGTCACTAACTTGGGCATCGGAGGACTAATCCCGGAGATACCTCCGGGCCTCTGCCTTCTGTGCTTGTGTAGGGTCGGCTCATACGGATTTTCAGCAGTAACAGATTGACGTCGTCTATGGGAACGATAGTAATTGTGGGAAAAACCTACAATCATAAGAAAACAAGAGCAGTATCGAGTATAAACATGGATGAGGGGAAAGCTTCAGGAGGGCTCCCCCTTTGACGAAAATGGGTGAAGAATGGGGAAACAATGATCAGGAAGTTCCGGAGGGACCGGCGCTTTGTCGGATATTCGATACACGGAGATAGTAATCTTCCACCCCCTCCTAGGGCACAGGAATATGTGACAAGGGAGCAATTCAACGTCCTTTAGGAGAAGTATGACCGAATGGCCGAAACAATGAAGGAGGTCTCCAAGGCCATCTCTTAAAAGACCACCAAACCACCGCAAGGCTCCCATGTCCAGCCAGAGCGAGCCCAAGATGAGGATCGGAGTAGTTCAGGATCGATAAGGTCTGATCGGAATCCTCGAAACCAAGCCATGAGAGAAAGCCCATCACCCAAAGAAAGGACACGGTGCGCCATTGGGGCCAAGCATGAGGAACCACGCCAAGGAGACGGACAGAGTCATGAGGACTCGAGGTTGAAGCAGATGATCCTAGACCAAAAAGATAAGATCCAGAAGGTCGTAGAAAACCAGATAGGAACTCATGAACCGGACCTCACTAATAACATGGCTCTAGCCGATGAGGTCATGAGGGACCCGTTCCTGGTCTATTTTCGTCTACCCAAATATGACACCTACGACGGGTTTGGTGTGATACCCTACTTTTTAAACTTGGTTTAATTACACGGTTGACCAAGTTTAACTATGTAGGACCCGAACCAGAGAGGGTTAAGGTGAGTTCCTTATGGACCATGATGACAAGGGTGACTTTGAACACGGGTTGGCCAGATAAGTCCGAATCAGTGTCAGAGGAGACGGGTGTACCCAAGCCGTGTACATACACGTATCATAAGGTCATGTACGGGTAACGCTAGTATGTAATCATATCCTAAAGTGTATACGTATAATATACCTTGTGCCAAGAGTGAGATACATGCCGAGAGTCGAATTCCATCAAAATCCCACTTGTTAGCTAAGTTACAGGTGGGCGGTCACAAGCGGGCGCATCCGCCCACCTGAGTGACCCACCCATGTGGTTACTAGATATTTTAAAGTATAAATAGCATTTATTGTGTTTCTCTTTTTCTCATTTATTACATTAAAGGGTTGGTGAGAAGAGTAAAGAGGAGAGAGAGAAAAGGAAGGAAGAAAAGAGAACGAAGAAGAAGAAAGGGGAAGAAAGAGGAGGAAGGAATGACTTTGAGCAATGCCAAGGTTTTATCTTCCCATTCTGACACCGAAAGAGTGATCCCCAACACGAGATCTACGATTGGAGGTGAGTAAAGGCTATGCTTCTTAAACTTTCACCAAACCCAAGTAAAACCCTTGATTTGGGTAGAATTCCTTGAGATCTTGTAAATCCCACTTAAGATGATGAATCTAAGGTTTAATAGATGGTCTATGTATTGATTTTGAAGGATTTGAAGGAGTGTTTATAAGATTTGAGAAGCATTGGTGATTTCTTGAGCTAAGAAGTGATTTTGGGATTTTCAAAGAGTTCTTGAGCAAAGAAGGTAAGATGGTTTTTCAATCCTTAAATCTAACTTAGATCTAGGTTAGAATCATCTTATAAGACCTTAGATGTGTGCAAAATTTGATTGGAATAGCCCCATTTGGTTTCCCCAAGGTTGGGGAAAGTTTCAAGGAAGAAGGTAAATTTTTACCCCCTTAGGTGGGCGAGGACCGATGGGCCAACTGGCCCGCCTGAGGGCACCCGCCTGAGAGGCAGGCCCTCAGTTTCCACTGGTGGGTGAGGACTGACGGGCTAACCCGTCCACCTGAGGGCACCCGCCTAAAAGGGCAGGCCCTCGATTCCCACCGATGGGTGAGGATCGACGGGCCAACCCGCCTACCTGAGAAGATCGGTGGGTGAGCCCTCCCACCTGAGAAGACAAGTGGGCGAAGGCAAGCAGGCTGTCTGGCACACCCGTGGGCCCCCCAACATGATTTTTGTGTCTGAATGGACCCAAAACGGATGGCAGCCTTCTTTTGTGATTTTAAACATGATTTAAACATCAAATCTTGTTAGTTTTGACCCCAAGGTGGTGAAATGCTAACCCCATTCATTTATAATAGGTTCACTAGAAACTTACGTTTCTCGTGTCGGATCTCACCCGTACTGGGCGTGAGTTTTTGTACACAACAAGTAAGTGGGGAGAGGACGTTTGACCTTATTTTAAGGCTTGTTTTGCATCATTCAATTGTATCTAGACTAGCCATGTCATTATGCAAATCATGTGAAGATTAGTTATCCTCATATGATTATGATATGTGTGTTGTGTTTTACATTCTCAATGCTAAATGATTAATGTGCTTATGTGATGAATGGTTGGATTACTATGCATGATGTATTATTAGATTAGATGCCGTAGTCGGCTTAGAAACGAATGCTTTGGTGGCCCGTGGAATGGGATGCGGTGGCACTATGCAATCGTACTATGTCATATAGGAGCATGCGGTTTAGGATTATCATTTCCCTGTGTTACGACCCTTCCCAACAGGGGTTGAGGTGTTGGGTTATCACTTAGGGGGAAGCAGTGTCACGGTTGTCGGGTCACTGTAGCGGTTAGACATACATCCGGCTGGTCATTAGGACAGTAGGCAACCTCAGTGGTATATTCAAGAGGGCCAATCGTACTGCTTTTAAATTGCTGGAGTCAGCACCTTTACTTTCTGTCATTTACTTTTATGTTGAGAGCCGGTGGTCAGCATGCTTTACTTTTCTGAGTACTCACGGTGGGCCTTCTCCGACAACCCTATGGGCGTATCGCAGGATGGAGTTCACGGCTCGTACCCGGGGCATACGCGCACTGTGGTTGTAGTAGCACAAAACCAAAGACTTAGTAATGTCGTTTAGGTGGATAAGATTTAAAATGAATTGCATAGCATATAGTGCATATGGATGTGATTGTTGTGTGGTCTTTCTTTTCACTTACTGAGCTAGTGAGCTCATCCCACGTGCGCACCTCTTTTAGATGATTTTATAGGTCACCAGCCTGAAGATCAAGGGTCGGGCCCCACTGTCAAATTTTTCGATGAGGATTGGTGGGTCCCCGAGGGGTATGAGCACAGTGCTGATTGTACGTGCGAGGGCCGTGCTACGAGACCACAGTAATGGCACCGTACATGATTTTGCTTTTTGATTCTTTTAATGATCTCCCTTTTTTGTGTACTTGATACGTAAATTGTTGTTCTTTTTGTGTAAATATTATGCCTGCGGGCCTACATGTATTTATCTATATACTACAATTTGGGTATCAAGTATATTGGGGATATTTACAGGTAATTTAAGTCTTTTGCTGAACTTTTGAACACTTATCTTAGATGTGGGTATGCTGTGGTGGGTACTGTATCAGATGATCCTGGTAGGTTTGGGTTAACTGGAGTTAACCCGATCACCGGTCCGGTTCTGTGTGAATGGGGTGTGAAATTTGGAGACCCCGTCGATTATCTGGAAGGCTTCAAGGTTGCGATGCAGTTCTACCGAGTCTTGAAAAACATCATGTGTCATACCTTGCCTTTAACGTTCAGAGAAACGGCAAGGTTATGGTACAACTACCTGTCGACAAAATCGATTCACAGCTTCAGCGATTTGAGTTATTTCTTCGTGAGGGGATTCTCCAATAGCCAACCCCTACAGAAGACCACATTGAACCTAACCAACGTCAAACAGAATGAAGGAGAGTCACTGCGAAGCTACATAAAGCGCTTCCAACAGGAGAAGATCACTTTCAGAGGTTTGGACCCAAAAGAAGAGTTCACAGCCTTGTTGGGAGGCATCAAAGATAAAGAGCTAAAAAGGTCTTTGGCGAAGCATATACTGAAGAACCTAGCTGAGTTGAGGGCTCAGTGTGATAAGTATATTCAGATAGAAGAAACCCTCCAAGCTGATGAGGAAGCTGAAGCGAAGACGGGAAGGAAAAGGACCTCAAGAGATGATGACAAACCTTCCGAGGGTAAGAGACGAAAGTCTGAACGTGATCGGGCACCCAATCTGCCGAAGAAGTTCGAGAGATATGCACCGCTAAACCGAAGATGGACGGACATGCTAATACAGATAAAAGAAACCCCAGACATCGGAGTCATGAAGTGGCCTGGGAAGATGGGATGACATTCTGAGAGACGCAATATGGACAAGTATTACCACTTCCATAGAGACCACGGCCATGACACCGAAGAGTGTTGGCACCTGAAGGGAGAGATCAAAGGAATGATTCGAAGAAGATATCTAGGTCGATTCGTAGACTACGAAAAAGAGGATGCCCAATACAGCAATGACAGCAGGGACAATCGCCAAAGAGAAGGTAGAGGCCACCGTGAAAGAAGGGGGCCAGCCCACAAGGGCAATCAGGAACGGAAAAGGGATCGGACACCCGAGGAAGCTAACCATCGCCACATGACGATCATAGAAGCCCAACTAGGGTTATAACAACTATCAGTGGAGGCCTAACCACTGGAGATAGTTCCATCTCGGCCAGGAAAGCAAAAGCCCATGCGAGAAGCGTGCATGTGGCTGAATGGTCAAACAAGAAGGGAAGGATGGAGACGGTTTTCTCCTTCTCGAATGACGACCTGAAAGGGGTGCAGACACCACATGACGATGCCCTAGTAATCACCATGACCATAGCCGATTGCAGAGTAAAAAGGATCTTTGTGGATAACGACAACTCAACTGATATCCTATTCCTTGAAGCCTTTTAGAAGATGGGTCTAGATAAAGGAAAGTTGAAGAAGGTCGAACACCTGTTACAAGGGTTCTCGGGCTCCCCGATCAAAGTAGAAGGGTCGGTTGAGTTACCGGTAAGGGCAGGCACCAGAGACCACTAAGTAAAAGTTATGATCAACTTCCTGGTAGTAGACATCACTTTAGCGTACAACGCCATACTAGGGAGAGTTGGTTAAAAACCTATTAAAGGTTGTCATCTCCACACCACACCTCAAGATGAAGTTCCCAACTAAGAATGGGGTTGGGAAGTGTCGAGGCGATTAGGAGGTGTCCCGAAAGTGCTACGCCACCACCTTATGGGGAAAGGGAAAGGGAAAGGGAAAGGCGGGTGAGGCACTCCCGATAGAAGATCTACGTGATGATACAAATTATCAGAGGGGAGAACCGACTAAGGAGCTAATACAAGTCGAACCCGAAGAAGGGGATAATACTTGCCAATTCCAAGTCGGGGCTACAATGCCAAGACAGCAATGGGAAAAACTCATCTCATTCGTTCGAGACAATTCTTATGTCTTCGCCTGGTCGACCTCAGACATACCTGGGATAGACCGAGAGGTAATAGAGCATCGTCTGAACATCGACTCGACTAAAAAGCTAGTACAGCAGAAGAAGAGGACCTTCGCCCCCAAGAGGCAGCAGAAAATAGATGAGGAGATAAAGAAGCTACTAGAAGCAAAGTTCATCCGTGAAATCCAATACCTCGAATGGATATCCAATGTGGTTATGGTCCCAAAGGCAAATGGGAATTGGAGGATCTGAATCGACTTCACGGATTTAAACAAGGCCTGCCCGATAGACATCTACCCCTTACCAAAGATAGACCTTCTCATCGACGCCACTTCGGGACATGAGGCACTGAGCTTCATGGACGCATACTCGAGATACAATCAGATCAAGATGTGTGAGGAAGATGTCTCGAAGACATCCTTCGTGATCGAGGGAGGACTTTATTGCTACAAAGCAATGCCCTTTGGACTAAAAAACATGGGGCCACTTATCAAAGGGTAATGAATAAGTTCTTCAAGGGGATGATCGACAAGACTATGGAGGTATACGTGGAGGACATGCTAGTGAAAATCTGAAGGCGAAACACCACATCCGAGACCTAGAAAAGGCATTCCAAGTACTAAGGCAATACGGCATGAAGCTGAATCCAACAAAGTGTGTGTTCGAAGTAGCAACGGAAAAGTTCCTAGTCTTCATCATTTTGGAGAAGAGAATCGAGGCTAACCCGATGAAAATATAGGTCATCCAAGAAATGAGGTCACCGCAGAATGTGAAGCAAGTCCAGGAGCTCACAGGCAGAGTCGCCACCCTAGGACGATTCATGTCTCAGTTAGTTGATAAGTGCCTTCCTTTCTTCAAAACCTTAAAGGGGTCAAAAAATTTCAAGTGGACAGAGGAGTGCGAAAAGTCCTTCGAACTATTGAAAGAATACCTAGCGACGCCCCCACTATTGATGAAGCCAAATATAGGGGACACCATGCAGTTATACCTAGTTGTATCGGCAGTGGCAGTAAGCACAGTACTGATAAAAGAATAAGGAAGACAACAACAACCAATATATTACATTAGCCGAACCCTTTTGGATATAGAAACAAGATACAAAAAGATAGAGAAAGTAACATACGCCCTGGTGATAGCGACAAGAAAGCTGAGGCCTTATTTCTAGTCGCACACGGTGTGCGTGCTCATAGACCAACCTCTGAAGAAGATACTATAGAGGTCGGATATGTCCAGCCACTTAGTAAACTGGGCCATAGAATTGGGTGAATTCGACATCCAGTACAAACTGAGAACCACAATAAAAGCATAGGCCTTAGCATACTTTATAGCCGAGACAACGCTCTCAGATGAACCCCAAGAGTTGTCGAGGCTTGGGTAGAAAGGACTTAGGCATTGTATGTGGATGGTGCATCCAACAGCATGGGAAGCGGCACTGGGATCATATTTGTTAGCCCCGAGGGATTCAAAATCGAGTATGCAATACGGTTCGACTTCGATGCATCCAACAATGAAGCTAAGTATGAAGCACTAATAGCCGAAATAAATCTAGTGCAGGCCTTGATGGTACAGGAGTTAGTAGTGTACAGTGGCTTACAGCTCGCAGTGCGACAAGTGAATGGGGACTATGAAGCTAAGGAGCAAACGATGGCCGAGTACATGAAGACGGTGCGAGAGAAAGTAACAGCCTTCAAGGAGGGAAGGCAGGTGCCGTAGGCAAAGAATGCCAGCGTAGACGCTCTGTCACAATTGGCCACCTTTGACTTCAGGGACCTTGGACAATCGGTGTATTTCGAAGTATTACCCCAACCAAGGACCCCGGGAGGTATTACCCATTGGCGAGGACGGCCCTAGCTGGATGGATGCCATAATCGAATACCTGAAGGAAGGAATACTCCCCAAGGACAGGGACAAGGCAAGGAAGGTACGAATGCGGTTAGCACGCTTCCTATTGAGGGACGAGACCCTGTACAAAATAGGGTTCACCACACCATACCTCAAGTGCCTGAACCCTGTCAATGGTGAGTACGCACTTCAAGAAGTACATGAAGGGATATGCGGCCAACACCTGGGAGCCTGGGCCTTGGCCCATAGAGTACTGAGGCAGGGCCTATTCTGGCCGACCATGAGGAAAGATGTGGAGTTGTTCGTCAAGAAGTGCGTTAAGTGTCAGATGTTCACCCCCATCCCTCGGCAGTACTCTACCGAGATTTCTTCCCTGTCAAGCCCGGTACCAATTGCCATGTGGGGAATGGACATCCTGGGCCCGTTCCCCCTGGCCACGAGGCAAAGAAAGTTTATTGTGGTGGTGGTAGACTACTTCACGAAGTGGGCAGAAGCCAAAGCACTGGCTATAATATCCGAAAAGAATGTAAGGGACTTCTTCGAGAGGGCAGTTGTCTATCGATTCGGAATCCCTCGGGTTGTGGTAACGGACAATGGAACTCAGTTTGCCAACTTGAATTTTGGCTTATTTTGTGATGCCCTCGGCATTGACCAAAGAAAAACGTCCATCGGTTACCCATCGACCAACAGACTGACAGAGGTAACAAATCATACACTACTCCAAGAAATAAAGAAGAGACTGGATGATGCCAAAGGTTTATGGGCAGAAGAGTTATACAACATCCTCTCGGCTTACCACACGACTGAGAGATCAGCCATCGAAGAAACACCCATCATTTTAACCTACGGCACCAAAGCTGTACTCCAGGTAGAGGTAGGAGCCGTGACCCATTGGATTCAGTATTACAATGAAGAAGAAAATAATAACGGACTCCAAGCTAATTTAGACCTCTTGACTAAAGAGTCAGAGACGTCTCGCAAGAAAGGATCGCCACTTACCAGCAAAAGGTTGCAAAGTATTACAACTCCAAAGTCCGAAGGAATGAGTTCTAAATGGGTGACCTCGTCCTCAGAAGGGCAGAGATATCGGACCCGAGGCATCAAGGAAAGCTAGCTCCAAATTGGGAAGGTCTTTACAGAGTCTCGAGGATAATACGACCAGGGTCCTATCACTTGGAGACTATAGGGGAAGAAAAGGTACTCCGATCATGGAACTCGAAGAACTTGAGGAAATTCTACTAGTAGTGAAGTAGCATGCACATTTACATTTCATAATTTTTTCCCTAAGTACTTCCAAGTTGTAACTCTCCATCCCAAACACTCCGAAGGATTTTCATTTCATAAATATATGAGCTGGCTTACGGTAATCGCTTCCCATTAGTTGCTAATATAAGGCACTCCCTTCGATCGTGCGCTCGGGCCAAAACCGAGAAAACATGATCAAAAGAATAACCTTGATTCGGAGCTCAGGCCAAGGCAGAGCAGACCTGACCAGGAACCTTAGATAGGACCCTAGTCAAGAGCCAACAATAGATAGGGGTTATGAAGGAAGCACCTGCGACGGGGGCTAAATGAAGACACCTTGAGGTACGTGGGAGCCTCGGCCTTTATTCCCACACCATCAGACCAATGACTCAATAGGAGCGAACCTTGTGATAAAGGTTGGCTCCCACAACCACTTGAATGAGAGCTTCGGCCTTCATACCTCCACCTGTAGGCCGAAGATATGGAACATCCCTTCGGATTCAGAATCGGTCTTCGGGATTGCAAATAAAAAAAAAAGGGGACCTCATGGAACGTGTATGGGAGGGATGGCCTTATCCCCAGCATGGTCGGTAGTGTCCACATCGGAGTCTCCTCTCCCAGGAGTAAGAGGGACCTCACGAGAAACCTGGACCCCCTCTCCCTCATTGCTGCTATCCTCACCATATGTGACCTCAGTGGTGGTAGGAGTTGCATCGACATCCTCCTCGAAGATGAGGCCACTCCCCTCGAAGGATACCTCAGGATGATGTTTGAGGACCCAGTCTCGAACATCAATGGTGCCCATGATGAACCCGGGGGTGATGGTGTGCTTTACCACCTCTTGAAAGTCATCAGAGGACTTGTAGCTCTCGACAGCTCGGGCTTCAGCCTCCCTCAGCTTTGCGGCCATCTGCGCCTCCAGTTCTCTGAGCTTCCGATCGCTCTCCTGCTGTACGCAAAGGAGGTCAGCCTCCAGATGTTTCACTTTCTCAAGGAGGACTGTGTGCTCCTTGTCGAGCATTGACTTTTCATGCTCGGACACCTTGAGGTCCCTAGCCAGGGCTTCGGCTCGAATAGTCAGCTAGCCGACTTGGTTCTGAGCCTGAAAGATATCAACAGTTGGAAAAAATGAAAAAAAAAATACTAAAGGCCGAATGCCGAAGATTATCATTGCCATAAACACGCAAGTTAGGGGTTTCAACGGTCCGGGTTGGTGCGGTTTTGGTCCGGTTCCACCGGTTTTGGTGTGACTTTAGAACTAACCGAAACCGACCCATTAAGGATTTATCGGTTTCAGTCTGGTGTCGGTTTCGGTGCGATTTGGGTTCGGGATGGTACCGATTTGGATTTATCAGGTTCATTTCGGTTTGGATCGATTTTTTAAACCGGTATGAAGCCATTAAGAAACAACCAAATGCTGAACTGCTGAAGCATTTAGGAAATTCAACGAATATTTGAAAAATGAAAAACAACCAATATATTTAACTTAAAACTAGTTAACTATTTAACTTAAAACTAGTTAAAAATTCCCCATTATATTATTATGTTTGAAGATTGTTAATTAACTAGGACTTGATGAGATAAAGAAAACCAATTCAAAACAAGATTGTATCTATAGAGACCTTATACAGCTTGGACGAAGACAAGTAAAAATTGTTTGAAGTGGAAAGAAACTGAAAGCAAAACTCAAACAGAATTCCACACTATACTAGGAATAGAATTCTCACTAAGACTAGAATTTCTAAAGAAACTTGGAATTTTGAAACTAATGAAACCGTGCGCCATTCTTCTTCTCTTGGCATTGATGCTAGTGCCTTGATACTGCATCTGGATGCCATAGATGTCCTTTGAGTCTGGGTTTGATGGCTTCCATACCTCTGCTAGAGATGATAGTACATTGACAAGTTTCTTTACCACAGCTTTGGGAATCATTGAAGTATAATGGCACTGTTACCACAGCTTTGGTGATATCGTCATTCAAAAACTTTGATGCATCATCCACAAGCTTTCTCAACACCTGAAAGCTGAAAGAATTAGTGTTTTCTCATTAGCAAGATAAATGAAAACTATATTTCAAACCCCACGAGTGAAAAATAAAATTCAAGCATACAGTAGAACACTAATACAGGGAAAAGTTTTCCCAACAAGAACAACAGCAACTACCGATTTATCTTTCTTACAATATATACAAATTAATTGTCATTGAAAATATTATAAGGCCTAAAAGATGAAAAATAATCTACAAGTAGAACAAAAGATATGACAATAACTCCAGTAGATCCAAAAGCTTTTAAACTAAACAAAGCACACACATGAAAAGCATAGTTGTCAAGGTGGCTAGATGACCCAAGGCGGTGGAGGGGTGAAAAACAAAAATGACACCAACAAGCCACCAAGGCACACCTTGACAACTATGTTAACAGGAATCTAGATCAATTGCAGATGCTTTAAAATTGAGAAGACTCACTTCCCTCCATAAAAAACGAAACCAAGTGCTGCAGTAAAAGATACGACTGGGAAAAAAATGAACAAACAATTGCACATCAACAAGTGAAGATATTTTGTAGAAATATTAAGAAAAAAGTCAGAAGGACCACCATGAGATCCCTTAGACTGTAAAGCAATAAGGCTATAGTTCCAAAGACAAACCTGCAATAAATATCTTTCCAATGGCTCCCACAACACTGTTGTCATTTATCCACAGGTATATCCAAAGACAAACCTTATCAAATCATCTACAATTAGACTATATAGAAAATAACAAGCAATAGAGGCATTATAATACCTAAAGCACTAACCAATGTTCAACGAATGAATATATGTAACAGAATAAACCCCTTGAAGATATAAATTTGGATAACCCATGTGGTTGTGCAACTACCACAGCATGCAAAAAGCAATAATAACCAGCAAACAAATCAGAGATGTTAGAATTTGTAGGTACCTAGGAAGGTCTCTCTGTTGTTGCAGGAAAATTGAGCTTATCCTTCTCTAAGAGTAGGACCAGCTGAAGAACTAGCTACTGCACCTCTCTCCTTTTCAATGTGCAATAGTTCCAGTATATTTCCAAGTGCATTATCCACATCAGTGGGATCATCAAAAGGCTCAGCTACATACAAAGTAAAATAAGACACTAATTGACTAATTAAGACAATTAAAAATGAAAAATATACTGAATGAAAAATTACCTCTGAAGTCTATATCAAATATCTAATCCCGAAGGCATATTAATGCTTCAACATTGGTAGGTAGGAGTTTGCTCTGATATTTATCAATAACACGGCCCCCTGCGCTAAAAGCCGACTCTGAAGCAACTGTGGAAACTAGTATAGCCAAGACATCACGAGCCATTCGAGCCACATCCGGATACCTTGACCCATTTGCTTTCCAGAATGCCAACACATCATACTCATCATATTCATTATCATTGAATGGGACATTGGGTTCATCTAGACATATATCCAATTGAGATTTATTTCCATTATCCATCTCAGCAAGCTTGGATACCATAAATTCCTATGAAAATTGAGAAATAGCCGAAATATGAATCATTAATAAGATTAGCAATGAATGTTGAAAACTTGTATTAAAAAATAAATCAAAATCACTATCAGAATGTAAATTTACTTACAAATCTTGTTCTAGATCTCCCAGGACGATGGGTAAGTGTAGGAACATCATAGTCACTTGGTTGCATACTCTTGTACTCATCAAACAATTGATATAAAGAATTCCTCACATTGTTGCACATTGTAGATGCATTTAAGTCCAGGTTGCAAAGCTTAGAAAATGCCCAAGTCACAAAACTAAGTTTATATCGAGGATCAAACACCAAAGCAATGGCCAAAATTTGACTATATTCACTCCAATATTTGTCAAACTTTTTCTTCATTTTCACTGCCATTGGCTTCATAAAGTTGAGCCCAC
Organism: Macadamia integrifolia; assembly: GCF_013358625.1. Classification (NCBI taxonomy): domain Eukaryota; kingdom Viridiplantae; phylum Streptophyta; class Magnoliopsida; order Proteales; family Proteaceae; genus Macadamia; species Macadamia integrifolia. The sequence goes on from NC_056557.1 coordinate 11,456,566, forward strand.
GTGATACCTCTTCTAATAAACTTTTGTGAATCTCCCAAACATTTTCAAAATATAAATATGTTGTGGGATACTTGGAACCAGAAAGCAAAACAGTAATTGCATAGAAGGGATACAAAAAACTCGTTAATCTCTCAATCTTCAACCATTGTTCAGAACTAGGACAAGTTTTAAAGTTGTCATCCACTAGTCCAAGGTTCTCAAATGCTTTACAATAAAATAATGCAGATTCAAGCATGAGATAGGTTGAGTTCCACCTTGTGGAGACATCAGCACGTAAGCCCTTACTACTTTGTAATCCCAATTGCTTACAAATTTCCAAGAATTTTACTTTTCTTGCATGTGATCCTTTCACATATGGCTATACTAGATCGCACCAACACCACAGAGTCATCTATGTGTTTCAGTCCAGCTTGTACAATAAGATTAAGAATATGTGCACAACACCTATTATGAAAGTGTAATCCTCTACATAAAAGAGCATTCTTCAAATTCAAATTTTTCTTCAGCAAGTCAACAAAACAGAAATTAGCTGTGGCATTATCTAAAGTAATTGAAAACAATTTCCGATCAATACCCCAGTCAGACAAGATTTTTGAAACCATTTCACAAATATGGATGCCAGTGTGTGGAGGTGGCATGATGCAAAACTTCAACAACTTCTTATGCAACACCCAATCCTTATCAATGTAATGGGCAGTCAAAGCAATGTATCCATCATTAGTGATAGATGTCCATAAATCACTTGTCAAAGAAATCCTCCCAGCAAATGAATTACGTAAATTCCTGATTCTAATGGACTCCAAATTGTATGACCTCAAAATATCCGACATTTGTGTGTTTCGAGCAATATGGGTATAGCCCGGAAAAAGGTATGTAATTAACTCTCTGAACTCCTCATACTCAACAAAAACTAAAGGTAACTCATGTCTCACAATAAGCTTCGTAATTTTGTCCCGCACAAAATCTTGGTCAACTTTTTGGTATCTTAACATCACTTTCCCTTCATTTACACCCAAAATCATTTGGGTGCTTGTGTTTCCTTTGTTTTCCCTTTTTGGGCAATGTAGAATACGTCTCCTAAGGCTTCTAGTTCCATTAATATTACTATCAGCCTTATAAACTTGCTTACATCTTTTGCATTCAGCTCGGTTCTTCCCATCATCAAAACCCTTCCCATCAATGATTGTGAACTCATCCCAAACTACACTCCTTTTTTTCCTTTCGGTAGTTGCATTTGTTTCAAGTGTTACGACACTTGAAGGTTCTGTTGATGGAATTCCAAGAATATATGGTCCATCATCAGACATAACATCAGCATCTGACCCACGATCGGGCTCATCTTCTATATTGATGGACATTTCTATAATTAATAAGAAAACATATGACATGTTAATAAAATAAGAATACCAAGCATTACAAATTCAAAAATGACCTCTTTAAATTAGCCCTATATAATACGCTATTGCACGCTGAAATTTGATTCAAAATCTCATATTTGAAGAAGTTGAAAAAACAGAAATAAGATTCAAAAATAAAATATGGAAGGATAAAATTGACTGAAATTTGAATCTTGTTTTAATACTTGATCAACCAAATAGATTGAAAATTTAGAAGGGTTTAATTGGATGATAAACCTCTTTAAAATCCAACTAATGCAACCCAACTCCTCACAAGCATACTTGGATACCCCATTTCAGTTCTATTATATCACCATTTACAGCTAACTTCAGATTTACATGTTAACAACTCAGAGTCTCAGGTATTTTATTCACAAAAGGGCCAAAAAAAGATGAGAAGCTTGAATCAAAAGAGGATATACCTGGGGTCTTGGAGGCTGGAGTACCAGAGAAAGAGCTGAAATTTGTAGAGAGAGAACTTGAAGGTTGCAGGGGTCTCAAATCGGCTGTTAGAGGAGGGAACCATTAGTTTTCAATTAAAACACAAGCTTTACGGCTTTACCTGTCATGGCTGTCGATGTGCAAACCGTGCAATCAAACAAAAAAAAAAAAAAAAAAGAGTTTTACCTGTTGAGGGACGATCGGCAACCAACACCAGCAGGCTTCGAAATTTATCTGTCGAGGGACGATCGGCAACCAGCATGCTTCAAAATTTATTGTCGAGGGACGATCGGCAACCAGCAGGCTTCAAAATTTATCGTCGAGGGACGATCGGCAACCAGCAGGTAGTAGGCTTCGAAATTTACCTGTCAAGGGACAATCGGTAACCAACAGGCTTTGAAATTTACCGTCGAGGGACGATCGACAACCAGCAGGTAGCAGGCTTCGAAATTTACCTGTCGAGGACGATTGGTAACCAGCACCAGCAGGCTTCAAAATTTACCTGTCGAGGGACGATCGGCAACCAGCAGGCTTCGAAATTTACCGCTGCAACTTCAAGTCTTCAAGTTTCAGTCAGCTGCATTAGCCATAAGTCTACAACCTCCCTCATGGTAGGCCTGCGGTCAGGGTCAGGATGGCAACAAGCCAACCCAATCTTAAGCACCGCCTCCATGTCTTCCACCTTGTACTCCCTTGCAATCCTCGAGTCAGCAGCTTCGATGAGCCTCCCTTTCGCATAAAGCTCTTTCACCCAATCGATCAACAGCGGCTCGTCATCAGATGACTTTTCAATGGGTCTCCGCCCGCACGCCACCTCCAGCACAAACACCCCGTAACTGTACACATCGCTTGCCGCCGTCGGAGCTATTACGTTCGCCAACTCTGACGCTAGGGCCCATAACCGCTGGCCGCTGGCCGCTGCTGCTCTCTCCGACACTCTGTCATGGCGTCACTCACTCACTAACCTAGGTTTTCATTCTTTTGAAAAATTATGGTTTTAAAATCCTTTTGACAGGTTGAAGTTGAAATGTTGAATTTCTATAGTTGATAAACGTTGGGCAGTTGGGCTTGGGCACTTGGGCGTTGGGCTAGTGTTGGTCCGGTTGGACACTTGGGCTTTGCCCACTTGAGTGTTGGGCCTGTTGGCCCACTTAGGTTAGTGAGTATTAAGTTCGGTTTTATCTCGGGTCGGTTTGGATCGGTTCCAGTTTCGGTGCACATTTCCAGCGTTTTCAATGGCCCAACGGTCTAACCCGAACCAAACCGACCGAATTCAATTTAAAATACAAACTGAAACCAGCCCAATAAGCCACTGGTTCGATTTGGATCAGGCTTAATCGGTTTGGTCCGATCTGATTTAACCGATCCGGTTTAGATATTAACACCCCTACGAGGAGGGTAAGTACTCTCCTCATGTGAAAAGCTGATCTGGATTCTGCCTCTAAGGTCCTTAAGAAATAGAGAACATCATACAAGATGAGAGCTGATCACAACTCAGTCAAACTTCTCACTACCCTAGATATCTACCACCCATGTGATAACTGAGGTGAGTATTTTAAGTTACAAGGACGGGGCACCCCCGCCCTACACACACAAAATTTTTCTTTATTATTTATTTATTGGAGAAGGCTGGTTATTTTTTTCGCTAGAAGATGAATTTATTAAAAAGGAGAGAAAAAAGTACAACCAAAGAGAAACAAAGACAGGCCGCAACCACTAAGGAAACTTAAGCTCTCCACTTTCGGCATGGTCATCAACAGAGAGAAAAAGCAACACCCTAATAGAAGCAAAATTTGTGCCTATCCAATACATCATTTTCCAAATCTTCAGCAATGTGTCTCGGGAAGGACACTGAGAATTCCGAAGCCCCAGATTTTGCAGCCTCCTTAGCGAGGAAATCCACAATCGGGTTAGCCTCCTGAAAGCAGTGCGAGATCTTCCAGGGGATAGACTCCAAGAAAGGGAGAGCATATCGCCATTTTTGGAGAATAAACCATAGAATATGATTTCTCTAAACTACAGCAACGACAGCGCCTGAGTCTACCTCAATCCACAACTCTCTTGCCCCCAGTGCCATGGCCATTAGAACCCCTTCCATAACCGCCTCAAATTCAGCCTCGTAAATTTTTTTTGTGCCCAAAAAAATGCTAAAGGAGTCACAAACCTGCCCCTCACTGTCTCGCATAATTTCCCCTACACCTGCCCTTCCTGGGTTTCCCAAGGAGCTCCCATCTACATTAATTTTAATCCAATCCCTCTTAGGCTTGCACCAGTGGACTTCCAAAGGAGGATAGGAGCTAACGAATTCCACAGGCAGACCCGGTCTTCTCCAGCAAATAACATCGGAAGGAGATTTCACTTCCCCTTTTGAGCGACCTAGGCAAAGAGCTAGCTCTCGGCGTGCAAATTCAAAAATTTTCCAATCGGGCCTAGATGAGGCCTTGTGAAGTCTTCTATTCCTTTTGCACCAAATATTTGCTGCTAGGATTGAGAAACCCATTAGCCAAGGATTTTTCAAGTTTGTACTTCTAGCTTTACCTTTCCACCACTAAATCAGACCTTCAATCGACTGATGATACTGCCACCCCACTTCAAAGCAGCCAACAAACTCTTTCCATACCGAGGATGAGAAGTCACAGCTTAGAAAAATAGGTTTAGTGCTATCTTCCCTTTCCTTACAGAGAACACATCTTGAGGCAAGGCATATCCCCTTGCGTTTTACGTGGTCATCCGTAGGGAGTTTCCCATGGGCCAATCACTATGCTAAGGTGGAGAACCTTGGTGAGAGGCCTTTTTGCCACACCAGCAAGCACCAGGCCACTATTGTGCCTTTATTTCTAATCTCCTCCCATACCGATGCTGTAGAAAACTGACCCGTGGGCGTCAAGTTTCAGGTACACAGGTCATCCACTCTCATTGTGGGAAGTTTTACCTCTTGAAAGTTGGAAAAAATATTTTTCAGCACCTCCGCTGACACTTGAGGCAACACCCATTCTCTAATTATGATAAAATCGCCCACCTTGGCATTATGGCGCATGGGAGATACATCCGTATGCTGTAACTCTTCCAGTACAGATTTAGGCCCCCACCACTTATCCTTCCAGAAGCTTGCCAGATTGCCATTACCAATAATCCATCTTTCATGCTCTTCCATGAAACTCCAAACCTTCTTCACGCCCAGGGCGATTGAAGAAGATTAACTTCCTTTACGAAGGCCACCATATTTCATTACAAAGCGTGCTTTAGAAAAGTGCTAGCAACCGATTTTTTGTGCTTTAATCTCCAGACCAGCTTGCTCAACATTGCCTTGTTCGTGTCTCTGAGCTTTCTGATACCCAATCCCCCTTCCTCTTTAGGCTTGCAAAGACTATCCCATTTCACTGTGATTTTTTTTAGCAAATCCACATCACCTGTCCAGATGAAATTCCTCTTCCACCTTTCCATCATTACGATGAGGGAAGATGGCCACCAGTATATAGCAAAGTTGTGATTGGGAATGCCTAAGATGACCGAGCGAACTAATTCCATCCTTCCCGCCATAGATAAAAGGTTTCCTTTCCATCCAGCCAGCCACCCCTTCACCTTATCCAGCACAGGTAAAAGATCCTCCTTCTTCACTCTACCCTTAAAGATCTCGACTCCTAGGTATCGAGTAGGGAAGCTACAAATTTGAATTCCTAGGGTATCAGCAATGCGCTGTTTGCAATCTAGGGCGACCTTACCAAGGAAGATTTTGCTTTTTTCAAAGCTGATACTCTGACCAGAAAATTCTTGATACTACTTCAAGAAATTTTTTAAATTTTGAACGTACCTTAAGGATGCGCTGGTGAAGATAAAAATGTCATCCGCGAAGAGGATGTGACCAGGGGTAGGAGCGCCCCTAGGCCCATTAATCATTTTCAGCTCTTTCCTTTGAACCCCATCACATCAAACCCCTGGAAGCACTTCTTCCACTATTATAAATCGCATTAGGAATGTGGGGTCACCTTGATGCAGACCACGTTCCACACAAAAAAAATCCCTGAGGACCTCTATTCACCAAAATAGAAATTTTTGTAGAGGTCAGAATCTACTCAAGCCAATTGATCCATTTGTCAGAGAAGCCGAATCTGTGCAGAACCTGGAAGACAAATGACTAAGAGATAGTATCATACGCTTTCCTTATATCAATTTTCAAACCAAGGCCGCCCCCTCTGGATGTTGAAAACATTAGATTTGCTAGCTCAGAAGCCACACTAATATTGCCATGAATCATCTTCCCCTTTTGGAAGGCTCCCTGTTCATCTGAAATCAATCTAGGGAGAAGGGTCTCTAGTCTCAGCGCCATCACTTTAGAGATTATTTTGCAGAAAAAATTCCCCATGCACAAGGGTCTAAATTTATCTAGAGTGTCAGCTCCATCTACTTTGGGGATTCGAACAAGGAAATTACAATTGACCCCATTTGGCATGGAGCTAGTGCTAAAAAATTGCCTCACAACATCACACACCTCCGTTTCAACCACGACCTAGCATCTCCTAAAAAATGCTCCAGAGAAATCATCAGGTCCAAGGGAGTTGTCTGGGTCCAGTTCCCATACCGCCCTCCTTATTTCATCACTCTCAGGAAGCGAGTCCAAGCTGTAGCAATCGTTCTGATTAAGGACCCTAGTGATATAGTCTAGAAGCTCCACATGATTCACCATTGGGGTGGCTCTGTGAAATCTTTCGTAGAAGTCAACAATGAATTCTCCCAGCTGCTGCTATTCTTCCACAATTTCCCCATCCTACTTTTTTAGAGATCTGATCATGTTCTTGTGTCTTCGCATCTTAACCGATAGGTGGAAGAATTTGGAGTTTCTGTCACCAAATTTCAACCATTTTGTTTTAGCCTTTTCTGCCGAGAGGCATTCATGATTCTTGAGGGCCTTGACCATAACCGTCTTCACGTCAGCTTCCAAAGCAAATAAATGGTCACTCATCCCTTCTCTCTCTATCTGTTCTTGAATCTGAGAAAGAGCAGTCTTCACACTCTCCAGCACTCTATCAATATGGGGAAAGGATGCTCGCGCCCAGGACTTCAAAACCCCTTTCAAATGTTTTAATTTATTCATAAGCATATAAATAAGAGACCCATATATCCATTCAGACCAGGAGGATTCCACCACCCAATTGAAGTCTTCATGCTCCATCCAAAATTGGTGAAATCTAAAAGGGCAATTGGGAGGACGCTGGCTGACCACAGAGGATAAGAGCAGAGGGGTATGCTCAAAAGCAAATCTTGGCATAACCTTCTGTGAGAAGTCTTGAAATCTGGCCAACCAATATTCATTGCAAAAACTCCTGTCAAGCACCACATAAACATTTCCTGCTCTCCTGTTGTTGCTTTAAGTGAACTTTCTCCCAACTGAAGGCACTTGGGTCATGAAGCAAGTATCAACCATAGCACTGAATTCTGCCGCAGAGCCCAAACTGAAAGATCCAGGCCCTCTTTTTTCATTCGCTTGAAGGGTGGCATTAAAGTCACCAATCAAGGCCCACGGCATAGGAGAGAGAGGGGAATCCACAACCAAGTTCTGCCATAGAGTCCTTCTCTCTTCTCAGAAACTGTTAGCATGAACAAAAGAGACTTGCAGCTGGCTGAGATCCCAAGTCAGAGAGATCAAGATGTGTTGCTCAGATTATGAGACAACAACAGGAACACATAAATTTCTCTTCCACATAATCCACAGATTAGAAATTCTAGAAACTCTATTATTATAGAGAAAACTATTATGAAAACCCAATTTATTAAAAAATAAGTTAGGGAAATCACTTATAGGCACCATTGGTTCTGCAATGCACAGAAGGTCTAGATCCTTCTTCTTGATCAAATCCTTCAAGGTGCGCCTACCGACCGCCTTCTTAATACCTCTGATGTTCCAAAAGAGGACATGCATAAGGTCACTTCTTCAAAGCAACCTGACAGTCATATTTGGAGGTCTGCCCCGTTACTGTGACATTCTTTCCCTATCATTGCCCTCTTCCCTGACCAAGGCATTGTCGAGCTCTACTACTTCCTGGTGTTGGATGATCACCCTCCCACCCTCAATATGAGAAGGAGACAGTCCTGAGACAACATGTTCCTCACCACCCCCAGACCTATCCACATCCACATTTATCACCTCTAGACTAGTGACGACCCCCGTGAAGACCAGCATACATCACTCTATTCTTTCGAGGGTGTAGAGCGCGAGAGATCTGAGCCAAGTCCGCTCCATTCATTCCCGATTTCCTAACATCAGTGCCCTCCACCGCCTCTTCATTGTCTTGCGCAGAAGTAAGGTACTCCCTGTCCGAAGAGGAAAATTCAGACTCGTCTGGGTCAGAACCAGATCCATACCCACTGCCAAGTGGGTTATCCACCATGACAGGGTCGTGGATATTCACACGTTGGCCGTGGGGCATAGGCAAATTTACTTCAATATTTCCTTGATTAGAGCTTCCAAAAATAGGGGATTCTCTTATCGTAGGCTGAATGTTCCTTTGTAAGGAAGATTCTTTAATAGGAGAAGAAATCTGATTACTTGCCAAATTCGATCTCCCATGAATGGAGCCATCGGAATGGGTAGCCGCACCACCAACCTCTTCCGCTGAATCGGTTCAGCAATGGGGAAATCGCCACCATCCTCCATCGTTGGCTCCTTTCTCTCCTTGTTCTTCTTAACTCTGCACTGGTCAACAGAGTGTCCCCATTTTTCGCAAAAAAAACATCTATCTATTCATCTTCATAGCTGATTCGCTACTTAAAGAAGAAGAAAGAGTCCTTCCCTGGCTGCCTTCTTTCTCCCTTGATTTCATCCACCCTGGTGCCGCCCAGCTCAATTTTGACGAGAACACGAGCATAGTTCCCCATGGTAGCATTCATTGTACGACAGTCAATCTCCACCGGTCTACTCGAGGCTTTAGCCATTGATAATAAAATCTTCTCGTGCCAATACTTCATTGGCAATTCAGGATAATGAGTCCAGACCAGTTTGGTTTTGATATGCTCTTCGTGAATACTAAATTTCGGCCACCAGCGTTGGAATCTTATGATATGGCCTTTAACCTTCACAGGCCCTCTTTTCCACATTGAGGTCATGTCGCCTTCCATTTCAAAACGAAAAAGAATATCCTTTCCTTAGGGGAGCCAAGTTTACTTTACCTTTTAGTTTCCAAGTGGTCTTCACTTCATACCTCACATCATCCATTGAGGCATACCTAAAATTTACTCTTCCAATCAGAGCATAAGAGAAAGTTTGGTGTTTCTCTTCATAAGTGTCCTGGGGTATGATGATCTTCGTGAGGGATCTTGCATAAATCAGGCCAGGTAGATCATTAATGTTGGGCAAGGATTTTTTGGCCACAGTAGCGTAGGACTATTTTCTTCCATCCTATCCAAAGATCGCCTCCTCCCCAGTCTGAATCACCTTCTCAATCGAGCATGAAACTTCTAGAATCAAGTCAGCTGGGGATAAACCGGCCAGATCCACCCTAGAAGAGGCAACTTGCAGACCATCGGTCCCTAAAAATCCGTAATCCTGCGCTGCTTGCCTCTGTCCGGTGGTTGATTCCCATGGGGAGCATCGTCGTCCACTAAAAGACCCTCCTCCGCCTCAGAGGTACTCTCTCCTAAACTCGCCATCACTTTAAAACCTTATTACCTCTATTGGAGAAGGCTGGTTATGCCACCGGTATACCTAGATATGTGTCTATCTCTCTCCTCCTCCCCTTGGAAAAATGTCCTATGCTCCTCCCATCCTAGCCCTCCCATTAGTTGAGCTGCTAGCTCCAGGAAATCCACAGCATACCTAACATCCTCCCTTGTTTATTTATTATTAAAAAATTTAGGGATTGAATTTTTTGTTCCGCCACGTCCTTGTGCCTCTATTTCCCATCATAATAACGGGCAGATATGTCATTTAATTGGAGGAGAAGAGAGATATACACAGTTGCTTTCATTTTCATCTTGATGTGATGCATGTGAAAACTTTGACAAAAAATAAAATAAGGAAACGATTCATGGGGATTAAGAAGCATACAATTATAACTATAGAGACAAAAACGGCATACCTAAATCTATGGCTGAAGTAATGCAATCCCTAGTTGCGAAAAGAATATCGTTGTTAGTCTAGTCTACCCTCTTTTCCTGCTCACTTTAGGTTTCTCTAGTCATTCACTTAATGGGCCAGTGATAACTATTTATAAGGGTGAGTGTAGGTACCAGCCCTCTAAGGAAATTAGGGTAAGCAAAAAATGCCTTAGGTCCACATATAGTAATGTAAATTTCATACCATTAAATTGTGCTTATAGAATCCAATATCTATTAGTCATGGTTGATGCGTGCAATATAGTTTAGGTGCCTTCTGTTGGTAGGAAGTTTACTTGGTCCAATAACCATCGTAGAGGTAATGTGTGTAATATTCTGGATAAAAGCTTTCGCAATGAGGAGTGGATCTCTTGAAGGAGATTGATAAAATGAGAGGAGGAGAGAGAGTGTCTAGCGATTTGGAGGGTAGGTTGGTGGTGCAGGAAGAGGAAGATGATGGCGATGGAAGGGAGGCTTTGGATCCTGGTTCAGCCGTTCCCGATCCTAGTAGGGTGCTAGATGCTGCAGCCCCCAAGCATTCTTACGCAAGGGCTGTGGGGGTTTCTTCATGGTTTGCAATCGATTCTTTTCTAGAACCGATCTAGGCAAGCAACATTCGACAAATCATCATCCCTCAATAGGATTATGAAGCAAAGAGGCAAAACTTCCATTTTGCATTGATTGGTCGAGTAAACTTTCATGTGATTTCCCTTGATGCATTGTGAGAGGAGGCTCGCGAAAAATGGAATTTGAGTTAGGGCGTGGTTATGCATCCTCTGGGAAAGGGATACGTGATATTCCAGTTCCAATGTGAGAGAGACAAAGTTGCGGTTTGGAGGAGGATACCTTTGAGGGTAGGTGAGCAGTTGATCCGATTCCAACACTAGAAACCAGATTTCAACATCCATGAAAAGCAAAACCTTACGAAGTTGGTTTGGATTCATCTGCATTATCTTCCTTTAGAATATTGGCACGAAAACGTGCTTCTTTCAATTGTGAAGGTAGTTGGTCAACCTGTGGCTTTGGATAAATTTAAAAGGCAAGACATCCTAGGATACTTTGCTCAGATTCATGTGGAGATTGATATATCAAAATCGGCTGTTAGGATGGAAGATGTCCAGATTGAAAGGTTCGAACCAGGTATGTCTCAGGTTTATGGTTTTAGCCAAAAAGTTCTCTATGAGAATAATGTTGGGTGGTGTGGATACTGCAAGCGAGTTGGGCACTTAGATGCTTCTTGTAAACAAAAGAAAGTTGATGAAGAAAAACAAAGTGCTATGGAGAAGGAGGGTCGTATCCCAGGGGCTATCTATGTAGAAGATGGAGCTGACTCACCTGGCGTGAACTCGGTGAGAGAGCCTGTTCAGTCCAACGATATTCTCAATTAGGATATTCCTATTTCTAGTAACATTCCAAGTATAGAACCATTAATTGAAGGAGAAATACAAATTAGATTGGGCTCTCCTAATATGAGTCCAAATGAAATAGGAAAGGAGGGATACGGTGGGGATTTTAATTCCCAGGATTCGGTGGATAGTGGATCTCATGTGGGGTTGGACTTGGATCTTAAAGATGGGTTCTTGAAGCATGCCCAAGTGTAAACCCGGTCCATCCTGTTTTGCCCATGGAAGAAGAGGACCATCGACTGCCTACTATTGATGAGGGTATTGTGGCTGCTTCAGGCGCTAGATACCCCTCTCGTTCTACAAGGATGGTCACTGCTCGTGGCAGTCTTTGAGGCGTCTCTGGTAGCCTGCGAGTTGGGCTAGATCACAGGGGTGAGCATGTTGTTACATCTCTCCCTGTGGTGGATGTTTCAAGAGGGGCTGTTTCGGTGGTCCATGAGGTTGCAACGATGGAAAGGGCTATTACAACCAAAGAGAAGGAGGGGGAGGTCAAGCGAGAAAGCGTGACACCAGTCACTCTTCAAATTAGAGCCCGTTTGGTATCGTTTCTGTTCCAGAAAAGACGTTTCGTGTCAAAAACGAAAATTTCAGTTTCTGTGTGAAAATCCCATTTTTAAACAAAAAAATGTTGTTTCAAAATTTTAGATTTTTATCGGGAACGATAGTTCTTTCTTTTTGTAAAATGGAATGAAACTAGGAAGACGGAACTCCAAAATGGAGTTCCGTCCAATCTCTTTTTTCAGTTTTTTTTTCACTTTTTGTTCCAAAAAAACAGAAACAGACCATAAGTGCACCAAACACTTTATTCCGTTTTTTCATTCCAATAGAACGAAAAAACTCCAAAAACATTTTTTTTAGAACGATACCAAACGGGGCCTTAGTTTCCCCATGATTGTTCTTCTTTGGAACATTCGTGGTGTCAGGAAGCCAGCAACGAGGAGTACCTTACGTCGAATAATAAAGGATTCTACTCCGGATATTCTCTGTTTGGCTGAACCTATGGTTCAAGTAAATAGCTTCCCTGCTTTATTTTTTAGTAAGATGGGGTATGATGTAGATTTTATTCATAATGTTAGGCATGATAAAGTGCCAAATCTATGGGTAATTTGGAAGCTCGGCCGTAATTGTCCTGCGATTATTGCTTTGTCAAAACAACACATTTCTATTATGGTGGATTGGGTTGGGGAGAACGTCGACATGTCTTTTATTCATGTAAGTTCTTTTAAGATTAAGCGTCGCCAGTTGTGGTTTGACCTGGAATCCCAGGTTGCATCGGCATTGCCTTGGACTGTTATAGGGGATTTTAATGCCACCTTGATGTCTCATGAAAAAAGAGGTCCTGGTCATTTTAACCTCCATTCGGTAGCTGAGTTTCAGGTGATGATGGATGTTTGTAGGTTATTACCTGTCCCTTCTCAAGGGAGGAAATTTACTTAGCCTAACAATCAACGGAGGGGTCATATAGCGACTGTTTTAGACCGTAGCTTCTATAATGAGAAATGGCTTGATGTTTTTAAAAACATTGGGCAGCAGGTGTTACCGAGTTCAGGTTCAGATCACTCCCTTCTCCTGATCTCTTCTTAGTGTGTGCCTAAACCTAGAAACTGCCCTTTTCATTTTCATGGTTTTTGGATGGAGAATGATAATTTTTTATCTGTGGTGGAGGATGCTTGGAAGGTGAATGTGGGGGGTAACGCCATTTTCATTCTAGCTTAGAAGCTGAAGCATGTTAAAATAAAATTAAAATCTTGGGCGAGGGAAACCTTCCCATAATTTAATCTGGAGGTAGACAAGGCTTTGCTAGATTTAAAAAATGTGTAGGGTCTGATTGATGTTTCGGGCATGTCGGATGATTTATTCAACAAAGAGGTTGATGCCAAGACAACCTTAATCACAGTTAGCCACATGTAAGAAAAGGTGTGGGCTGAAAAGGCAAAGCTGAGGTGGATGAAAGAGGGAGATGAGAACTCGAAATTCTTTCATTTATCGGTGTAGATGAGAAAGGCTGGGAACCAAATATCTACTTTAAAAAAAGAGGATGGGTCCTTGGGGTATGACCAGCACGGTATTACCTCTTATATTTTCAACTTCTTCCAGAGGTTTCATAAAGCTTCTGAAGTTTCTGTGCATCAGCATTTGTTGGAGTGCGTTCCTAAGGTGTTATTAGATGAAGATGTTGCTATTTTGGATTCCATTCCAAGTTGGGTTGAAATCAAGCAGGTTGTGTGGGATTTAGATCTTGAGAGCTCCCCTGGTCCTGATGGGTTCCCTGGGAAGTTTTTTAGAAAGAGTTGGGATATTGTGGAGGCTGATTTTTGCAGGACAATCGTCTCTTTTTTTGTGGCTAGTAAATTGCCAAAAGGGATTGACAACTGCTTTATTACCTTGATCCCAAAGGTGGAGGGTGCTTCCTCCTTGGACCGATTTCACCCAAATTGTATGGGTAATTTTTTCTGCAAGGTGCTATCTAAGATAATGTCTTCGTGTCTGATAGGGCTACTGCCCAGGTTGATTTCAGAGGAGCAAGGCGCTTTTCAAAAGGGGAAGATTATCGCATCAAACATCAGTCTTGCTTTAGAGTTGGCAAATATTATGGATTCTACAATGAGGGGAGGTGGATTGGGTTTGAAGTTGGATGTGCAGAAGGTTTATGACTCTCTTTCATGGGAGTTTCTTTTCGCGACTCTGAAAAGATTTGGGTTTTCCTTAAGGTGGATTTCATGGGTTCACCATTTGTTGGTTTCTTCCAAGGTCTCTGTATTACTGAATGGTGGTCCTATTGGTTTTTTTGAAGTCGGTAGAGGCTTGCATTAGGACGATTCTATATCTCCCATCCTTTTTATTTCAGCTAAAGAGGTGCTCTATAGAGGCCTGAAGTCGATGACTCGTGATGGGCTGTTGCAACCGCTGCCTGGCCCCAGTGGTGTGTCTGTTCCCTCTCATTTACCTTTTGTAGATGACATTTTTATTTTTATGAATGCCTCTGCTAAGTATGTGAAGAATTTACAGAATTTTTTGGTTAAATATCAGGCCTTCTCTAGGAAAAAATTTAACCTTGAAAAGAGTAGCCTCTTTTTTGGTAAGGTCACCTGTCACAGGAAACAATTTATTTCTGATTTTTTAGGTATTGCTTCAGCCAGGTTGCCCACAAAATATTTGGGGGTGGAATTATTTAAAGGGAGAGTGAAAAAAGAGTATATGTTTCCCTTACTGGATAAAATAAAAAAAAGAGGTTGGTCGGATGCAAGGGAAGGCTATTGTCAATGGCTGGAAGGGTAGAGTTGGTGAGGTCGATTATTTCCAGTATCCCGATTCACAACTTTGGAATTTATTGGTGGCCAGACTCTTCTATCAAAATGGTGTAAGGATGGATGCAAAACTTCGTTTGGTCAGGTGATATGGAGTCGCAAAAAAAAAAATAGTTGTTAAATGGGAGGATGTTTGCATGCCTAAACGCGAGGGAGGTCTAGGAATCAAAAGGCTCAGGGATGTTAGTGTTGCCTGCTTATGTAAGTTGGCAAGGCAGATAAAGCATGGCAATTCGTCGATGAGTTCATTCTTCTGGGGTTGATTTCTCAAGGCAGATGGCTCTCTGAGAAATGGCCATATTTCTTCATCGATTTGGCCAGGTCTCAAGAAGGTATGGAGTTTTGTTGAGTCTCAAGAGCAATGGACAGTACGGAATGGCCAAAAAATAAAATTTTGGTCTGGTCACTAGCTAGGTTCAGCAACCATCATGGAGAGGTTGATGATTGATCCTGATTCTTTAGAATCCCTAAGAGCTAAAGTTTCGGATTTTATCAGAAATAATTGCTGGCCTCTTCCGAGGGTGGAGTCTGAGGTGATTTCTAGCCTTTTTGAGGAAATAAAATGTATTTATATCCCTAATTTGCAAGATGTATGTCATTGGCGGCCTACCTCTTCTGGTGTGTTTTCTATTAAATCAGCATAGGATACGATCGGGAAAAAATTGCCTAAGGCTGGATGGTTTTCTCTCCTATGGTAGTCTCAAATCTAGCCCCGTCAAGCTATATTTGGGTGGAGGTTGATTAAAAATAAATCCCTACAGATGCTAATGTGAAGAAACGTGGGGTGTATCTACCTTCTAGATGCAGTTTATGTGAGTTAGAGGAGGAATCTATTGAGCATCTCTTCTTTAATTGCAACTTTTCCCAAGCTCTGTGGCTGAAATTTTGTGATTGTTTTGGTGTTCAGTGGATCAACTTCAGTGGGATGGAGATTTTCATAGCCTGGTGGAAATCTAAAATGAAGGTGGTCTCTTGTCAGAAGGTTTGGAGAAAAGGTTTTGTGCTAGTTCCTTATAGTATTTGGCTGGAAAGGAATTCTAGAAGATTTGAGGGAATTTCAAAGCCTGTGGAGCATGTTTTTGCCATGATAAGAAATAAAATTGCTTCCCAATCTTTGGTGTTCACAGGTTCATCCATCTCCATTTCTGATCTTATGAGCACTAGAAGGCTGGGTTTCTCTGAGGTGCGGTCTTATCCAAGAGAGTTCTTTGAAATATTTTGGTGTTGTCCGTCAAGAGGGTGGTGGAAACTAAACACTAATAGATGCTCTCTTGGGAATCCGGGGATGTCTGGAGCAGGTGGTGTATTTCGTAATGACATGGGGGAGGTTATGGCCAACTTCAGGAACTTCCTTGGGCTTCACACAATTTTTGAGGCAGAATTTATGGCTGTGGTTTCAAGAATAGAACATGCTGAAAAGCTGGGCGTCCAAAGGTTGTGGATTGAATGTGATTCGGTCGCCATGGTTACCTTATTTTAGAAATTTAAGGTACTGTGGATTGTTCATCAAAGATGGTTAGCTTGTATAAGGTTTTTTAGTATGATTGAGTGAAAAATCAGCCACTGCTATCGGGAGGCCGACTTTATTTCTGACTAAAAACAGTGGCTCGGTTTGAGGCTTCGGACCCAGTGACAGTATGGCCGGCTCTGGTCAAGATGGAGATTGATATGGATAGTTCTGGTTGTCCTAAATATAGGATGAGTTAGGCCATTTTGTCCTTTACAGTTTGTTCATTGTGTGGGTGCTGGGGTGGGTCCTCCTTTTTTTGCTGATGGCAATGCCAAAGGTGGATTAGGAGGTCTGCCTCAGTCATCTTTTGGGCTGTCTGGGGTTATTTGCTGGCTCCATTCATTTTTGTATTCTATCTTATTTTTCTTTTTTCTTAATACAAATGATTCTTAGCAAATAAAAGAGGAGTGGATCTCTTGCTTTCAGAATTGTTCTCAATAGGTCCTCCTGAGAGTTGCCTTTGACCATACACCTCTGTTGATGTCTTCTGACATTAGTAAACGTCCTCACAACTGCCCTTTCTGATTTCGCCAATTCTGGATGGACCATGAAGATTTTGAAAGGGTGGTTACTACATCTTGGGCTGAATGGATCTCAGGGTTGCCTATCTTTGCTCTCACGAATAGCTCAAGCGTCTTAAAGGGATTCTCAAGATCTGGGCGAGGTCTTCGTTTTCCCACTTTGATAGAGCTCTGGAAGATGCTAAATATAATCTTTCTTAGTGCAGAAACAAATTGAGAGCAATGGGATGGATGTTCAGCTTTTTTCTATGGAGGCAAATGCTAAGACAACCCTGGTTAAGGCTCTAGAAAATCATGAAAAGCTTTGGACTGAAAAGGTGAGGATCAGGTGGATGAAGTATAGAGATAGAAATTTAGAGGTCTTCCATTTATCAGTTTAAAAGAGGAGAAATAGAAATAATATCAGATCACTCAAGAAACAGGATGATACTACTATTGAAGAGAAGAGTTAGTTGGGTGATTATATTGTTGATTTTTCTGAGAGATTTCATTTTTTTTTGCTAAAAGTCAGCAAAAGTATATATTGAATAAATAGAGAAATACAATCACAAAAGAATGAGAGAAAAAACCCATTGAGTTACCTCTCTACCTTCAGCATTGCCACTAGCAGAAAGGTAACCCAATCATTGGAAAACTGGCTAACAAAATCTATATCATGGTCTCATATTTGAGTCCCAAAATATTTCATGGAAAACAAAAGATGGCGCAGAGTTCCAACTTGTAGTTAACCGAGTTGTTGCAGCATGTTTAGCCAATCTATCGGCTACCACGTTTCCTTCCCGATAGCAGTGTGAAATCCTCCATGAAATGCTATCTAAATACCTTTTATAGAACCACCATTTTTGCTGAAAAATCCATGGAATTTTTTGATTGGTGATGCAATTCACCATAGCTTGCAAGTCACAATCAATCCACAAATTCAAAATATTCATCAATGAAGCGGTGTGCAACCCATAGAAAAGGCGCTGAATTCTACCATGAAGTTGGTTCCCACACCTTCATGAACAGCAAAACCACACTTTGGAGATCCATTCTTGTCCCTAATAACGCCACCAGCCCCAGAACAGCCTGGATTTCCAAGAGAACATCTGTTAATGTTTAATTTGAGGCAATTAGATGAAGGAGGCGCCTAACTAACTTCCAGAATTTTTGCAGAAGGTGCTTGGGAAATTGATATCATTAATTTCTTGGAAACCAATAAATCAGGAACTGAAGAAATGTAAATCTTTGCCATTTTAGAAAAATCCTAGAGATCTTGAATTATTGAATTCACCACTTGATCTATTGGATGAGATGTATTATCAAACCTTTGATTATTCCTTTCCTTCCAAATTTGGTGAGGAATCAGAATAACTGCAGCAAGCCATACCTTCCCAATCGAGACCACTTGAGCTTTTCTCTTCCACCAAGAGAACAACTCTTCATGAGAGGGAAAACCGCTCCATCTTTGATCAGAAAAATTCAACAATTTAAACCAAATTTTGCCTGCAAAATCATAGTCCAAAAATATATGATGAAATGATTCCACATTTTTAAGGCAGAGATGACATCGTGACGCCATAGGAATATTGCACTTCGATACTTTATCATCTGTTGGAAGACTACCATGAACTAACCTCTAGCCAAATAGTGACGACCTGAGGTGCAACCCTTTTTGCCAAATTTAATTTTTCCAAGCTGGGGCAGGTAATTTCTCTCTAAGGCTATTCCAAGCCGAAAAAACAGTGAACTTGCCTGATTCAGAAAGAGACCAAACTCTATTATCTTTAACAGCCACTGTGGGGAGAGGAATGGACTTCACCAGATCACAAAGTGCCTTCATATCATCCGAAACAATCAGAGGAAGAGCCCAACGTCCTTCTACGATGAAATCTGAAACTTTCGCTGTTAAGTTAATAGAGAAAGGCTAACCATCAGATATGATATCATAGGGACTCTTACAATTAATCCAGCGATCATACCAGAAATTGATTGAGGATCGATCACCAATAATCCACCTTTCCGATGCACAAACAAAGTCCCAAACTTTTTTTAGCCCCGGCAAGATTGAAGAAGAGATGTTACCCTTTTTAAGAGACCCATTTGTAGCTACAAATCTTCCACGAAGAAAAGAAGCAAACATAGACCTGTCAGACTTAACAAACCAACAAAATTTAGAGGGAAGGGCGAGATTAATATCTTTTAAATGACGGACCCCCAACCCTCCCTCATTTTTTGGCTTGCAAAGTGCACTCCATTTCACTGTAATGGCCTTAGTTGAATTCGCATCCCCACTCCAAATAAAATTGCGAATCCACTTCTCCATTAATGAAATCAGCGTACTAGGCCATAGATAAATTGAGAAAGTGTGAACAAGAATACTACACATTACTGATTTCACCAACTCAACTCTTCTAGCCATTGATAAAAGACGACCCTTCCATCCTGCAAGACAAGCTTTAAATTTATCCACTAAAGGGAGGAGAAATTCCTTCTTAACTCACCCTTTAAAGATATCCACTCCTAAATAGCGAGTGGGAAAGCACATTTAGAGATTCCAAGAACCTCTTTAATTCTTCTTCTCCTTCCTGGCTGGATCAATCCTAGAAAAATTTTGCTTTTGTCAAGGTTAATATGCTGACTTGAGTAAGCTTGATAGGAATTTAGGAACTCTTTAAGCTTCTTAACCTCTTTTATCTCAGCATTCATAAAAATCACCAAGTCATCTGCATAAAGAAGGTGAGAAGGAGTGTGAACATGTCTAGGTCCAGGAATACCCTTCACCACCCCTTTATTACGAAGATCTTTTAATCCTCTGCATAATACTTCTTCAGCTAGAATGAAAAGCATCGGGGAGAGAGGATCGCCTTGACGCAAGCCCCTTTCCACACCAAAGAATCCTATCAGACTACCATTAACCAGAACCGAAAGCTTAGAGGATGCTAGAATCTAATTAATCCAACCAATCCACACCTGAGAGAACCCAAACTTTCGAAGCACATCAAACAGGAACTCCCACTCTACCGTGTCAAATGCTTTTTGGACTTCCAATTTGAGACCCATATTGCCCCCATAAGACTTGGAAAACATCATATTGGTAAGCTCTGAGGCAACTCCAATATTTGAAAAAATTATTTTTCCTTTTTGAAATGCCCCCTGCTCTTCAGAGATTAGTTTATGCAAGAGCAAAGAAAGACGGGAGGATAAAATCTTGGGAATTATTTTAAAGAAAAAATTCCCTAAGCAGATAGGGTGAAAATTCCCAACTTTTCTCGCATTATCCACCTTTGGGATTAATGTTAAAAAGTTGCAATTTACTCCTTTGGTGATGACCCCTTCAATAAAAAAATTTTAATAGCATGACATACCTCCCTTCCGATAATATCCTAGCAAAATTGAAAAAGAGTACTAGGGAAGCCATCTGGTCCTGGAGCGCTGGATGGGTCCAAATCAAAGACAACATGTTTAATTTCTTCTGAGGTGGGGGTCCTCATAAGCATATCATTATCTTCAGGGATTACCAGCTTTGGAATAACTAAAAGAAGATCATCAACTCTCCTGAAATTACCATGCTTGTGGAAATTTTCAAAATGATCCACTAACTTCTCCCCAATGACAGAAAGAGAAGTATGGACAGCTCCATCTTCAATTTGAATTTCCCGAATAGTGTTTCTACCTCGATGCATCTTGGCTGAAGTGTGGAAGAATTTCGAGCAACGATCACCCTCATTCAGCCATTTGACACGAGATTTCTCTGCCCAAATCTTTTCGTAAAGGCCTATAGCAGTATCATAATCTTGTCTCGCGACTTGCTCCTGGTCATAAAGGGCTTTACTAAACCCATCAGCCTCCATCAATTCCTGAATATGCTCCAGAGCGACCTTTGTTCTTTCCACTTCATGATCCACGTGAGGAAAAACATCACGAGCCCAAGCCCTTAGAGGACCTTTTAATCTTTTTAGCTTCCTTAGCACTCTAAAAATAGGAGTACCCCTCACAGGGATCTCCCATGATGCCCTCACAACATTCTTGAAATCACTATGCTCAGCCCAGAATCTATGCATACGAAAAGGAATATTAGTAGGACGAGGCACCTCATCGCAAGAGATAATAATGGGAGAATGGTCAGAATACCCGCAAGGTAAAACCCTTTGGGAAATTCCAGAGAAATGATCTAGCCACTCCTCATTGCACAAGCTCCTATCTAGGACCGCATGAACATTTTCATGTTTTCTATTATTTGACCAGGTGAACTTCAATCCAGAAGATGGAATAGAAACCAGCTTACACGAGTCCATCATGGCAGCAAAATCTTCAGATGAGCCTAAATTAAAACGCCCTGGACCCCGTTTCTCGTGAGAAAACAGGTACGCGTTAAAATCGCCAAGTACAATCCATGGTAACCTTCCACCAGAGATAGAAGCAAGATCACACCAAAGCTAACGCCTATTTATCCTTAGACAGTTCGCATGCACAATAGAGATAAAAAATCATTCACCCCCTCCTTCCACGTATAACGTGATATGCTGATTAGAGGATATCACCAGCGAAGGTTTTACAAGACCCTCCTTGCAAAAAACCCAAAGGTTTGGGATAGAATCATCCCGATGGTTGTAGAAATTTTTTTTTTGATACCCAAGGTTTGCGAACAAAGAAATAGGACACCTACCAGTATCAACTTTTGGCTCGGCCAAACAAACAAACAACGGCTTGTGCTCGCAAATGAGAGATCGAAGAGCAGCACGAGCACGTCCGTTGGAAATACCCCTAATATTCCAAAATAAGAGCTGCATCATTGCAAGTTCTTGTTAGCTTCTCTAGCTGTGCGATGAGTAGTCACACCAATGTTTCGGTTCTGAAGCAACCCATCTACTATGTTCATCTCATGAGCCCTGCTGGTCCCACGACAAGAGGATACTGGGATGACCACCTGAGCATCTCTAGATTGCCGACGAACCACAGGAACAAAAGGAACTCGAGAATCATTCTCCTCCATCTCAGAATGAGAAAGGTCATAATGGACAATAGCCATACGCCCATTGTCCAAGCTTGATACAGTCATCGGAGAGACTACACTAGTATTGACGTTACTTGGCGACAATGGCAAAACTAGCTCCAAGCGTCCATCTTCAGAAAAACCCAAGGATTGAAGATCCCTATCTGGAAAAACGTCCTTATCACCATTAGCTTGGCTTTGGCCCATATCCAAACCCGTATTCAAACCCGACCCATGTCCAAGTGTTTGCAAAAATTCAAACTCATGTCGAGCATGCTGTTGCTCTAAAATAGGAAGTGAATCAGCCTCATTGGCTGCATTCACAAAACTTACTCCTCCCAAAACTGTTGGAGATGGAATCCTTCCTATTGAATTTGCTCCAGCTATGGAAATAGGACTCTCAAGGATAGGATTTTCCATCAAAGGGACATCTCCATATCTGATCCCTGATTTGGTGCAAGTGCTGTGCCACTTTCCAAAGTCGATTGATTTGCAGTAGCTGGCTATTTCGGCCGCCATTCCTACAGTCGACGAGGAAGAACCGCTGAGCGCTCGACCACATTAATAGTTCCAGGAATTCCAGATCCCTTTATTATCAAGGATGGGATCTAATATTTAAGGCTTCCAATGATTTAATTGAGGTTTGGTCAACTCTTTCTTCTACATTGTTGAGACCAAGAGGGAGTAGTGATTTAGTTGGTTAGAAAATTCTTCAAAGAAATTCACCTCTACAGCTTCCTAGAATTTGATTAGATATAAATCTCAAAAAATCATTTAATATAAAATTGTATGGTTCAATTTCAATATTCTCAAACATAGTTTCATTGATTGGGGTTATAGGGTCCATACCCATCCTGCCATTATTTCTCTCTTTCTACTTAAAGGTGATTGGACTCCACTACTACATATGATTATTAATAGGGATTGGCCTATGAGGGGAAAATCCCCATTAATAATTATATAATTATATATTTACTTCCTCCAACTCCCATAATCTATTTTAAAGAGAAAGAAATGCAGCTATATTAATTTTCAGTTAGACTACACATCTACTCCATCCATAGAAGCATGTATAGTTCTTGTTTAAAAATACACTTATTTCTAGGAAAAAGATTCAGAGCCTTTGCTTCTTCCTGAATTATTCATTCATCCATTAATGCACCATGATTGTCACTTTCCTCGATAGATAATACGTTCTCACTCAGTGATGGCATTGAGACTACTTTTATTTCCATAAGGTCAAAGTTTTTGTTTCTTGAAAGAAAATGTCAATAGTGAGAGAGACATGTGGCTCCATGCAAGCAGATTTTTCTTGCTGATTTTTAGCAAAAACAAAAAAAAAGAAGAAAATACACTGTTTTCAAGAGAACAAACAGGTCAAGAGATATGCGCATTTGTTATTTGATTCAATAGAAAGAAAAGATTTTTGTATCCTGACAAGTTTCGTGGGTTCATATTGACCCCATAACAGCATGGACCGGGTCATACTGGGGTTGAATAATAATCATTCAACTTTCACTGAAAGTGATTAAGAGCACTAAACATCCCTGTGTCAGTGGCTCCAAGGAGGTAAGAGGAGTTGAACTCAGAACCACACACTTCCTGAGGCAAAGGTCCCTTACCAACTTAACTACCCTCTTGAGAGAGATAGGTGGTTCATACGTACATGTTCTTCTTCAATGACAATGTTTGAGAGGGATCAAAGTCTTCTTTTTTTTTTTTTTTTTTCATTAATTGTTGTTTTCTAGTGATTGCCAAACATGGAGGCGTGGAAAGTCCTTGTTCAATGATAGGCTTTTCGAAAAATACATTTATTTACATGTCAAGTGGTTGTTTAAAGTCTTTGTTTATTTATTCTGTGGACTTTTATTCATTGAATTATTCTTGCATGGACAATCTCTCAAATTGCAATCAGTTAAAGAGAAGGGAAACGGACATTTTTTTTTTTATTTTTTTTGCTAAAAGATCAGACAAATACGCCACAAAGAAAGAAAAAAAAAAAAAAAAGCAAGCGACAAACAAAAGATATCACCCAACAAAAAGAGAAAAATACAATCCAAAAACTGGAAAGCCACTAGCAATCGACGGACCACCCCACCTTTGGCATTGCCATCAGCAGAGTGCTAGTCGAAAGCTAGCGGAATCTAAATCTTGGCCTGGACATGGTGTCCCTCGCAGCCTCCTCTATAATGTGAAAAAGAAGGTCTTCATTATCTTCAGATCTTCTTTCTTTTAGCTGAACATTTCAAACCTTAAAAATAAAAATAAAAATGAAACGTAAAAAAAAATTTGTACAGTATCAGCTGAAATTTGAAACTGCATACCAGCATGTGACCCTCTTAAGACCCAAAATATTGTAACACCCTCTCTTTTAAAATGTCTTATATACCCCTTATTTTAATGTTTCAAACAGAACACATTATAATCATTTGTGTGGTTATCAGATCAAATGATTCAACCTTTGATAGCGGCTGGGTGTTGCAATTATTGGAGGACATCATCCTCTTCGTAGTGGTGACAATTCATTGAGAAATATGGCCCAAGTAACTGATAAATTTTAGTCTGATGCACCATAATGGATAAAATGTGAATTGGAAGTTTTATAAATCACAGTAATGTCAATTTAGCTATTATGAAATCTAATGGTGTTCATTAATGGAAGGGGCTAGCGAAGCACCTGTTTTGATAGGCAAGGCAACACATGTAGCCTATAACTGTCACATAACAGTATATTTGGTACTTAAATTTTAGCTTTTTCACCAAACCAACTCCATCCATGTGTAAAATTCATAATGCAAAAGTAATAGTCAGCTTGGTTAAAAAATGGAAAATTTTCTATCACGCCCTTGAGCTTATACTCTACTTACTCAAACTCCCTCATTGGAAGTACAAATCAAAACTTTCTCAGACTCATGTTAAAACTCAAATCCATGACTACATTGTTCTTCTTTCCTGATGACCCCTCCCGCATGGTTGGAAATTTGAATGATTGATCAAAATTGGAAAAGCATCTGGTTGCCGTTTCTTCTTCTTTCTCCCTCTCTGATCAATGAAGTATTTTTCTTTTGCAGTCAAAAATTCTGATAAAGGAACAGTATCAAGTGTTCGTGTAATTGTGTCTACAAGTTTTAGGGTAGGGTTTTTTGTTATGGAGTAGAATGATAGATGCTTTTGGTCCCTTTCATCATTGGGATAGTTCTCTAGTGCAACAGCATTGGAGACGCTGAGAAGCTCAAAGGCAAAGGTGAGTTGGGCAAAGATGGTTTGGGATGACTATTTGCTGTCGCGACAATCATTGTTTGGCCAGAAGTTAATGCATGGGAAGTTATCCACTAGCGATAAGGTTAAGAGTAAGGGGGTTTGCTTGCCTTCAAAGTGTGAGCTTTGTAGGAAGGCGGAGGAATCGTTACTTCACCTCTATCTGGAGTGCCATCTGGTGCTATTTTTATTTGGAAGTCTTTTGCCCAAATATTTGGGGTGAATAGGGAGATGCAGTGGGAATTGTTCTCAGATCACTTGAATTGGTGGAATCAAAAGTCCTCAAATAGGGATTCTTTGGATTTGTTGATGGCTGGGTTTATTCTCATTCCATACTTTGTATGGGTGGAGAGGAGCTCAAGGAGATTCATGGGAGAAGCTCACTTCTATACACAGAATTTCTGGGCTGTAACAGGAGAGATCAAGAAACTAACCCCTCGTTGTCGTGGTTGGAAGAACCTAAGGATGGTGTCAGAGCTGGGCAGCAACTTGAGGCTTGGTGTGTCAAGGAGGTTTAAGGAGGTAATGGAAGTTTTCTAGCTGCCTCAGCAAGTAGGGTGGTGGAAACTGAATTGTGATGGGTGTTCTTTGGGGAACCCTGGAATGGCGGGCTCAGGTGGTCTTTTCAGGGATAGTAATGTGCAGGTAATTGCTGTTTATAATTCTTATTTGGGGATTGCAACTAATTTTCAGATTGAATTTTATGCGGTGATTGAAGGGATTGAAAGAGCATGAGATCTGCACTGTTCCAGTCTGTGAATAGAGAGTGATTCGGTATCAGTAGTGTTGATGGTCCAAAGTAAGGGTGTAAGTTTAGCCTCGACGATCCGAACCCGCCCTAATCCCCCTTGAGCCCAAACCCTGCCTAACTCAACTATGAGGGCCAACCCGGCCCAACCCTGTGTGGGGTTGGGCCGGGCCTGGGTTGAGGCATAGAAAACCCAACCTGACTCTAACCCGCCCTGAGTCTAACCCTGATTATTATTGTGCTTTGTAGAATGCAGGTGTCTCTCCTAGCCAAGGGAGAGCCATATTTCCTAGTGGGAGTTTCTTGTGTAACAAGAATATGATAGAAAACGGTAAAGCCAAAAGAGAAAGCACAAAGCCAAAGGAAAAACCCATCGATACAACCATGAAATAGGGAATGAGGAGAGGTTGGGGCTTGTAGTTCTTGAGTTTCTTGGTCCTTATATATTGAAAATTAAGCATTATTGTAGATCAAGATGAAATTCTAACAAAAGCAAATGATTGGATTATGTCTTAATATGTTGACTTTTGATGGAGGGGATTAAAAAAAGGGTCACATGGAAAAATAAGGGTACATGGAATCTCCATGAAAGAATGATAAAAGTATCACGTTCAGTATAATTTAATAGAGGAATTCATTTTTAGTGTTTTAATTAAAAACCCTTTGCTGCAAATCTTTCAATTTTCTTAATTTTCAAATATTGTACTTATCGGAATGTGATTTCACTAAGAAGAATAGTTAGGGTCAACCCGACCCAACCCGGCCCAACCCTGAGCCCTGTAGGGTTGGGCCTAAGCATGAACCCAGCAGGGTTGGGTTAGGGTTGGGTTGCGTTTGGGGATCTAGGGTTGGGTTAGGATTGTAAGAAGCCTGGACCAATCCGGCCCTATTTCACCCCTAGTCCAAAGGGTGTGGTGCCTTGGTTTATTTGGCAAAGGTGGATGTCCCTTCAATCTTTCTGGTGCATGGAGCATCTTCAGTGCAGTCACAAAGAAAAATGCTTGGCTTCACAAATAAAGTGATCACATCATTGAATAAGAATTAGGGAAAAATAAACTTTTCTAAAAGTGTAGGAAACACCAAAGACGGGTGTTGAAGATACTGATGTGTGCCCGGGATTCTTTCACCTTAAGAATTATTATCCAAAATCCGTGATTTTTTTTTTAATGGAATGTGAAGTCACCTCACAATTCATACATGTAATATATCAATATATGAACTAGAATAAATAGAATTAAATGCCACAAAGGTGAAACGGAATGTGAATGGACACTACAAACCAACTGTAAACTGTATAACAAAAACCAAATAGTAGTTGATAAAACAGGATCAAGTGGATGGTTCTGAAGAAAGAAAAGTAAAAAATAATATATTAGAGAGAGACAGAGAGAGAGAGGAGCGGAAACGGAATTCTCTGAACGCTCGAGAGAGTAGGAGATGGTGATCCTCGCAATCTGGACTCTCATGAAGGTTTAGGACCTCCCGGAGGCCATTTTTGCCGGGAACTTAACGAGAATAGCCATTCCACAGAAAGATTATGAGCATTATTTGCAAACTTTCAAATTTTTGTTGATCGGCAGGGTGAACTTCAGATCGATTTCTTCGGACGACCTGAGAAGGGAAGCAAGGGAAAATTGGAATTTGAAGGCTAAGGTCGCTATGTTCCCTTTAGGAAAATGTTTTATCTTATTCCAATTTGAATCTAAGGATGATATGTCCTTAGTGTGGCGAAGAAGTCCTATGGAGGTCAACCAATTAGGTTTCAGAAGTGGAAATCAGATTTTAGCACGGATAAAGTTTCTATTCCCACGAAGCTGGTGTGGGTGTGCCCTTCCCAAAGCTCCCTCTAGAGTATTGGAAGGGTAGTATTCTCTTGTCAATTGCGAAAACAGTTGGACGTCCTATGGCTCTGGACTGACGAACACCTTGTCTCTGCATGTCGGGAAAAGAAGGCGACTGATGCTTTGAAGAATTAGTGCTTGTGACCACGAGGAAGGTGTTTTAGGGGCGCTGTACGTTGATGGGAATGATGCTCGTAACTCGTCAACTGTGGAGGGGAGAGGTGAGTTGACTCGGACACCCTCACCAACTTTGGAAAGAGGGGAACGTGTGGGATCTTCTTATTAGAGAAAGGATCTCATGGTCGATCGGAAGGTGGATCTCATGGCCAATTGGAAGGTATCTTAATTGAGCAAAACTTTTCACTTTTCAAATTGAAATTGAAATTCAAATTCATTATCTCCTCCTTTGGAAAGTCGTAATTTGGTGCCTCCATCATCGCGGACCATATTTGATTCATCTTCTTGTAGGGTGGAAATGGGGGTTACGGTTTTACCACCCACTACTATTCTTCATGACGGTATGGTGGTGGTTATCCATCGGGAAATAACTCAGGTGAATGTTGTTGGTGTACGATGTCTAGTATTCCATCACAGTTTAATCCAGGGAGTATTGGTGTAGTGGTTCGACAGATAAGACGGCGATCCCGCTAACCGGTTAGCGGGTTGTGGGGGTTGCAAGGGGGGCAGCAGGCCCCCCTGCATAGCAGTAGGTGTAGGGGGTGCAACCCCCCGCTCGAATTTTTTATTTGAGGGCAATTGTGTACTTTTTGGATTAGAGTTTTTTCACTATATATATGTAGCGAGGGTTTATTTCTCTGTAATGCAAGCAATACTGAGAGGTGTGAGGGACGAGTATTGTAACCCTATTCTACATTGATAGTGAAGCAGGATCTCATATCACCAGGGATGTAGGCAATCTTGCCGAACCTCGTAAATTTGTGTGCATTGCTTGTTCTTGCTTTTCCATTATCTTCTACATTATTTTAGGGTTGCGTTTCTACAGATGTGGCTTCTAGGACGTCGGAGGACAGAGCTGGTGATGGTTTGACCAAGGAATATAAGAAAAAGGGTGGACATGGTCAGGTGGGTAAGCCTGACAAAAATGCAGCTAAATTTAATTTGTGACGCAGATCCTCTTCTAGAACATTAGAGGGATCAAGAAAGCCGCGGCTAAACGGGCTTTAAAACTTTTGTTGAAGGAAACAGCTCTCGACTTCTATGTGTTGCTAAGCCTATGGTTGGTGCGGATGAATTCCCAACGTTATTTTTCAATCAACTTGGTTTTGCGTCTTTTGTGATTTCAAATTCAAAAAATGATAAGCACCCAATCTTGTGGTTGTTGTGGAAGTCTCATCTTTCAATTGGAAGATTATGAGAGGAAACTAATGACTAAAATTAAATGCGAAAATTAAATATTTGGGAAATTTTCCTGTACCACCCCTAAAAATGTTCATAATTTCCTATAACCCCACGATTTGTAAATATTATCCACCGCACCCCTAATGAGTAATAGGGTTAACTTAAAACATGAAAAGGCTTTTTTGACCTTGTAAGTAACATATACACATAACAACCCATTTCCTCACTCAACTTCTTTTCAACAAAAACTGCGTGTAACTCCCCCAAGAATAGGCATTGCCGTCCATTTCCTGGATCATGTCCTTTCCTTGCAACATTTTCAACCAAAATTAATCTTAAAAATCAAACAAAAAGAAAGACTTTTTTTTTTTCAACCAAAATTAATCTTAAAAAAAAGAAAGACTTTTTTTTTTTAACTCCAAAAAAGGAGGGAGCAAACTTCGACCTGCGTTTTTTCAAGAGATGATAATATTCGGGATCAGCTTGTACCGATTGGTAAGATGCTTCCACTTGTACTTGCGTGGATCAGGGCTTCTTCTGTTTCTGTTATGACTTTGCAGGAAAACTTCTTTGATTCTTAATTGGATTCAAGAAAAAATTACAGAATACTGCTTCAAGGGTAGTAACCTCCTTGAGCAAAAGAAGAGAAAGAAGAATAAGCTTTTTCTGATTCCCTTCTCTCATCCTCTTACATCTTATATGCCTTCTCTAACCAAAAACAGTTACAGGTCTATTTTCTGTTATTCCCCTTTACACATAATCCTGTAATGCTAATGGCCTTGTCCTCTATCTAACGCTCCTTCAGATGTGAGTTGTTTCTGGAGTCTTCATTGCCAGCTCAGCTACCCTTGTGGCAATGTCTCCCTTCATGTCTTGGACCATAACATTGCCATTCCCATCCGAAGGAACCTTGTCCTCAAGGTTCAACTGTGGAAACAGTTGTCGTAGAGTGGAAAGATCTTCCCATGATGTGTCTTCAAGGGGTAAGCCTTCCCATTGCACCAAGGCTTGTGGCACCCACTGCCCATGGCATTGCAAGTGTCTAAAGTTTAGAATGGCAACTAGCCTTGGGGTGTTAGCTTCAACTGGTGATGTGATCGATAGGGGAATGGTTTGATCAATCAGAGTGCCCACACACTTTTTGAGAAGTGAGACATGGAACACAGGGTGAATGCGAGCTGCTGGTGGCAAGTCTAGTCTGTAAGAAACCTGGCCAATGTGTTCAACCACTAGGTAAGGACCAAAGAACCTCCAACCAAGCTTTTGATGGATGCGTAAGGCAATTGATTGCCGGTGGTAAGGTTGAAGTTTAACAAAGACCCAATCTCCGGATTCAAACTGCCTCCCTACCCAATGCTTGTCAGCCTGGTTTTTCATTTGTATATGTGCTCGAGTTGTTGGTGTACGATGTCTTGTATTTCATCAGAGTTTAATCAAGGGAGTATTGGTGCAGCACCTAGATAGGCAGGATGGCGGTTCCGCTAGTTGATTAGCGGACCATGGGGGTTGCAAGGGGGCAGGAGGCCCCCCGCTTGAATTTTTTATTTGAGGGCAATTGTGTACTTCTTGGATTAGGGTTTTTCGCTATATATTTGTAGCGATGGTTTCTTTCTCTGTAATGCAAGCAGTACTGAGAGGTGTGAGAGACGAGCACTATAACCATATTCTCCATTAATAGTGAAGCAGGATCTCATCTCACCGGGGATGTAGGCAACCTTGCCGAACCTCGTAAATCTGTGGACATTGTTTGTTCTGTTTTTCTATGATCTTCTGCAACGTTTTAGAGTTGCGTTTCTACAAATTGGTATCAGAGCTCTAGGTTTCTTTTTTTTAGGGTTTACTATCACGATGGCAGGGAAGGAATCGAATGTTAAGTATGATATCAAACTATTCAATGGGAAGAATAATTTCACCCTCTAGTGTCAAAGGATGAAGGATCTTCTGATACAACAAGGTTTAACGAGAATATTGTTAGGGAAGTCGAAGAAACCTGTAAAAATTACTGATGAAGAGTGGGAGGAGATGGAGGAAAAGGCAGTAAGTGCTATTCAATTGAATCTTTCTGATGATGCCTTACAATAAGTTGTGGGTATCAAATCTGCACTGTAGTTATGAGCGAAACTTGAAAGCATCTACATGACGAAGTCCTTAATGAAAAATTTGTTCTTGAAGAAGCAATTGTATTCTTTACTGATGGAGAAAGGTATGGATCTATTAGAGCATATTAACATGTTCCATTAGATCGTAAGTAAACTTGCAAACCTAGAGGTTAAGATCAAGGATGAAGACAAGGCATTATTGTTGTGGTCGTCGCTCCAAGAATCATATGATCACCTAGTAATGACTCTCTTGTATGGGAAGGAGACCCTTAAGATGGATGAAGTTGTGGCTGCCCTCATGTCCAATGATACAAGGAAGAAGGCCAGTAGTATAAAATCTCAAGGAGAAGGTCTTTTCGGAGGTGACAAGGAGCAGGAAAGAAGGAGAACAAATCAGAAGGGATCTGGGAAGAGTCGATCAAAATCAAAAGGGGCAAAGACAAAGGTCTCTTGTTACTATTGTAAGAAGGAAGGTCATTTGAAAAGAGAGTGCCTGAAGAGGAAGGCGGACTTGAAAAAGAATGGTGTAGATAAGGCATCTGAGGAAGCTAGCGTGGTTGATAGTTCAAATGGAGATGATGGAGATGCACTCTCTATATCATCAGGTAATAATCAACCTTTTGATTCTGGATGTTCATATCACATGTGTCCACATAAGGATTGGTTTGATACATATCAACCATATAATGGTGGGTCTATCCTAATAGGGAATGATGCTGTATGCAAGACCATTGGGATAGGCACTATCAAAATCAAGATGTTTGATGTGATAGTAAGAACGTTAGCAGATGTGAGACATGTACCAGAATTAAGGAAACACTCAGTATCTTTGGGGGCACTTGACTCAAATGGCTGCAAGTACATAGCGGAAGGTGGAGTTCTCAAAGTTATTAAAGGTGTCATGGTTGTCATAAAGGGACGACTAACTAGAAATCCATACAGAATCATAGGGAGTACAGTTATAAGTGGAGCATCTGTGGCTACAGATGT
>NC_056557.1:11488526-11488641 GCF_013358625.1 Macadamia integrifolia
GGAAGCTCCACAGAATGGGCGGGTTATGTTGATTCTGACTATGCCGGAGATTTAGACAAGAGGAGGTCTACTACAGGGTATGTATTTACATTGGCTGGTGGGCCTATATCATGGA
>NC_056557.1:11488661-11493490 GCF_013358625.1 Macadamia integrifolia
GTTGGCTTTGCCCCTCCTAGCCATAAAACCATCATTTTATTGTTTTTATTTTAATTGCCTCCTTTCCCTAAAGCCAAGTAGAATAACCCTTGTAAGAGTGACTCTCTGGTCAAGTAGGGAAGCTCATATTATGATGCATCCCTCGGGCTAAGTAGAGAAACCTACTTGTGAGTCTCTCTCTAGCTTTATTCCCTTTCTTTTACTTTATTTTTATTTCAGCATTTTTTTTTCCTTTATTTATTATTATTATTTTTTTAATTGCGTGGGTTGTTTATTTTCAGTTATTTATTTATTTAATTTTAATTGCGTGGCTTGCGTCTTTAAATTCTTAGATGACGAATGGTTAGGACGTTATTTTTAGGACGGTAATTAGAATTAGATCACAACCATTAATCAGTTCACTTTCGCATTATTAAAAGAAATAAAAAATAAAGTGGCTGCTCTCCCTGTGTTCGACCCGTAGCTACACTGATCCGTATGCTTGCGGTTACATTTTAAATCTCAAACACTAAGTGTTCTCTACTGATGGCAATGCTGAAGGTGGAGAATGCTTGGCTGGGTTTTTGTGTAATGGCTTGATTCTTTTGATTAAATCTTTTGAATCTTTAGCGAAAAAAAAATAGAAAGAAAAGGTTATGTAACCAAGTATAAATGAATATATTTATAATGCAATTTGGGGTGCAAAGCGTTTCGCAGAGTTGAGGTACCTCCATCCATGGGAATGGAAAGTTGTTTGCCTAGGAAGGACCAACTGCGAAAAGGATAAGTTTCAGGGAGCTTGTTGTTCGGAAGGAATGACTGAGAGAGAGGGAGATTGTATGACCAGTCCGGAGGGGGCCAAGCGATGGTGGCCACCCGTCGGACAGAGGGAAACAGCGCCTGATCATGGAATTTTGGGGCCCTTCGTGCTCCTCCACCCCTGCGCTTGAGGTGGTTCCTGAAACAGCTGCAGAGCAAGAAGAGACTGATGTGAGGGAGGGTGAGAGCAATAGAGATGGTAGACAGCCTGTGGATCGGCAAGCACACAAATCCTATGCAACTATGACTAAAAAGACACTTCCTAATGTGGATGATCTTCCAAATCCCATTTGCTCCGGGTCTTTGACGAGGGTAGTGATTTCGCAGGAAGTGTATGCCGACTAGAGTCTTTCTCCTTTGCATTGATAGGCAAAGTAAAATTCAGGTTCATCTCTATGGACGATATAAGAAGAGAGGTGTTAGTCACCTCGAAGCTGAAGGGGAAAGTGAACCTTTCTTCTCTAGGGAAGGGATTTATTCTATTTAGATTTGAGAAGGAGGGAGATATGTCCTCAATCTAGAGAAGAGGCCCAGTCAAAGTAGGGGGTCAGATCATTCAGTTCCAGAGATGGAGACCAGAGTTTAATATCAATGACAATTATTCCCAAACCAAACTTGTCTGGATTTGTTTCCCAGATCTTCCCATTGAATATTGGCATGAGAAAATTCTCTTGACCATAGCAAAGGCAGCGGGAAGGCCTGTGGCCCTAGATAGTAAAACTTTAAATGCAACGATGGGAAATTATGCGAGAGTTCTCGTTGACATGGAGCTGAAAGGATCCAAGGTTGAGGAGATGCAATTAGAAAGGAGACAACTAGGAAAGGAGATGCTATTCTGGTTCACTCAGTGAATCATTTATGAAGACGATATGGTGAGATGCTTTTCATGCAAGAAGCTGGGGCACAATGCTAACCAATGCAGAGGAAAGATAGTGGGGAAAGATGACGCTGAGTAGGCTTCTCACCAGGTCGGCTGCAGTCAGAACTCCATGGAAGGGAGCTAGCGCTGGGAGAGAGAATATTCTAAACATGGTACGAGATTCTCGCGCCCTACTAGTATGCTAGTTGCGGCAAATGGGAATAGTTCCCATATCAGCCATGATTAAGTGGTGGAGTTAAATGGGAAAGAATATCTCTCCACGGAGAATATTCCTTACAATGAGGTGGTAGTGCGTGGTTCAGTGGGTGTTGGAGTGCAGGTGGTGGATAATCCACTGGGTGTGGAGGACCTTGGGTCGACCCAGTCCTCCAGCCCTTCTGAGACTGACTCGCAGGACTCAGACAATGAGAGCGACCACAGGGAGGGCGCTACAACTATAAGGGAAGTAGAGATAGAGAGGGGGGGACTCTCATATGGTGCGTGCTCGCAGCCTCGCCATAAGGTGAATTACAAAACCGGTGGTTGTGGTGGAAGAGGGAGAAGGAGTGGCAGAGGCCAAGCTTGGGAGGGGGCTGAGAACATTGTGATAGGGCTCTCTCAATCGTGCCTGGTGGAAGGCCATGTGGTTATTCACCATCAGGAAGTGGCAAAATTTGATAAGATCATGCAGCACGCTGAAGAGGCTGAAAGACTTGGAATGAAAACTTCTAAGAAGAAGCAGAATGACATATTTGCTCACCACTCCACCTCCATGTAATTGCTCATGAAGGTCTTCTTCTGGAATATCAGAGGAATCAAGAAGGTGGCAGGCATGAACGCCTTGCGTCACTTTATTAAGGATAGGGTGCTAGACATCATATGTATTGCGGAGCCTACGATTGAACTAAGTGATTTTCCTAATTCATTTTTTAATAAACTGGGATTCAATAGCTCTTTCATTCACAATTGTAGAGCAGGGAAGACCTCTAATTTGTGGATTATATGGAAAAGAAATTTGAACACCCCAACTGTCGTCTCTGAGTTAGAGCAGCACATCTCGATCTCTCTTATGTGGGAATCAAAATGGTTACAGATTTCTTTCGTCCATGCCAGCAGTTTCAGAGCTGAAAGAATGGAGCTATGGTTGAGGCTAGTGGCCAACCTCCCCCAACCTTCGATCCCTTGGGCTATCATTGGGGATTTTAATTTAACTATGCTTTCTCATGGAAAAAGGGGGCCAGGGAATTTTAGTATGGGTTCAGCTGCTGAGTTTGGGGCCATGATGGATGCGTGTGGGATGGCCCAAATGCCGTCTTCTGGGAGAAAATTTGCCTTGTCTAACAATAGACGTAGAGGCATTTCTCTATGGTCCTGGACAGATGTTTTTGTAATGAAAAGTGGATCGACTCTTTCTAGGATTGTGCCCAACAGGTGCTCCCTAGAATTCCCTTTGATCACTCCCCTTTATTGTTCATCTCTACTCGGTCTCAACACCCCACAAACTGTCCCTTTTGGTTCCATAAGTTCTGGATGGAACATAGGGTTGTTGCCACATCATGGGAAGAGTGGATTTCAGGTAATCTGATATTTGTTCTAATGTTGAAACTCAAAAGGTTAAAAGGCGTGCTTAGAAATTGGGGGAGAGACACCTTCCCGAACTTCAATAAAGCGCTTGAGGAAGCTGAGGAGAGACTAGTGCAGGTGCAATAGTATTGAATTAAATGGGCTGGATGATTATCTTTTTGCTTTAAAGGCTGATGCGAAGACTTCTCTGATAAAAGCCTTGGAAAACCATGAAAAACTTTGGGCTGAAAAGGCTAATGTTAAATGGATGAAGCAAGGGGATAACAATTCTAGGTTCTTCCATTTGTCTGCAAAAATGCGAAGACTCAGAAACTCTGTATGATGTTAGAATGAATTAACTTTCCTTTCTAGAAGGCTCCCTATTCTTCAGATATCAATCTGGGAAGAAAATTTTCAAGCCTCATCGCCATGACTTATGATAAAATTTTGCAGCAAAAATTCCCCATACACAATGGCCAGAATTTGTCTAGTGAAGAGGCTCCCTCCTCCTTGGGAATGAGCACCAGGAAGTTATTGTTCATTCTAACATCAGTGTGGCTTCAGAGCTAGCAAATATGATGTTTGCTTCGATGAGAGGCAAACATCATATACTACAATTTGGGTATCAAGTATATTGAGGATATTTACAGGTAATTTAAGTCTTTCGTTGAACTTTTGAACACTTATCTTAGATGTGGGTATGCTGTGGTGAGGTATTGTATCAGATGATCTTGGAAAGTTTTGGGTTAACCGGAGTTAACTCGGTCACCGGTCCGGTTCTGTGTGAACGGGGTGTGACATTTATCCTCCATAGTCTTCTTCCTCTTCCTCCCATTCTCCCATCGCCGCTTTGGCGACCCTCTAGGTTAGACTTGAACCAAATTGTTCATCCTCTTCCCCCTTGGCTGTGCCTGTTTGTAGCTTCTCCTGGCTCAATGTCTGCAAGAAGTTTCTCCCCTTCTGATAATTGTGATTCTCTTCTTTGGTCAAGTCATCGGATTAAGTCGCCTCGAATTTCATACCCTTGGGAAGGCCAGCAGCTCGTCCTTTACTCTATGTCTCTCTGTAAATTTAAAATAATAATAATAAAAAGTTGAGAGTGAGTTTGGGAGATGCTACAACACAAACAAGATCTTTGGTAACCTCCTTGGAAGAGGGTTTATAGGATTTAATGAAAAGGGGGGGGGGAATATGGTTGTGCAAATCTTGCATCAAGGCTATGTTTTGGTAGCCTAAAGGAGAAAAGAAAAAGGTACAAACTTGGTATAAGAAATTCTCTATGTTCTTGGCATGTCCTGAATTAAGAGAAGATTCTTCTTTGAATTTCAAAATTCATCTTGGGAATGGTAAAGTTTTCTTATAAAAAAATTCTTGTCAAAATACACAAGAAAATATAAATTTTTTTTTTTCTTTTCTTTTAGTAGTAGGCAAATAAATATACTTTTTTTAAAATTTTTTTTACCATTTCATTTCTTTCTTATTTTATTCTTTTTTTTTTTTCTTTTCTAGATTCTTTTTACTTTTCATTTCTTTTCTTTTTTTTTCTTCCCGTGGCTACCAAACACAGCCCAAGCGTTGGAATTAACAAGAAATGCCCAAAATAACCCCA
>NC_056557.1:11493510-11619272 GCF_013358625.1 Macadamia integrifolia
GATGAAGACATCTATAGGTTATCTTTATAGGAGGCTTGACAGAATTCAAGCCAAGGTGGAAATTGTTGGTGTACGATGTCTTGTATTCTGTCAAAGTTTAATCCAGGGAATACTGGTGTAGCACCTCAATAGGCAGGATGGTAGTTCCGCTAGCCGGTTAGTAAGCCGTGGGGATTGCAAGGGGTCATGAGGCCAACCTGCATAGCAGGGGTGTAGTGGGGCGTAGCCCCCCCGCTCGAATTTTTTATTTGAGGGCAATTGTATACTTTTTGGATTAGGGTTTTTCGCTATATATTTGTAGCGAGGTTTCTTTCTCTATAATACAAGCAATACTGAGAGGTGTGAGGGACGAGCGCTATAACCCTATTCTCCATTGACAGTGAAGCAGGATCTCATCTCACCAGAGACATAGTCAACCTTGTCGAACCTCGTAAATCTATGTGCATTGTTTGTTCTGTTTTTCTATTATCTTCGCATCATTTTAGGTTACGTTTCTACACGAGTAAGGTTTGTTTTGAGCTGATGCAAGATAGCATCCCTGCTATGGAGTTCCTGATCGACTGCCTCAGTGGGGGTGGAACCTGGGAGGTACCATGAAATAGTTGGAGGGGCTCGGCCATACACTTCCTGAAATGGTGTCATGCCTGCTGTTGTATGAAAGGAAAAGTTGTACTAGTATTCAGCCCAATGCAAGTACTTAACCCATTGGGTGGGTTCGTCATGAACGAAGCTACACAAGTACATTTCTAGGCAACGGTTTAAAGCCTCAGATTGACCATCCGTTTGGGGATGGTATGCCCTACCCATTACAAGTGTAGTCCCTTGTAGCTTGAATAAGTCTCTCCAAAAAGCGTTGTTAAATAGAGGGTTGCCGTCGCTGACTATCGTGTGAGGAAGTCTATGGAGCTTGGCAATCTCGGAGGCAAAAATTTCAGCAACCCGATGGCTTGTGAATGCTTTTGGTAATGCACAAAAGTGTGCATATTTGGTCAATTGAGCAACGATGACCATTATTGCTATCTTGCCGACCGAAGGAGGGAGCCTTGTGATGAAATCCATTGTAATATCCTCCCAAACCTGAGTTGGAATTGGGAGAGGTTGTAAAAGCCCAGCTGAAGAGGTGGTTGAGGCTTAAGCTGTTGGAAAACTAGGCAATGGGAGACAAATTTCTTGACATCCGAGCGCATGCCCTTCCAATAAAAATTAGCTGCAATCCGATAGAAAGTGCGAAGAAACCCCGCACGGCTCCTTGTGGGAGAGGCGTGAAATTCCTGTAAAAAGGATTCACGAAGGGGGGAATCACCCACCACAACCAAATGGTGTTGGAAATATAGGAGCCCATCCTTGAGTGAATATTCAATATATGTTGTTGGATCAACCGCTAATCCCAAACAAATGGCCTCGAGTTCGGAACTGGTAGCAACTTTAAACCGTAACAGAGGAAGGAATTCAAAGGTGAGGATAGAAAATCCCAAGAATTCAGCTGAGGACGGAGAGAGAGCATCGACAACAACATTCTCCTTGCCCGGCTTATAAGAAATCTCAAATACGAAGCCCAGAAGTTTATAAAGCCAATGTTGCTGCTCGAGCATTTGGATTGTTTGCACCGTTAAGTCCTTGAGACTCCGTTGGTCCGTGCGAATGAAGAATTTCCGACCAAGTAGGTATTGGAGCCATTTGGAAACGGACTCCGTGATGGCATATATCTCGCCAACATATGTCGACGCTTGTTGCATCTTGGGAGATAGTTTTTTGCTGAAGAAAGCTATTGGGTGTCCATTCTGGGATAAGACAGCCCTAATGCCAACCCCAAAGGCATCAAATTCAAGATTAAAAGGAACCCTGTTGATGGCATGCCGAAGGTGGGTTGGCCTATCTGGGATTTCTGGTTGTTATTTTGTTTTCTCGGGTGTTTTGTGGAGTTGGTGAAGACGATGGTGAGTAGTATGCCATTGCATAATTTTTCAGTTTATTCATGGCCATCCTTTCTAATAGTGCAAATGAAAAATTGGATTTGAAACTTCAGCTGGAGTGGGTATGCTAACTCCTTTAAGAGAGTAACTGTAAAGTGGAGTAAGCTCTGCAAGCCCAAGCGGGAAGGCGGTGTAGGCATTCAGCACCTCAAAGAAATAAATGTGGCTATGTTGGCAAAGTTTTGTTGGTACATTAAATCAGAGAAGTCTTCTTTTGCCTCTTTTCTTCGAGGTCATCTTCTAGCTGCGGATGGATCGTTGAAAAGAAATATTAATTTGTTAGATCAAACACCAAGAAACACGAATAAAGGGAGACAATAGATCCGTACGACACAGAGATTTAACGAGGTTTACACACCAGGGTGGTGTGCTACGTCCTCAGGCGAAGAAGAAGATGATTCACTATGCAAAAGAGAGATTACACCCTAGCAGCGGTGAGGAAGAACTCGCCCTGAAACCCTAGCTTCGTGAAAATCCTAGAATACAATGACTTTCTCAACAAGTAACAGTACATTATATATACTCCAAAAACGTGGGTCGACCCATCGGGTTGTGGTCGGTCGGCCCAACCCCTCTGCTTCCATCACAGATCTCAGAAAAATTCCCATTCGGGTCGCCACCAAAATATGTCGGATCGGGTCAATCTTCAAAACGGGTCAAGTATTTGAGACAGACTTAACAAATCTCCACCTTGCCTTGAATTCTCCTCCAATAGATAAACAAATAGCTAATATCTCCATCTTCTCCAATAGCCTTCCAAAGGTCTGAACTCAAATACAACAAACACCAAGTAAGTTCAAGCAATGCTCGAACTTACCAACACATAAAGGCTTAGTCAACATATCAGCTGGATTGTCTTTAGTACCAATCTTCAACACTTGAATATTACCTTGAGCAATTATCTCTTTTATGAAATGATACTGAACATCAATGTGCTTTGTCCTCTCATGATACATTGAATCTTTAGTCAAGTGAATAGCACTTTGGCTATCACAATGGACAACAGTCACCCCATGATCCATGCTGAGTTCTCCCAACAAACCTTTAAGCCAAATAGCTTTTTTAGTTGCCTCAGTCATTGCCATATACTCTGCTTCAGTGGTAGATAATGCAACTGTAGCTTGTAAAGTAGTTTTCCAACTAACCGTACTTCCTCCAAGAGTAAATACATAGCCTGTGAGTGACCTTCTTTTGTCAAGATCACCTGCATAATCTGAATCAACATAACCAGATAAACTATTACCATTCCTCCCAAACTCCAAACAAACACCAGAGGTCCCTTTCAAGTACCTAAGTATCCACTTCACTGCTTCCCAATGAGATTTACGTAGACATGACAAATATCTGCTCACCACGCTGACAGTTTGTGAAATGTTAGGACGAGTGCAAACCATAGCATACATAATGGAGCCAACTGCACTAGAGTATGGAACACGTGACATGTACTCCACCTCTTCATCTGTCTTAGGTGATAGAGCAGTTGAAAGTCTAAAATGAGATGCAAGAGGAGTAGTTACAGGTTTGACATCTTTCATGCCAAAACGATTCAATACCTTCTCAGTGTACTTTTGTTGAGATA
Organism: Macadamia integrifolia; assembly: GCF_013358625.1. NCBI lineage: Eukaryota > Viridiplantae > Streptophyta > Magnoliopsida > Proteales > Proteaceae > Macadamia > Macadamia integrifolia. The sequence continues at coordinate 11,497,063 of NC_056557.1, forward strand.
GCCACAGCTTCCCTGCTTTTCTATCCCTCTTGATCTCCATACCAAGGATCTTCCTTGTTGCCCCCAAATCTTTCATCTCAAATTCAGAACTTAATTGTTCCTTCAACCTATTGACCTCATTCCTATCTGTTGCTGCAATCAACATATCATCAACATAAAGCAACAAATATATGAATGACCCATCAGAGAGCTTTCTGAAATAAACACAACAGTCATATTGACACCTGGAGTATCCAAAACTAGCCATAACTGAATCAAACCTTTTATACCACTGTCAAGGAGACTGTTTTAAACTATATAGGGACTTCTTCAACAAGCATACATGGTCCTCCTTATCTTCAATAACAAACCCTTCAGGTTGATGCATATAAATCTGTTCTTTTAGTTCACCATGCAAGAATGTTGTTTTCACATCAAGTTGCTCCAACTCCAAATCATGCATAACAACTAAAGCAAGTAAGACACGAATAGAACTATGCTTAACAACAGGTGAGAAAACATCATTAAAATCAATTCCTTGTACCTGACTGTAGCCCTTTGCAACCAAACGTGCCTTGTACCTAGCATCTTCAACACCTGAGGCAGATTCCTTCTTCTTGAAGACCCATTTGCAACCAACAATTTTCTTCCCTGTTCTCGGCTTCAGAAGCTCCCAGTCTGATTTTTATGAAGAGATTCTATCTCCTCATTCATGGCAATCAACCATTTTGTAGAATCAATTGAAGCAACAGCTTCAGAATATGTTGCAGGCTCATTATTTTCAATTGTATCTGCAACAGACAATGCATAAGCAACAAATTCAGCATGCCCATACTTTTGTGGTTGTCTAATATTCCTCCTTGGTCTATCCTTGGCAATGTTGTACCGCTCTTCTTCTTAATTCACTTGAGCATCATCTCCTTCAGTAAAAGTAGGCAACTGGACTAAAGTAGATTGTGCTTTGTTTGAAGATGAACCACCAATTTCAAACTCCACCTTCTCTCTAGATTTTTCTTGACCTTCATCACAATGAATAGGAACTTCTTTCCTAGGATGCAACATAGCAGATTCATCAAAAGTAACATCTCTGCTAATAAGAAATTTTGGAGACTTTGGATCAGAACACCACAACCTGTATCCTTTCACTCCAGATCCATACCCAAGAAAAATGCATTTCTTAGCCCTAGGTTCCAACTTCCCTTCATTTACATGTGCATAAGCAGGACATCCAAATACTTTTAAATTTGAGTAGTCTGCAGGTTTACCTGACCAAACTTCTTCTGGAGTCTTGCACTCAATAGCTGTGCAAGGAGATCGATTCACTAACAAGGTTGCTGTGTTAACTGCTTCTGCCCAGAACTCCTTGCCCAATCCTGCATTTGATAACATACACCTTGCCTTTTCTAACAAGGTTCTATTCATACGCTCCGCCACTCCATTCTGCTGGGGTGTTTTAACAACTGTATGGTGTCTTGCAATACCTTCATTTTTGCAGAATTCATTAAAGTCACCTTCACAAAACTCTAGGCCATTATCGGTTCTCAACCTTTTAATTTGTTTCCCGGTCTGCTTCTCAAGCAAATTCTTCCACTGTTTGAAAGTGACAAATACTTTATTTTTGTGCTTCAAGAAATAGACCCAAACCTTCCTAGAGAAATCGTCAATGAAAGTAAGCAAGTATCTTGCACCAGCCCCCTTTGAAGCAACCCTAGAGGGCCCCCATAGGTCTGAATGAATGTAGTCCAAAGTTCCCTTGGTCCTGTGAATAGCAGTATTGAAACTAACTCTTTTCTGCTTCCCAAACACACAATGCTCACAGAACTCCATTGCTCCTGTACTCTGACCACACAACAAGCTCCTTTTACTTAATGATGCCATCGCTCTTTCACTCATATGGCCTAACCTCATGTGCCATAAATTTGTGACATCTGATTTAGACATAGATGATGAAGCTGCTGCAACAGACCCAGTGACTGTAGTACCCTGCAACACATACAAACTGCCAACCTTGATTCCTTTCATCAATAAGAGAACTCCCTTACTGACCTTCATGACTCCACCTTCAGCTGTATACTTGCACCCATTTGAATCAAGAGTGCCTAAACTGATGAGATTCTTCTTCAAATCAGGGACATGCCTGACATTGGACAAGGTTCTGACAATGCCATCATACATCTTGATATTGATCGTTCCCATTCCAATAGTCTTACAAGAAGCATTATTTCCCATCAACACAACTCCACCTCGAACTGATTCGTATGTGGAGAACCATTCACGATTGGGACACATATGGTAGGAACAACCAGAGTCAAGAATCCATTCATCCTGTGATCTAACTTTATCATCAGTCACCAAAAGCATATCAGACTCACTCTCATCTTCAGCAATACTGGCTTCTGTAGAATCATCTCTTTTCTGTTGATTTTGAGCACCACCACCTGCCTTCTGCTTATTTAAAAGCTTATAGCATTCAGATTTAATATGCCCATTTTTCTTACAGTAATTACAGGTTAAATTCTTGTGCTTAGATTTTGATCTAGCCTTCTTTTTATCACCATATGAACCCCTTTCATTCGTTCTCCCTCTAGCTACCAAACCAACACCATCAGATTTATTGGTAGTTGTCAACTCATCATCAATCTTCTGCTTGCTTTGCAGATTCGTTTTGACATCCTCAATAGAGATTGTCTCTCTACCATAAATCATGGTATCCCTAAAGTGCTTATAAGATGGAGGCAGAGAACATAACAATAATAGGGCCAAATCTTCATCGTCTATTTTAATATCTATCCTTTTCAAATCAGTAACAATAGAATTGAACTCAGATATATGGGATTTAATAGAAGTACCTTCGCCCATATGAAGGGTATACAGTTGTTGCTTCAATCTCAACCTATTGGTGAGGGATTTGGTGAGGTAGAGGTTCTCTAACTTCACCCATAACTCTGCAGCCATTTTCTCTGAGAGAACTTCCTGTAGAACATCATTCGAAAGACACAACTGAATAGCTGAAAGGGCTTTATCATCCAAATCGCTCCAATCATCATCAGACATAGTTGTAGGTTTCTTCGCCTTCCCAAATAGGGTTTTCTTCAAACCCTGCTGCGTGAGAACAGCCATCATTCGAACCTGCCATAAACTAAAACTGATGTTGCCGTTAAACCTATCAATATCGTATTTCGTTGAATCCATGGATCGAAGTAACCAAGGACTCTGATACCAGTTTGTTAGATCAAACACCAAGAAACACGAATAAAGGGAGACAATAGATCCGTATGACACAGAGATTTAACGAGGTTCACACACCAGGGTGGTGTGTTACATCCTCGGGCGAAGAAGAAGATGATTCACTATGCAGAAGAGAGATTACACCCTAGCAGCGGTGAGGAAGAACTCGCCCTGAAACCCTAGCTTCGTGAAAACCCTAGAATGCAATGACTTTCTCAACAAGTAATAGTACATTATATATACTCCAAAAACATGGGTCGACCCATTGGGTCGCGATCGATCCGGTCAAACACCCCCATATGAGATCAGTGATAGGTTCCGGGCTGGGGCCTATCGGCCCAACCCCTCTGCTTCCATCACAGATCTCAGAAAAATTCCCATTCGGGTCGCCACCAAAATATGTCGGATCAAGTCAATCTTCAAAACGGGTCAAGAATTCGAGACAAACTTAACATAATTCTTCATCTATCGTGTCTAGTTTATGCAAAGTGTGGGATTTTGTGTGCCACTCTAAAAAATAAATTGTTGGAGATGGGAAATCAATTAATTTTTTATACGACTGATGGTTAGGCAATCAAATTCTATTTGAAGAATTAGCAGAGACTCTCTCCCTCATAAATTGACTGCTACGGTCTCTGATTTCATGGTGGATGCACAATGGGTTCTCCTAGAGGTCACTTCTCCTGTTCTGCAAAATATTGTTTCTCGCATAATTTCCTTTCCCTTACCTTCGGTTGAGGTAACGGATAGAAGAGTATGGATGCTGAGTGAGTCGGAAAACTTCTCTGTGTTAGCAGCATGGGAAAGTTTGAGAGTTAAAAAGGAAGAAATAGGCTGGTACCGCCTAGTTTGGATGAAAGTTATCCTCCCACGCTTCTCAATATTCGGATAGATTAGTCCGTGGAGGTTTACCAACTGATGATAAAATAACTAGAAGTTCGATCCATTTGGCACGAAGATGTTGTTTATGCTGCAATAACGAGGAATCTTTTCATCATTTATTCCTAAAATGTGAATATGCCACTCGAATTTGTGTGACCATACTGGGCCATTTCTCTCAAAGATGGACTGGATTCCCTTCAATAGAGGAGCTATTTTCATGGTGGAAGAGAAAAGTTAAATCATGGTAAGATTTGGGAGCCACTCTATATTCTAATTCCTTATCACATTTGGACAGAGAGAAATCGAAGAATCTTTGAAAATCATCATAGAACATCCACTTTTGCAATGGAAGCGATTCTTCGAGATCTTTAGGAATTCTCAACTCAGAATGCAATGCATGTTATGTCAATTGCTGACCTTCTTCTCTCTAAAAAGTTGAAGGTGGCAACAGTGACGCTCCCTCCAAAACATATCATGGAAATTTTTTGGAATTTACTCCCTCTAGGTTACTATAAGCTAAACATTGATGGTTGTTCTCTTGGTAACCCAAGATGCTTAGGGGCAGGTGGAAGTGATGAGAAATGAGGATGGCACTCTGTTGGTAAGCTTTGCATATTATGAAGGCATAGGAACAAATTATATTGCAGAGTTCTCTGCTTTCTTTCTCGGTCTTCAAATAGCAATGAAAAAGTGTATGGATAAGTTATTGATCAAAAGTGATTCTGAAGCTGTGGTGGGTTATGTAAGAAACCAATTGATTCCATGGTGCTTTGAACAAAAATGGTGGTCTTCCAACAAATAATTGGACAACATCTCATGGGGAATCTCTCATTGTTACAAAGAGGTCAATTCAGTAGCGGATAAATTAGCAAAGCAAGGAGCATAAACGAGAAGTTCAAAAATCTGGAACGCAGCTCCTCAGTTTGTTAACTATGATTTAAGCTGGGATTTCCAACAAAGGCCCAGATTTCGATTTATGTAATTTTCCTTTGATTGGATTGCTCCCTCTGCTGATGGTCATGCCGATGGTGGAGGAACAATCTAATGGTTTTTTTCTGTATTATATCTCTTTTCCCCAATTTTAATGATATACCTTTGCTAACTTTTAGCCAAAAAAATTAATTAATAATGACCAAATTTTTTGGATTAATTGGATTACAATAATTCATTTTTTAGGTCCTAATTAATCATTTTAGGAATCTCAATTCTCATCATTTATTAAAATAAAAAAATAATAAAAAAAAAAAAAGAGCCTAACATAGGAAAGGATGGCAAGACCAACAGGCACCTGTGCCTAGCCCTCTTGAAATGAGCTATGAAGTCTTCAACCTTCTCGGGACTTGACAACGCCTCTAACCCTTTTTTTTGGCTAAAAATTCATGTATATGAAAAATGGAAAAAGACAATAGAACAAATATAATACATCAATTGAGGGAGAGCAAAGAACCCTACCCTCACAATAGGGAGAGAAGGAGATGAACTAATTCCACCTACAGCATTGCCATCAGTAGAATTAGATAGCTACCCAACTCCACCAAGCAAAAATACTAGAAAATATCCTAGGTAAATCTGGACCTTGGACGGCCAGATGCATCCATATCTAATTCCATCTGCACCAGAGCTGGCCAAGTAGAAACCGGAATTGACACTTCAAAACAAGTAGCTGATTTCGACAAAAAATCAGCCATAGAGTTTGCTTCCCGACCTATGAGAGGCCCATAACACTTGATAGAATGTCTGAAAATGCCCTTCAGAAAAGAATATTCAGCAATCGGGTCAAAGCGCTAAGGGCTTTGTAAATAGTATTTGTGCCAATAAGCACCTTTACTGCCGTGAAGCCTTGAATCTCCCTTCCTTGCATTATTGGGTATAACCTCAAGCGCTCCTAATAAGCTACCAGTTCAGACAGTTTAGTTCAAGGCCAAGGGTGGGGGTCTCACCCAAAGTTGAAGAGCTGGTTGTCTGTCATATCAAGCCATTGAAGCAGTGCATTGGGCTACAATCGGACAATTCCATCGTGCATGAGCAGACAGTCCCGAAGAAATGGTAAGGCGCACCCAATACCCACAGTACAAGGCAGATTAACATAAATCATTAAGCTAACCAGAGGAAATCAAGAAAATCATCAAACAAGCATAAATTCTTTACTTACCATGGAACCTGATTTCTTTTTTGAAATATCATCAGCACGAATCATATTGCAAGGAAAAAGATGGCTTCAAGATGGTAGTTTCTACTTTCTTAGACACGTAGTGCATGTCTGGCCGAGATTGTGGATTAGTGTCTAAACATGAGATTGCCAGCTTCATCATAGACAAGAGTTCTTCAAGTGTGTCCATCGTGGGAGGGGAGAGCCGTTTGTCCAACTCATTTTTCAATAGCATCTTTTGCTTTGGTGATGGCAATACTGAGTACGATGATGATAGTAGCATAGAGATGAGTTCACTTGGATGCCTTCCCATCAGCACTTCTAGTGTTAATACCCCAAAGCTATAAACGTCACATTTTCGGGTAACCTTCATTGTGTAGGAAAGCTCTAGAAGGCAAAAAAAAAAATAATAATAATAATAATAAAAAAAAAATCCTTTAATTAGATTTCTAAAACTTAAAATCCAATAGTAACTAACTCATTAATTAAGGAAAGTATCAATTAAATTCAAAATTTATGTTATTGGGACTTACTCAATTTTGAAGATTATGATAGTGAAAAAATTATTCCAAACTAATGATAAAAATGTCTTGATGGATGAAATCTGATCAATTATAAAGTCCCACCAAGTAATAATATTGAATAGAAAAAAATGAAGAATTAGTTCTAAGATATTGAAATAAAATATTTCATGCAAGCACTGCCTCAACAATGGTGAATCCTATTACCTGGAGCAACATATCCACAAGTCCCCGCTTGAGAAGTCCAATCCGATGAATCGGGCTTTAGAAGTCTAGCAGTGCCGAAGTCAGACACACATGCCTCATATTCTTCATCCAGCAAAACATTGTTACTCGATATGTCGCGGTGAATGATCGGTGGTGAGCAATCATGGTGCATGTAAGACAAAGCATTCGCCACACCTTTAATGACATTAACCCTTCTTGTCCAATTCATTTCGAAGCAAGCTCACTATTGTTGAGGATCTTAGCCAAACTTCCTCTCTCAAAATACTCAAACTAAAAAAGAGTGTTGTGCAGATGAACAAAAACCATAGAGCTTCACGATGTTTCTGTGCCGCAATTTGGTCAAACGCACAAATCACATTTCTGAATGTTTGTATGTTGGCATTCTCACACTCATCTTGTAATGGTTGGTGAGGCTTTTTGACAGCTACTACATGATCTGTTGACAGCCTTGCCATGTATACACTTCCATATCCTCCCGTCCCAGTGCAATATTTAGCATCAAAATCCTCAGTTGCTTCAATAATTTCTTGATATACTATTCTTCCATCATAATTCCATATTGAAAATAAATCCGTAGCATGGGCTGTCGTTCTTTGCTTTGTCTCAATGATTCGTACCCTTCGGTGGACAGCATTAGCTATGACAAAAGCAAACAGAAGAAATAGCACACCTAATAATGGAACCAAGACAGCAATCAGGATTTTGTGGTCTGATTTCCCATTTTCTCCTTTCGACCAGGGGGATTTGCAAGGTTGCATACCACTTGCATTGCCACACAGTGCTGTGTTGTTTCTTAAAGCTTCTATTGTAGCATTTTGGAAGGCTTTGTTGTTCGGAAGTGGACCCACAAACTCATTGTAAGATATATCAATGGATGTCAAGCTAGACATTCCATCGAATGCAGAAAAAATGGAACCTGAGAGTTGATTGTGGGAGAGATTTAACTTTTCCAAGTTTCCTAAATTTTTAAACTGCGACAGTATCTCTCCACTGAGCTTGTTTTGACTAAGATCCAATAGAATTTGAAGGTAAACCAGATTGCCAATTTGAGGGGGAATGCTTCCATTCAAATTGTTGTTGCTTAAATCCAGATATAATAAGTTGGAGCAGTTCCCTATTTCTTTTGGTATTTGTCCGCTCAAACCGTTTGTTGACAAGTCAAGATTTGTCAGGCTATATAGCCTTCCAACTTCTAATGGTAAACTGCCAGAAAGTTGGTTGCCACTCAGACTCAGATTTAGTAAAGATGTCAACTCACCGAATTCCTTAGGAATTTCTCCCACCAGGTAATTTGAAGAAAGGTCAAGAGTATGCAGTTGACTAAACAACCCAAGCTCCCGAGGTATCTTCCCAGTAATATTATTCCCAGCCATCTTTAGAGCTTGAAGGTTTTGGCATTGGCCCCAGGTTGATGAAAGTTCACCATGCATTTGATTATTGCTCAAATCAATGTAATTCAAATTTTCATAAACCCCAAAGTCTTCTGATAAGTTTGCACCAATTTGGTTATTGTCAAGTCGAACTCTAAACAAGCCTGTGCAATTTTTGAAGCCCTTTGGAATAAGACCTATGATATGGTTGTTGAATGCAGTGAAGTTTTCAAGTGATCCACTCATGCATAGGCCTTGTGGGAGACTACCTGAGAAATGGTTATCTCCCAATTGCAGGTTAGCCAAATTGGTAAGATTTCCTATTTCTTCAGGGATTGATCCAGAAAGTTGATTTTTCAGTAGGTTCAAATTGGTGAGCTTCTTTAGGTTTCCCAAAGTGGTAGGGATGCATCCGGTTAGATTATTGAGGGGCAAATCTAGGTCAGTCAGACTTGTCAAATTACCTATTTCTAAAGGAATCCTACCAGAGAGTTGATTCTGATAGAGGGATAAAGTGGTTAGGTTTCTCAAATTACCTAAAGAGGCAGGGATTGAACCATTGAAATTGTTCTTAGGCAAGTATAGGTCAGTAAGTGACTTCAAATTTCCTATTTCTTGAGGGATGGAACCAATCAGATTATTATTTTCCAGGCTTAACGACCTGAGCTGTGTCAAATTTCCTAATTCCTGGGGAATGGGACCTGAAAGTTGATTTCGGTAGAGGTATAGAATGTACAGTTCTCTCAACTTGCCTATTGATGTAGGGATTGAACCAATGAGATTGTTTTGGTACAAAGAGAGCTCATGCAGATAGCTCAAATTACCTAGAGATTCAGGTATGAAACCAGAAAGGTTGTTGGAGTACATGGTCAGAATAGTAAGGTCTTTCAATCTTCCCATTCTGTAAGGTATGGATCCACTGAAATTATTCTGATCAAGATGCAAGATTTTAAGACTGGTAAGTAAGCAGATTTCAGATGGAACTAAGCCAGAGAACTGATTCGTGGACAGATCAAGGTAGTTGATAACAGAAAGGTTAGCAATGTTGGATGGAACAGTGCCAAGAAATGAATTATTAGTGACATTCAGACTCGTAAGAGTAGAAAATGAGGGAAAGGGGAAGTTCTCAACCATACCTTGCAAGCCCATACTTGGTAAGTTGATTTCAGTGATGCTTCCCCTTTGATTGCAAGCAATGCCAATCCAACCGCACCATGAGTCAGATCGCAGAGAGGAATTGGTGGCATTAGAACCAAGTAGCATCCATGAATGGAGAACAGATTGGGTTTGGTTGTTGGGAGTAGCTTTCCATTTGAGGAGAGCATCAGCTTGGTCTACGGGGCTAGTGCTGATGGAATTCAAGGCGTAGGAGTAGGAAGAAGCAAGGAGCAAAGTGAGGAACAGAAAGGATAAGAGATTGAAGGAGAGGGATTCCAGCACAGTTGGGTTGCATAAAGCCATGTTTGTGGTTGCCTTCAGTGATGAAGAGTAATGGGAGATTTATAGTACGAAAATGATGTCGCCAGCCTACGTGGTTTTCTGTAAAATGCATTTAAAATTTGCAGAGAATTACCAGATTGTCCGTAGCTACAATCTCAGCTCAGTTGTTAAGTAAGAAAATCTTTACCAAAAAAAACTCATTACGCATACTCATACAGTCATACCACCGTGATTCAAGACTACTATTTGCTTGCGTTTCCTTATACTATTCTTTCTCATCTTAGGTCAAATGATAGATTGAGACATATTTATATATAAGAAGGAAGAATGCTATCAGTTTGCATGTGTCTATGCTTTGATGCAACAGGTGTTGAAAGATTGTGCTGTCCTCGTGCCGAAGAATCTTCTGCATGTCCTCCCATTAGCCTGTGTGCTAGTATATACCTATGTCAAGACGATAGCATTCTCTGGCTCATATATATATATATATATATATATTGCTAAAAGTCAGCAAGTGTGTATTAAAAAAAAAAATAGAGTATAGGATTATTGTCTAGACATTCCCAGACGGATACAAATATCAGATGAAATACGTTTCCCAACTCCGCCCACCTTCGGCAATACCATCAGCAGAGGAGAAAGGAAAATGTCAAAACCTCATTGGAGAACCATCTTTGGCATTTGAGGAGAGCAAACGTTTAAAGTATTCTCTATCCATAGTCTATGTCAGTGATCCCTATGTCTAGCTCTCTCCTCCCTCAATAAAAGGTAAATATGTAATTTCATAGGAGTGAAGGAGAGAGAGACATGAGAACATTGACTTAGGCCATGCTCTCAGCAAAATATACTATTTACATACACACACACACATAAGTATGGGGAAAGGATTCCTGAAAGGCTACATGGCCCCTGAGCAATGGAAGTTTTTGTGGATGCATCAATAGGAGCACGATTTCTACCTAACTTTCATGAGGGGTAGGGCAATCAATTTGCTCCCTCTATATTTGGGCACTGAGGCCACATTGCCTTTTTGGATTTTTTTTTTCATAGTTGTTTGTCCCACTAACTTCTTATTCATATCAGTTAAATTACAGTTCATAGAGGTGCTGATGGTTCTTGCTAGTGACAACAATTGAAAAATCACTTACTTTTGAGCCTGAATTACATTGAATTTAATGGTAAATATTTTCTGTCAGAGAGCATGACTTATGTGCCAATGTCTCCACCAATGAGAATGTTTTCTTAGGCATCAATGAGGAGGGCTGCGATGGTTATTTCACACCCCTTGTGTTTGAGCGTAGAGTGGAGCAGGGGACACTTTTGGACAGAAAACATTTCTCCTTTAATTACTATTCAAAATTCTTCTCCCTGTTTAAAAAAAAAAAAAAAAAAAAAAAAAAAAAAGCGTTCTCACCGGATTGCAGGAACTGAGAAGACTTTTGTTTTAAGGAGGAAAAAAGACCATTTTTGTTTGTGGGAATTCAAAAGTCTTTGTTTTTATTCCGTGAGAGAGAAATGTGGAATGTTGCAAACGAAAGAGAGAGAGAGAGACTTTTGCTCAATGATAAATCACCGAGAATACACTACACTTTTCAACGTTGTGTCTGGTTCGAAGACTTCTTTTACTAAAAGAAAATAAAATCACTTCTCTAATTTTCTTCGTAGACTTTTCTTCCCTGTTATTCTTACATTTTCATGGTTTTAGTGAAAATTATTGGAATCTGTATCGATTATCCCTAAAATAGATATGGTATCCGAATGGATTGATGTTGGATTATCTATATTGAATAAGAATACCCTTGTTTTAGAAATGTTTGACGGTTTTACCCTTGATTCATATCATTCAATCGATATGGTATTGGTAAGGTATCAAGACCGAAGACTTGTCAAACCAATATAGATCACCCAATACAGGTGATCTCTATTATGATGGCTTGAGGTATCACTATCGAATCCGTATCGATGTCACTAGTCATCAATTAATCTCTTACCATGCCAATATTGTATAAGAGAAGCAGAACTAACAAGAGGTCAACCAGAAAAAAATTCAAATTCAATATTTGAAGAAAATCAAGGATAAATTTGTCTCTTACAGCTGATTTGTTACATGGGTTAGGTATGATTGGGTGTAATTGAGGTTTTCCCTTAAACCTAAACCATAAAATTAGGTAGGTTTTGAGGTGTTACTTGTTAAAAAAAATAATAATAATAATAAAATAAATAATTTACCAATGCAGTCGATCAATGCCGATACCATGTCCTATCATTTTTTAAAAGTGATCGAAACCCAAGTCTACTACACTTATTTCATTCAGGATTAATCTCCAAATTGTTGTTTGTCCCATTATTTTCCATTCCTCAATCGATGTCAAAGTCAACAAATTGAGAGAGAGAGAGAGAGAGAGAGAGAGAGCCATTTGGTGTTTAAAGTCAAGCCAACGCGTTTTTCCAGGCTTTTAAGTCAAGCCAACGTGTTTTCAAGGGATCAAACAAGTTGTTGTTTGTGAATTACTTTCTACGATAGAAAATGCGTTACTACTTGGTGATGACATTGACACTTGTTTGGTTTCTAAGATGTCAAAGTCTTTTTATCTTGACGGAATAAGGGAGATATGTTGTTCCATGTAAGCAGAGTTTTCTTATTTATAGTGATAAAAATTGAGAGTACACTGTTTTCAAGGGATCAAACAAGTGCATTTGGTATTTGATTCAAGATCTTAGTTTTCCATTTCTAAAAAAGAAATAATAATAATAAATAAATAAATAAAATAGTCCATTTCTACCTAAAAAAAAAAAAGGTAATTCAGTTTTGATAAAAAAAAAATTAAATAAATAAAAGATAAATGTGGTCCATACTTACTTAGGGACAATGTTTGAGAATCCACACTTAGTTTTCAAGGGATCAAAGTCCTTGTTTTTCCCATTAATTGCTCTTTCCTAGCTATTGTCTGTTAGAGCACCCTTATTTCCATCAATGGAGGCGTCGATGACCCTCATTCAGTGACAGCCACTGAAAAATATATTTATTTATGTGCCAAGGGGTTTTTAAAGTCTTTGTTTGCTTCTTTGATAGACTTTTCTTCCCTGAGTTTTTCTTCTGTGGATTATTCTTGCTATGTGACAATCACTCAAACCGCAATCAATAGTTATCTCATAGAGAAATTTTAGTTGTAGTCATAAATGTATATTGTCTGCACCTCTGTTTGATTGCAATTGATATTAAAGGAGAGTGAAATGAAGTTTTCAAATCTTAAAATAAAAACTTTCGTAATTAAGGGTCCACCGATTTTCCCAATAGAGCTGATAAAGATTATAGTTAGGGGCAGTGGAAACATCCACTATGCTCCGTTGGGTCATCCTCCTCAAACTAACATGTATAATTTCTAGATCAGTAAGAAACATCAATAATTATTTTCTCTGTAAAATTTTCAATTCATTGCGATGTAGTTTTCAAGTAGCGTTCACGATGATCAATTGTGTGGGTTATGAGACCAAATGATTCAAGTTTTGATTACAGCTGGGATGCAGCAACGATTAGAGGACATCATCTTCTATAACAATGTTAAAACTTATTTTGGAGTTTCTGAACAGCAATGATTTTTGGTCTCTTGGCAATGGGAGCAATTTAATATATTAATTTTCTTCAACGCTCATAAAATATTTTATGAAGCATGGATTTAGGAAATGCAGCTTTATTAATTGTCAATTCGAATACACATCTACTCCATCAAAAGAAGCATGGATTTAGAAAATACACTTATTTCTGGGAAAGAGTTTAAAGCTTTGGGATCTTCCGATATTATTCATGCATGCATAAATGCACTATGACAGTCACTTGGAATATACTAATATTGATTGAAGTCTTAGTTTCCTCGATAGATAATATGTTCCCACTTGGTGATAGGCATTGAGACTACCTTTGCTTCCATGAGATCGTTTTTTTTTTTTTTTTTTAAATATTAACAAAAGTATTTTAACTAATATAGAAAATACAGAATTAATGTATAGGCATTCTTAGGTAACCAATACAAAAGAAGCCAATGGATCTTAAGTTTCACCTTCGGCATTGCCATCAGTAAAAAGAAATATTACACTATTTCGCACTGAGAATCCACCTTAGGCAAATCTTTGTTTCTTGAAAGAAAATCTCAGAGCGAGAGTGATATATGGGTCCATGCAAGTGGATTTTTCTTACTTATAGTGACAAATATTGAAATTAGTATTTCAAGGCATCAAACAAGTCCATAGATATGTGCATTTATTACTTGATTCAACAGAAAGAAAAGGCCTTTATTTTCAAAAGAGAGAGAGAGAGAGATATGTGGCTCCATTTGTGTTCTTCCTTAGTGAAAATGTTTGAGAATACATATTTAGTTTTCATAGGGATCAAAGTCCTTGGTTTTGGTCTGGGTACGGTTTCTGTTTGTTTCATTTTTTCAATTTCGTGTTAATACCGGGTTAGATCGGTTTGTTTTTGGGCTTAAAACACAATGAAATCCTACATTTATAACCTGTATAGTGAGGAATTGTTCGGTAAAAACACTTTATATCATCGTCCCGAAGTCAAAGTAGTAAACAAATTGATTAAGATATTGAAATCAATAGATAAATAGAGTTTGTAGAGAAATCATTGTTTATCACTGTAAGGAAAAGATAAGTAATACTGAAACCAATAGATAACTACTAATTACTAAGAAGCTAACAAATATTGAAATCACAAAATTAATCAAACTATGGAATCATTTATTTAATTGTCTAACTTATTTTGTATAATAAACAAGGTGATCAATGGAAGAATCGTTATATTTTACAAATTAATTTCCTTATTCATAACCACATATTCATTGATTTGTAACAATTTCTTACAATAAAAAAATCTTCTCGCTAATACTGAAATCAGTGGATAATCAATTAATCTATTCATAATCTCATAATCAATTTTTTTTTTATTGGTTTCATTTGATTGGGTTTTGGTTTAATTTTTAATTGTTCCATCATATCTCAATCCAAAACCTGATCAATAGGAATCGATTCGATTTAGTTCAGATTTTTTTTATCAATTATTTATTCGGACTAAGTTTTGACACCCCTATTTATTAACCGATTTATCGTGGCTATGGTGATCGTTATTTTCCCATAGAGTAAGGTTCATGCACCATCCTAGGGTCAAAGACTTCGCATTTACTTGACAAACCACGTGAAGACGACGAATGACATTTCCAAGAATTATAAATGGTCTTCTTTCTGACCGTGTAAGAGAGCTCTGGCCGTTGGCTAATCATGCTTTAATTTGCCACCCAATGGCCACTCTCAGTCGTTTTTATTTTGTCACTTTCATTGTTTTATCAACCTGTCTTGCATCTTCTCCGGCTTCATCTGCTCGACCTGGCACTGGATTTCGACATTATCTCACCAAACCAAATCTGGTCACAGAGTTTTTGGTTCTGCGGAAGCGTTTAACTGCCGGTTCCGGGGGTGATGGAAGTCCTGGTGGGCCAGGTGGTTCTTGGAGTACTGCCGCTAGCACGCGCCCTTAATCTGAATTTTCTCTCACGCGCCTCACTTCTGGTTGTGAATCCTACGTAATGTTATGCTTTGAGTTTATATAAATTTCCGTTAAGAAAGTCATCTGCCATACAATCCGTAAGTTAAGCTTTCAATATGTATTTTCTGGAGTAAGAATGTAAAATATTCTACTTGTACCAAAAAAAATAATAGTAAATTTTCTTCAATATGTATTTTCTTGAGTAAGAATGTAAGATAACCTACGTAATCTAGATTCTCCACTCACGTGTGTGCCTTCTCACATGGTGAAGGCCAGTGAAGTGGAATCTCCATTGTATAGTGATTGTTAGAAATATGCGTGTATTTTTTTTGCTAAAAGTCAGCAATTGTATTAATATAATGAAAGAATGAGATATACATACCCACTTCAAAACCCTACTTCACCTTCGGCGTGGCTTCACTTTTGGCATGGCCATTAGCAAAACAGAGCTTCGAAGGTAAAATAGAAATCTAGAGTCTTTAGAAAATAGTTTTACCTTCGGCATAACCATCAGCAAAAATAGAGATCTAAAGCAAGGAAATTATAAGAATCTATAGCAAGGTCTATACTGCAAATCCATACCCAGATCAGACAAAATAAAAGAAGGCAAAGAACTCCAAGTATTAGAACTTTGAGTTGCTGCTGCATGTTTAGCTAGTCTGTCTACCACTGTGTTGACTTCCACATAGCAATGACCAATGCTCCATGTGATTTTATCTAGGTAACCTTTGCAGTGCCACCACATTTGCTTAAAACACTAGGGAATGGCTTGCTTCTGAACACAGATGACTACAGCTTGAGAATCGCACTCTATTATCAGATTTTTAATTTCTTTCGCAGCTACACACTTCAGTCCATGGAAAAAAGCTGCAAACTCTGTCATGAAATTTGTCCCCACACCTTTATAGAAAGCATAAGCGACTAAACTAGTCCCATTTGCAGCTTTAATAATTCCCCCAGCCCCTGAACACCCTAGATTACCAAGTGAAAAACCATCAATATTCAGCTTGAAGCAGTTAAATGATGGGGCACTCCATTGAAGCTTGGGCTGATCATGTAGGGGGTGACCCCATTTTTGTTCTTGCTCAGAAGTTAAAGGAGGCTTCGGCTGGTCATGTAGGGGGTGACCCCGTTTTTGTTCTTGCTCAGAAGTTAAAGCGGGTCAAAGAGATGTTAAAGGTGTGGGCGAAGGCAACTTTTCCCAATTTGAATTTAGAGGTAGAGAAGGCTAAACTGGAGCTTCAGAAGGTGCAAGATGAGATAGAGATGGCGGGAATGTCAGATGAATTATTTAGTACAGAAGTTGATGCAAAGACAGTGTTACTGAAGGCTACTCAGATGCAAGAAAAACTTTGGTTTGAGAAAGCTAAACTGAGGTGGATGAAAAATGGTGATTGTAATTCTAAGTTCTTTCATCTGTCAGTGAAGCTGAGGAGGGAAAAAAACCAGATTTCCACTCTCAAAAAGGAAGACGGTTCATGGATCTCTGATCATCAGGGAATCGCTTCTTATGTGTCTGATTTTTTTCAAAAGTTTCATGAAGCTTCTCCTATCTCAGTTCATTATGATCTGTTGAATTGTATTCCAAGGGTGTTGGTGATGCGGATCCGAGGGAGTCGGATCACTTATGGGCCCACAATCAACAAATAATTTAATTTAAACAAACCAGTGGCTGTTATGTAAATAAACAGTTTATTATTGACCTATTTGGAAGAGGGGACGTAAAAGAAATTAAAAGTGATTTGAAGGGGCTACGATAGGAAGTGAAATAGAAACAAGGGATATGAAAGAATTAGAGACAAAAAAATAGGGTATAATGGTAAAACAGAATTAAAAGACAGAAAAGGGGCAACTCACGATTGTGTTATCTTCTTCCTAGGATCCAAAACAGGGGCGGAAAGGTTGGACAACTTCAAATCAATAGAAGTTCCTCAGCAGGTCTTGGTTTTCTCTGAAAATTCAAGCGAGGATTCCCAAGGAGGTGCTCTAACAAACCCACAAAACTAACCTTGGAATCTGCAGGTTGGAAGGCTGCGGGAGGAACCTGAAAAAAGGACCTTGCGGCAGCCTGGGGTTCAGACCTGAAACCAGTCTTGTAACCCACCATAGAGAAGGACTTTGGAAGTGATCCTCTAGGGTTTGAATCGCCTTCAAGGTAGGAACCTTCGACCAAAATTTCAGAGTCAACCGGTACAGAACAAGGATGCAACAAGCTCTTGTTCTGTGTTAGGTATCACCGCCCAGCAAAGACGATGAACAGTATCCAACAGTTGAGAAAAAAAAAAAGAAATAAAGGAGAAAGTAATAGAGATGAAGAAGAAGAACTAAAGAGGAAAATAGGAGAGGGAAAAGAAGAGATTAGAAGATTTCAGAGAGGGAGAAAAAAGGGGTCGGCAACCATGGTTCCAAAACCAAAGAAATTTTCAACCAAGTTTCCATTCATCAAATCTAAAAACTGAACTTCTCCATCGTTTACATATTCAATATAAAGGAAAAAAATCAAACAATTAATGGAAACTACTTGAAAGGAAACTATTCTAAAATTAGAAGCTAGCTAATTTAAAAAGAAATTATTTCTAAAACAATAGAAAATCAAATCAAAAGATATATTTTTTTTTCTAAGTCTATCGTGCAACCGCATCAGTTGGTGGCGGAGGATGTGGAAGGTTTGGAGGCTATTCTAGGAAGGGAAGAAATTAAAAAGGCTATTTGGGAGTTGGACCATGCTAGCTCGCGAAGTCTTGATGGTTTCCCAGGTAGTTTTTTCAGGAGTTACTGGGAAATAATAGAAGGTGATTTTTGAAAAGCTGTGAAGAATTTATTTATGATTGGGAAGTTGCCTAAAGGGATTAATAATTGTTTCATTTCCCTAATTCCTAAAGTGGAGGGTGCCTCCTCTCGAGATAGGTTTAAGCCTGTATGTATGGGAAATTTCTATTGTAAAGTTTTAACAAACATTATGTCTTCAAGAATTATTTCTTTACTCCCTAGACTGATATCTGAAGAACAGGGGGCCTTCCAGAAGGGGAAGATTATTTTAGCCAACATCAGTTTAGCGTCTGAATTATCAAATCTGATGCATGCCATGGTCAGAGGTGGTGGCATGGGTCTAAAGCTGGATGTTCAGAAGGCATACGTTTAATTGGTGTGGGATTTTTTTTTTGCTACATTGGAAAAGTTTGGCTTTTCTTCAGTGTGGATTTCTTGGATTCATCACCTTTTGATTTCATCCAGAATACCAGTTTTGGTGAACGGTGGGCCAGTGGGTTTTTTTGAGGTTGGTCGAGGGTTACGGCAGGGTGACCCTTTATCTCCCATAATGTTTATTCTAGCGGAGGAAGTGCTATGCAGAGGTCTAAGGAGTTTGGTGCAGGACGGGCTGATAAAGCCTCTTCCAGGGCCGAGAGGTGTGTATACTCCTTCTCACCTATTATTTGCAAACGATATTTTTATCTTTATGAATGCCTCAGGTAAGTATGTGAAAAATCTCCATGCTTTTCTAGTTAAACATTAGGCTTTCTCAGGCCAAAAATTTAATCTAAAAAAAAGTAACCTTTTCTTTGGGACTGTGGCTCCTCACAGGAAGCAATATATAAGTGAATACCTAGGTATTCAGTTTACGAGGCTCCCTACAAAATATTTGGGTTGGAGTTATTCAAGGGGAGAGTAAGGAAGGATCATTTGCTTCCACTGATGGATAAAATCAAGAAAAGGCCCTCGGGTTGGAAGGGGAGGCTTCTCTCAATGGCTAGTAGGGTGTAACTAGTGAGATCAGTGATCTCTAGTATCCCTATCCACAATTTTGGATATACTGGTGGCCAGATAGTTCTATCAAAATGGTGGAAAAGTGGATGCACAATTTCATATGGTCAGGAGACTTGGAAACAGTGAAGAAAATAGTGGTGAAGTGGGAAGAGTTTTGTAAACCTGTTAGGGAGGGCGGTCTAGGCATTAGAAGGCTGCACGATGTGAATTTTTCCTGTTTGGCCAAATTAACATGGCAAATAAAGCATGAAAATTCTTTAATGAGCAATTTCTTTCGTGCTCATTTCCTCAAGTTAGATGGGTTGCTAAAAACAGGTCAATTATCCTCATCGGTATGGCCGGGTCTTAAGAAGGTTTGGAGATGGGTTGAGTCTCAAGAGCAGTGGACTGTTGGGAGTGGTGGAAAGATCAATTTTTGGAGGGATAACGAGTTGGAAAATAAATCTATTGAAGAGCTTTCAGGGCTTCAATCGGGTCTATTTGATTCGACGCACACAAAGGTTGCTAATTTAATTTCTCATGGTGAGTGGAATTTTCCCCAAGTGGAGTCTAATTTGATTGCTAATATTTTTGTGCAAGCAAAAAATATTGTAATTTCAGATTTGGAAGATGCGTGTCACTGGGGTTTAACCTCATCTGAAGTGTTTACCATTAAATCAGCTTGAGAGAAGGTGAGACGGGAGTCGCCTAAGGTGGGTTGGTTTTCCTTGATTTGGAAATCTCAACTCTAGCCTAGGCAATCAGTTTTTGGATGGAGGATGATGAAAAATAAATTGCCCATGGAGGACAATGCTAAAAAGCGAGGGGTCATAGTTCCCTCGCAATGTGTCTTGTGTGGTAAAGCAGAGGAATCCAAAAACCATTTTTTTCTATGAGTGTTCTTTTGCGATTTCTCTATGGCAGAAATTCTATGGCTGTTTTCAAATAAATTGGCCTGTATTTGATGGGATTGAGAGGTTGGTTGCATGGTGGAAGGTCCAGGCTAAGAATATTGGTTTTAAGGGGGTTTGGCTGAAGGGTTTTATTCTGGTTCCATAGTTTCTCTGGCTGGAGAGGAATGGCAGAAAGTATGATGATACAAGCAAATCAATTGAGCAATGTTTTGGTACTCTAAGAAGTGAAATAAGTTTACAATATCTGATTCACACAGGGTCGCCCATCTTAGTCCTGGATCTGTTGAGTGCTAGAAGATTGGGCTTTTCAGAGGTCAGGAGAAGACCTCGATAAATTTTTGAAATTTTCTGGTGTCTTCCTTAGGCTGGCTGGTTGAAGCAAAATTTTGACGGGTGCTCTATTGGTAACCTAGGGAAGTCTAGAGCAGTTGGTCTTCTCAAGAATGATAAGGCAGAGGTAGTTGCTAACTTCAGAAATTTTCTCGGCGTCCTAACGAATTTTGAGGTAGAGTTTTTTGTGTTGATGATTGGGATTGAGGTTGCTCAGAATCTGAGAATCCAGCTTCTTTTTCTTAAGAGGAAACCTCCGTGGAAAGCTCATCAAAGAAGTTTAAATTGTAAACCTCCGTGGAAAGCTCGTCAAAGAAGTTTAAATTGTTTGCCTTTTTCGAAAGTGGTGGAGTGGAAAATTACCCACTACTATCAGGAAGCGAATTCCATCGCTGATTACTTGTCAAAATCAGCGGCTCCGTTTGAAGTCTCTTCGCCGGTCTCAGTCTGGTCGTCATTGGTGAAGATGGATATAGACATGGATGCATCTGGTCGTCCTCTCTCTAGATCTAGTTAGGTGTTTTTATTGTCTGTTTTGGGTGGTTGAGTCTGTGGTTTGTACTGTTCTGCTGATGGCAATGCTGAACGTGGAACTTGTACTTTCCCTTCTCTTCCTGTTTTGAGAGGCTTGGGTTGTCCTGCTCTTCCTCTTCTTGATGTATTATATTTTTAATTTTTTCTCCTTTATATTTAATATACATGATTTTCTAGCGAAAAAAAGCACATACATAGGAGAGCCTACAATTCTTTGATCCCACACTTCAACAACCTTCTCTAAGAATGAATCATTTTCCGTCCAGAATTTATGGAAGCAGAATGGGAAGTTTGGAGGCTTCGGGCAAGCTTTAGAGACAACAAATAATGGACAATGATCGGAAAAATCTCTTTGAAGAACAAATTGGGCACAATCTTGAAAATATGACAACCAAGCCTCATTACAAAAGCTCCTGTCCAGAACAACTAACACATTCTCTCTTTCTATTGTTTATCCACACCCTGGGAAGGCAACTGAATCAGATGGCAAACATCAACCATGGCAGCAAACTCCGCTGCAGATCACAAATTAAATGCACCAGGACCTCGCTTCTCATGTGAGGCCAATAATGCATTAAAATCACCCACCATCATCCAGGGATCAGTTGGAGAATACACAGTAGCTAAAGCAGTCCACAGCTCCCTGCGGTTTGCTTTGAAAGAGCTATCATGAATCACAGAGATTTTAATCATCTTATTTCTCCAATTTACACATACAAATATCTGTTGTTCCGAGGCTGAAACAAGAGTGGGCTTTAAAATAACCTTTCTCTAAACCAGCCATAGGTTTGAAACTTTCCCTACCTTGAATTGCTCATAAAATCAGTATCGAAACCCAATTTGTCAAAAATTCCAACCGGGAAAGCCATTGAGTCAATCATGGGCTCAGCTAGACATAAAAAATCAGGGTTGTTCTCCTTAACAAAATTTCTTAATGCCATATGAGCTGAGTTTTTTTTGAAACCTCTCACATTCGAAAATAGAACTTTCATACCTTATTTCTTTGCTGTGGCAATATGGTCAGACCTTCTCGTCTGCTCCGTATTGACCAAAGACTTCTCCTTTCTGCGCCTTCCTATCTCAACATTTTCTTTCTCAGCTACATTGAGCAGAGCATCAGCAACAGCGATTTCTTCATGGTGAATCACTATCGCTCCTTGATGAAGCGAGCTCAAAGAGATCGAAGAGATCACGTGCTCAGCGACGTGGTCATCCCTATACTCACTTCCTGCCGTGGAAGTGCCCAATGGAGACTCAGCAACCGTTAATTGTTTCTTAATTTTTATTTTCATTAATAAAATTCATTTTCTAGCGGAAAAAAAAAAAGTATCGAGCACATCTCTCTTTTATTTATTTTTTTTTGTCAGAAATGGATCAGAATGGATCACATTTTCTTTCTCTATTAGAAATGGATCACAACCTTTTTTTCATTATTTTATTTTATTTTTTAAGAAATGGATCACATATCTCTATCTATGATACAAAACTAAGATCTCGAATCAAGTAACAAATGCACATATCTCTAGACTTGTTTGATCCCTTAAAAACAGTGTATTCTCAATATTTGTCATTAAGCAAGAAAAATTCACTTGCATGGAGCCATATGTCTCCCTCACTTCCTCATTTTCTTTCAAGAGAAAAAGACTATGACCACTTGGAAACAAAAGTCCTCCCAGTGTCTATCACCATGTAGGAAAGCATTATATATCCTGGAAAGTAAGATTTCCAGCAAATTAACTGTAGACCGACTGTTACAATGCAATAATGCGTGCAAGAATAATTCAGGAAAAACGCAAAGGCTTTGAAACCTTTCCCCAAGAAGTAAGTGTGTTTTCTAAACAAGAACTATAGATTAGACTATCACAACTGAGAAACAATCTCAGCCAAAAAAAAAAAATAAAAACAATTGAGAAACAATCCGACCACTATGTAAAGACTGGTTGTGACTGAAAAATTCCATCATGACTTTGACGTTGTAATCAACAATTGGGCGGTGATATGTGTAAGGACAAATAACAAAAATTAAATTCCATCCCTACCTATCAAAAGAGCTATTTATATATCTCTTAAAATAAAAATTCCATCAAAATTTTTTTTTTGATAAAATTAATTCCATCATTACTATCCATATTAATTGGCATTCATAGGTTTTTCTTTTTTTGGCTAAAGCTGGCTTGATGCAATAGAGGATCTCACACCCATATCACTCTAGAAAAGTTACGGGAAGTGTTATTTTTATTTATTTATTTTTGGATATTTAGATGCAATAGAGAATCTCACACCCATATCACTCTAGAAAAGTTAAGGAAAGTGTTATTTTTATTTATTTATTTTTGGGTGATTTACATCAACTTTCCCTGATGTTTTCCTATATATTACATCTTCACTCCTAAAAAATCGTTTATTACATTTAAATTCAAAAAAGTAACACTGTTAGAGTAGTGTTAATTTTAGAATACAAAAAGACAAAATTACCCATCTTCTTCTTCTTCATTTCAACTCAAGAAGTATAATTGGAATTCTCTGTTTTTCTTTAATCTCGGTTGAAATTAATGTCTCTTATTGTGATTATGGTCTTCTGATTTTTCGTTTTCATTTTTTTTCCATAACCCCATTTGGGGAAAATCATCAGCTCTTCTTCTGGGGTTTATCGGATTCATTTCTTACTCATAGAGAAATCTCCAAATGGTATGTTCATGCTTCGTTATTATTTATGAAAGAAAAATCAACAAATAACAACCACGTCACTTTACAGATTCTTGAGTCAATACGAACAAGCCACAGATGCCAACCCATCTTTCCTTTATAATTCCGGATCTGCTTCCATTATCTCCCAACCGTTTCTCTCTCTCTCTCTCTCTCTCTCTGTTCCCGCCAATCCTTCAAAACTCACCATGGCTTTATCGACCAGAAGAACAATAGCAGAGGAGTTGTGATTGAAATCGTCAGAAGAGAAGGGAAGAAGTTAGGAAACGGAGAGGGGAAGAGAGAGAGAGAGATGGTTTTTAGCAGCGTTGTAGTGTGTACGCTGGAGCTCGTTTGTTGCATCCCTTTACAGCAGTTGGGTCATCTTGGTCTCTGTTTGTGGACCTTCTTCTGTTTCCCGCCATCCGAATCTTACTACCGTTACTCTTCTGATGATTCTGATTCGTCAGGTTCCGATTACGACAGCACCGATTCACATTCAGTCCTCGCCGCCAGTGGTCAGTCGTCTGAGAAGAAACCAATCTGGGAAAAGGACTTCGGCAGAGATGACTTCGCCTACAGAGCTTTGACGGCAGAGATGACTTCGTTTTGTAGAGATGACGATGACTTCTTCGGCAGAAACGACTTCGCCTGCGGAGACTTCGTCGGAGAGAGGTACAATCACCTTAGAGCTTCCAAAGAACCCTGGAAATAAAATGGAATCCAAATGAGGGTAGGTAAGCTGCACAACAATAAGGGTAAAATCGGATTTTCAAGAAAATTCTATCCACCTAACGGACTGACCCCATAAAGATGCTAACGGTGTCAAATTTTTGGGTTTAAATGTAATAAACGGATTTTTAGAGGGATGATATAATATAGGCAAATTCTAGGGGAGATTGATGTAAATCACCCTTTATTTTTTCTAATGAAGAACCCCTTGAACTGATCCGATTTTAAGGTTTAAGCTCAAGGGTAAACCATAGTTACATGTAATCACACTTAACGTAACAAATTAATCACAAGAGGACTTGAGCTATAGATGTTTGTTAACACAACACTTTTAGATCAACGGAGCTACACCCGAGGTGTGAGAGAAGTACTATGAATATGAAGTGAGCTTAGAAAATTAATGAAGGTAAAGGGAACACAAAAACGTTTGGTCTACTGAGGCAAGTAACTTAAGCAACTATATCCAAAGTTGATATAGTTTGACAGATCAGCTTCTTCATTGATTGCATGCCACTTTTTTTTTTTTTTGGGGGGGGGGGGTGATTAAAAATTCACTACCAAAACAAAGGGAGGGAATATATAGGACATGTCAAAGTTTAATAATATACCTTACCTTTAATTAGCCTTTCCTCATTTACTTTAAACCATTGAACTGTTATGCTTCTTTTTACTAATATTTATAGGTTTTTAAGCTTTGACAATTACATTTTCCCACATGTAAGATCCGTGCTGAAATTTTATGCAGGGTAGGGGGTTAAAGAACGTTATACAGGAATCTAAAATTTGAATACCCAATATGCTGCACCTGACAATGATAATTTCTTTTAGAAAAAAATAGAAGAGTCAACTACAATTTGCTTGTATGGCCTAGCTTCGCAGAACTTGGGATTTGTTTTCCACGTCCATCAGCTAATACAACGAGATTAATAGAGAAATAGCATTATTGTATATATATATATATATATAAAATTTGGAGAAAGGTGTGCACACTACTAGGGTGCTTAGTATGTGTCATTCTCTCTCCTCTCTCTTTGGAAAAGACTTTTTTGCTCTCTTCTATTTAGTTTTTTTTTATTTTTATTAAAAGATGATTTTATTAAAAAAGGAAGGAACAAAAAATACATCAAAAACAAAAACGGACATAGTAGAAACCACTAGAGCAACTTACTAACTCCATCTTCGGCATGACCATCAGCAGAGAAAGCAAGCAATGCCTTAGCAGAATCAAAATCTATGCCTTTCCATAGCATCGTTATCTTCTATTTAGCCTTATGATAATTGTGCGTTGCTGACTTACCGAAAGCCTGGTCGCATGCCCAACCTTTTCCCATAAATTTTTTATTTTTTCATATTCTAATTTTTATCCACTTCTAGTAGTTCATGCTAATATTTTAAGTAACTTGGGTCAAATTTACAGTAGAATTTACAATGAGAAGAGGTAGCAGTTCAGAGCACCACTAATCTCCAATCTCCAATCCCCAATTTGAAGTTAGTGTGTTGGTGGCTATGGTTATATAAAAAGAGCATTTACCTTCATTAGAAAGATCATAGAGAAGAAAAAAATTTTACCTTTCTAGGAAAAGGTTCTTGCAATCTGACACAATTCCTAGGACTTGGATCCTCTTAAGTGCGCCCAATGCACGAGTGTACATTGGATGACTGGAAACACCTAAACACTCACCCTAGCTGTTAAATGCGTAGTGGCGCATTAGGCACACTTGAGAGGATCTTTGTCCCAATTCCTACTCGTACAGGGACTATATATATATATATATATATATATATTTTTTTTTTTTTTAAGGAAAACTACATGATTACCTAGTTTTGAGTTTCTTTTTATATAACTACCCACCTCATTTTTTTTCTTTTTTTTTATTATTTATATATATATATATATATATTTTAAGGAAAACTACATGATTACCTAGTTTTGGGTTCCTTTTTATATAACTACCCACCTTATGTTTTGACTGAATCAGTCAAAATAAGTTTTAGTATTACAGATCTACCTAAAAGTGACCTCCCTCATCTATCCACAGTTTTAGTTACATTTTTATCCTCCATAGTCTTCTTCCTCCCCTTCTCCCATTGCCGCTGCGGTGACCCTCTAGGTTAGACTTGAACCAAATTGTTCATCTTCTTCCCCCTCCGGCTGTGCCTATGGCTTCTCCCAGCTCAACGTCTGCAAGAAGTTTCTCCCCTTCTGATAATTGTGATTCTCTTCTTTGGTCAAGTCATCGGATAATGCCGCCTCGAATTTCGTACCCTTGGGAAGGCCAGCATCTCAACCTTTACTCTGTGTCTCTCTATAAATTTAAAATAATAATAAAAAAAGTTGAAAGTGAGTTTGGGAGATGCTAAAATACAAACGAGATCTTTGGCAACCTCCTTGGAAGAGGGTTTATAGGATTTAATGGAAAAAAAAAAAGAGAAGGAAAAATATGGCTCTGCAAATCCTGCATAAAGGCTGTGTTTGGTAGCCTAGAGAAGAAAATAAAAGAAAAGAAAAAAGCACAAACTTGGTATAAGAAATTCTTTTTGTTCTTGACATGTCCTGAATGAAGAGAAGATTCTTTTTTGAATTTCAAAATTCACTTTAGAAATGGTGAAGTTTTCTTTTGTTGTCAAAAAAAAAATTCTTGTCAAAAAACACAAGAAAATATAAATTTTTTTTTTCTTTTCTTTTAATAGTAACCAAATTAATATATTTTTTTTTACCATTTCATTTCTTTCCTATTCTATTCTTTTTTTTTTCTTTTTCCTTTTTTAGATTCTTTTTACATTTCATTTCTTTTTTTTTTTCTTCTCTTGGCTACCAAACACAGCCCAAGCGTTGGAATTAACCAGAAATGCCCAAAATAACCCCAAAGATAGAATATGTGACAATCGGAGGTTGGACACCGGCCATCCCTCTACATCTGACAATGTTAGAGTCAATAGGAAATTCTCCACACCCCCCCCCCCCCAAAGAAAAAAAAAAAAAAATCAATAAGAAAGAGAGGTCGAATGCTTGAGTGACCACTGACGAACGAACCTCAGACATCGTCATCTCTGCACATCTGAAATTGAGCATCGGAGGTGTCCAGCTGCAAATCCGGCAACAAACATCGGATCCAGTCAGAAAACCTTCAAAAGTCCAAGAGAGAGAGAGAGACAGAAAGTTACAGGAGCTAACTTGTCGATCACCTCCGACCGCTTGGCTCCGTACCGATAAATATCGAGCAACCATTTGTGCTGTTGATGGATCCTTATTCTTTGCTTGCGTAACGGTGGGCGGTAAAGACGCTCTGCAGGGATGGGAGTTGGTGGGGCTGGATATGGTGATCGGAGAAGTGGAGGTGGAGTGAGTAAACGTAAAGCGGTAGAGTGAGTGCACATAAGGCTTAAGAGCCTTCTCCCTTTATTTATTGTTTTCAAAGTACAAGCATAGTATCTTACTAAAGAGAAGCTGCGCAAGAGACACAATTAAGACTAACGGGTTTGTGGTGCTGGTGGCACAGATCCTCCTGGCCCACGACAACATGGACCCTCTCCGGGTCCTGCAAGCTTCCGACGAACCAAAAATTGTGTTACAGGAGATCCGGTATATTCCACTTTAACAAAATTTGGAACCGGTTTGGTGCTGGGACTGGTGAGATAATCTTGAAATCCAATAGCGGGTCGAGCAGATGAAGCTGGAGAAGACGCAAGACAGATTAATATAACAATCAAAGTAATAAAATAAAAGGGACTCAGAGTCGCCATTAGTGACAAGGATGATTAGCCAACGTTCAAAGCTGTTGGTACACGGTGAGCGAGAAGCTAAGGTAGCTCGTTATATATACATAGCTGAGAATTGTATAGGGAAATTCATTTCCCATCTTCATTTCT
This sequence comes from Macadamia integrifolia, assembly GCF_013358625.1. Taxonomy (NCBI): domain Eukaryota; kingdom Viridiplantae; phylum Streptophyta; class Magnoliopsida; order Proteales; family Proteaceae; genus Macadamia; species Macadamia integrifolia. The sequence goes on from NC_056557.1 coordinate 11,525,214, forward strand.
TACACCCATCCTGTGTGAAATGAAAGCAACGCCTTGAAAAAAGGTTGATAATTACTCTAATGACTTGATCGGTGGTGTCGGGTCATGTTTTGTGGATCAAATTTATCTCAACTATTATTTTTTTCTTCTTAAAATATTTCTATCAAAACAAATTATATGTATAAAATGGAACACAAAATTCTTGATACAATTGTGAAGGATATTTATATTGGTTCAAGGATAGAGTTTCCCTGCGTTTACGGTGAAGAAGCATCCACGTCGTCGAAGGGGATAGCTGCGTGCTTATGGGGTCTCCTCCGTCCAATCCATGTATTCACCACGCCGCTGAGGAAAACTTTGTCCTTAATTCAATGTATAATGTGACAGAAATTTTGGTGTAAATAGGAAGTGGCCCCTCATGGGCCAATCCCCAGTAACCACCTCAAAGTAGTGGAGGCCACTCACCTTAAGTGGAGAGAAAGAAAACAAATGGGCCAATTAGATATGGGCTCTCCAGTGGGCATTACACCCATGTAATTAAGTGGATACCATAACTTGCTTTGATTTTTCGAGACACACTTACAAAGGAAGGGTATTATGGTCATTCATGCATGACTTTAAGATTGGTAACGACACTGAGAGGGCATGTGTTTTTCGCTTGGTGGATCAAGAGTTTAGGCTAAGAAATGCCCGCATGGAAAACTTTCCAACATGAAGTAACTACAATAGTTCCAAAAAGAAAAAGGAGCAACTACAACAGAGTATATGAAGGGAAGGGAAGGGAAGGCATCAGCCACCATACATGGGAAAGAAACAAAGAGGAAGCCCATGAAACAAACTGGTGAGCCTCTATATTTAGCCTACAGGAACATACTGAAAAGAAATTAAAGAAAACGGCCTAGCTAACAAAGAATATCATCCACAAGTACATCAGTAGCCCAATCAATAGTCGCTGTGGAATAATTGATGTGGTTGGCTATTACAGCCTGACAGTCATCACAGCGGCAAACTAAACTAATTTTGCAGTGAAAAGCCCAGAACTTAAGAAGCCCCCAACAAAGTATATGTTTAATTTAATACCTAATGGGATAGCCTGCCTCTTATTATTATTTTTTTTTTCTCGGTTAAGATCAGAATTTTATTGAAGAATAGAAAAAAGAAAGATACATCTCAAGAAGGGCGAAAATTTAAAAACCCACACCTTTGGCATGGCCATTAGCAGGGGAGAAAAAATTGTAAGAAATTAAAACAACTTTAAATAAACTAAAACATAGGTCTCGATGCAGCATCATGAGCAAGCTCTGATCGAATATGAGATGGGAAAGAGATATTGACATCCGGAGCTCTTGATTTTGAAGCCTCCTTTGCAAGAAAATCAGCAACACAATTAGCTTACCAAAAGCAGTGCGTTATCTTCCAACTTATGGAGTTCAGATAATCCTTCACAGACAACCAGTCCTGAAGAACAAACGAAGGGATAGATTGGGATTGAAAAGCTACCACCATTGCAACTTAATCCATTTCAATCCAAAGAGCTTCAATTTGTAACTCTTTGGCTTTAAAAATTCCTTCTATAAGAGCTGTGAATTCAACAAAGTAATTTGAGCGAACTCCTAAGAATTTCATAAAAGAACCCACCACTTTTTTTTTTTCGCTAGAAGATTCGAAATATATTAATAAGAAAAAATATGAGACCCACCTTCGGCATTGCCATCAATAGGAAAAACGCAAAAAGGAACCAAACCTAGCAAAGAGAAAATGGGCACAATTACATAAATCTATAACGGGGACGTTTATTAGCGTCCATCTTCAGTTCCATAGACATCAAAGGGGACCACGTAGACACCGAATCAGAAGCATCAAGCTTTGCTGCCATTTTAGTCAAAAAGTCCGCAACTAAATTGACCTCCCAAAGTTATTGAGTAGTCTTCCAATCAATGGAGCCCAAGTAAGGTCTAAGATTTCTCCATCTTTGAGACACTGACCATGGAATAAAACCTTTGGAAAGGAGAATGACCACCGCCATAGTGTCGCATTCAATCCAAAGCTTCAGCACATTTATGAATCTAGCATATTCCAAACCAAGAATCACTGCCTGGATTTCTGCTTCAAAGTTGGATGTCACTCTTAAGACTTCTCTGAAGTTCAAAATCACTTGAGCATTTTGATTCCTAAAAACACCCCCTGCGCCAGCCTTTTTTAGGGTTTCCTAAGGAACAGCCATCGGTGTTTAATTTTATCCATCTAGAAAATGGAGGACACCAAAAAATTTCCTTAGGATCTCTTCTCTTACCCTGAGGGATGGGAATCCCAATATTTCTAGCACATAGCAGGTCTGAAATAGTGGCTGAATGTTCGATATGCACCAAAGAGATTAAACAAAAATCACCCTTTACTATTTGAAAAGAGGGGGTGACATGACGCCTGAAATTTCTCTCCAACCACAAGTAATAAGGAACTAAGATGGCACCACAGTTCCGTAGATTTCTGAAAGAAATGGATCTAGCTTTCTGTTTCCACCATTTTAGCATGTCTTCCATGTTGGAAAAGGAGGGCCAAGCTGTATTGAATAATGAGCAGAAGAGGTTCCATACCTGAGAAGAGCAACTGCATGTTAAAAATAGGTGAGCCAATGTTTCTTCGGCCATACCACAGAGCTCACACTTTGAAGACATATAATGTAACACCCTACTTCTTAAACCCGGTCTGATTACGCGGTTGACCCGGTTTAACCATGCAGGAACCGAACCAGAGGGAGTTAGAGTGGGTTCCTTATGGGCTATGATGGCAAGGGTGACCTTAAACACCGGCTGACCCGACAAGTCTGAGCCAGTGCCAGAAGAGACAGGAGTACCCAAGCCGTGTACATGCACCTACCATAAGGCCATGTACGGATAAAGCAGGTATTATAGCCGTATATTAAGGTATATACGTATACTACATCGTATGCCAGGGGTGGGGTTCGAGCCGAGGCTCGAACTCTGACAATATCCCAAGTTTTGGCCCTCAGGTGGGCGGACAGGTGGGTGCACCCACCCACCTGAGTGACCCATCCATGTGCACTGTTCACTTAATTAGGAATTATATATATAGCTTTGTGATTTTCTTTTCTTTTCATTTATGACACCCGTACGTTGGTGAGGATAGTAAAGAGGAGAGAGAAAAGAAAGGGAAGAAGAAGGGAAGAGAAGGCAGAGGAAGAAGAGAAGGATTTCAGCGGCGCCGAAGCTTGATCTTCCCATTCCGGCGCCGGAGGAGTGATCTTCAACTCTAGATCTACATTTAGAGGTAAGCAAAGTTGGGTTCTTTGAACATTCACCATACCCAAGCTTAAACCCTTGATTCGAGTAGGGTTTCTTGAGATCTTGTAAATCCCCTTTGATATGATGAATCTAAGGTTTAATAGATGATATATGTATTGATCTTGAAGGATTTGAAGAGGTATTGACAAGGTGGAAGAAGCATTGTGGGTTTGAAGTGATTTGGAGGGTTTGAAATTGTTCTTGAGCAAAGAAGGTAAGATGGTTTTCCATCACTTGAATCTAACCTAGATCTAGGTTAGAACCATCCTATAAGACCTTGAAGGTGTAAAGAATGGGTTGGGAAAAGCCCCATTTGAATCCCCAAAGAATGGAGGAAGTTGGGAAGAAAAAGCGTTTTTCCAGCCAAGACCGGTGGGTGCAACTGGTGGGCCCCTACCCGCCTGTGGGCACCCACCTGAGAGGGTAGGGGCCTTCGGGCACAACCGGCGAGCCCAATCGGTGGGCTAACCGGCGGGCCACCCTACCCGCCGGTCCTAGCAGGGGCCCCTGGCCCAACTGGCAGGCCAGACCGACGGGCCCTACCGGTGGACCCCTACCCACCGGGACCGGTGGGCCAGACAGCCCACCTGTCTTACCCACCTGTGTGGCTCCGAAGGTGATCCTTATGTCCGATTGGACCCAAATCGTACGTGTGACCTTCTTTTAACGTTCTAAACATGATTTTGTCATCGAATCTCGTTGATTTTGATTCCAAATGGTGAAGTACTAACCCCGCTCAATTATGTTAGGTTCACTAAATCCTACCCGATTCACACCGGATCTCACCCGTACCGAACGGGAATCCTTGTACGCTACAGGTAAGTGGGGAGAGGACGTTTGGCCTTGTTTCAAGGCATTGTTTGGCATTCATTTAATTATATATCTAGTCATGCCATCATGAATATGCTATGTAGATTAGTCATTCCTCACATTGTTATGCATATGTGCTATGTTTACTTTCTAAATGCCAATTGAATGAGATGTTTATATGTTGAATGTGAACATCATAGTGCATGATGCATTGATAGACTAGATGCTATAGTTGGCTTGGAAACGAGTGCATTGGTGGCCCGTGGAATGGACACGGTGGCACTATACAATCGTACTATTGTTATATAAGAGCATGCAGTATTAGGATTTTCACCATCTCGTGCTGCGACCCTTCCCAACAGGGGTTAAGGTGTTGAGTTATCATTTGGGGGGAAGCAGTGGTCGCGGTCGTCGGGTCACTGTGGCGGTTAGACATAATGTCCGGCGGGTCAGTAGGATAGCCGACAACCCCGGTGGTACATTCAAGAGGGCCAATCGTACTGCTTTTAAATTGCTGGAGTCAGCACCTTTATTTTTAGTCATTTACATTTCTGTTGAGAGCCGGTGGACGGCATTGTCTTTATTTTTTCGAGTACTCACGATGGGCCTTCTCTGACAGCCCTATGGGCGTATCGCGGGAGGAAGTTCGCGGCTCGTACCCGGAGTATACGTACAATGTGGCTGTAGTAGCACTAAAACTAAGGACTTAGTAATGTTGCTTAGGTGGATGTGATTTAAAATGTCTAGCATGGCATGTAGTGCATATGATTGTGTTTTGATGTGTGGACTACTGTGTGGTCCATCTTACCACTTACTGAGCTAGTGAGCTCATCCCACGTGTGCACCCCCTTTTTAGATGATTTTGCAGGTCATACATCTGAGGAGCACGGGGTGGGTCCCACAGTCGAGTTTCCTGAAGAGGACTAGTGGACCCCTGAGGAGTTAGAGCACGACGATGATTGCTCGTGTGAGAGTTGTGCTGTGGGACTGCAGTTCTGAGGCCGTGCTGAGCTCCACTTCGAAGGCCGAGCTGAGCTCTACTATGTGATGCCGAGCTGGGCTCAACCCTTGATGCCGAGCTGAGCTCTAGCCTTTGTCGCCGAGCCGAGCTGTGTACTTTGACTATTTTGATGATTTCCTTTACATACTTGATATATGAATTATACTTTTATTGTGTAATTATCATGCCTTCGGGCCCACATGTATATAATTATTGTATCACAATTCGGGTATCAAGTATTATGGGATTATTCACAGGTAAAACTTAGTCTTCCGCTGATCTGATGAGCTTATATTAGTTGTGTGTATGCTGTGGTGGAATACAATATCTGATGATCCTGGCAGGTTTGGGTTAACCGGTGTTAACCCGGTCACTGGCCCTGTTCCGTGAGAATGGGGTGTGACATATAAACACCTTGTTTTCTCATTGCTTCATCAGTTGGAAGACTTATATGATAAAGCCTCCAACCAAAAGCAACCTGTTGTGGCTGAATGGGGCATTTCCAAACAATAGAGGACCAAGGAACTATAGGATGCTTCGTTCTGATGGAATCCCAGGCAGAAATAGAGAAAATACTTGAGGGAGTAGCAGACCAATGACAAATATCCTCGAGGTCTGAGATCAAAATCTGAGGGGCTCTTTCAAAAAGCATCCCTTAGGAAAGATGGCCTTGTTATGGGAATAACCCATCTATTCGTTTCAATAAAATCTGCCACTTTTGTGTGTGCCCCCTTGAAAACAATTGGGTCCAGCCCTGAACCCTCAACAAGAGAAGATCCATCCAACCATCTATCATGCCAGAAGTTTATTCTTCTCCCATTGCCAATAGCCCACCATTCGAGGTTAGAAATAAAGTTCCATACTTTCTTCAAACCAGGAAAAATGGAGGAAGAAAGATAACTGGATTTGAGGGAGCCTTCTGCCTTCATAAATCTTGCTCTAAAAAAAGAGCTCATAATTGTATCCTCATGCTTGATTTGCCAAGCTAATTTACACAAGAAGGCAGAGTTAATGTCTCACATCTTCCTTATGCCAAGGCCCCCTTCCTGTTTTGGTTTGCAAGCATTCTCCCACTTGACTACAATTTTCTTTTGTTTGTCGACATCACCAGACCAGATAAAATTCCGCATCCGCCTCTCTACTGTCTTAATGGTTGACTGGGTCCACCAATAAATAGCAAAATTGTGAATGAGAATTCCAGAAATTTCTGATCTTACCAATTCAACACTTCTTGCCAAGGACAGAAGCTTTCCCTTCCAACCCGCAAGTTTTTCCTTGATTTTATCCATCATTGGAAGAAGGTAGTTGTTGGAGACCCTTCTTTTGAAAATTTCAACTCCCAAATATTTGGTGGAAAACTTTGATATAGGGATGCCCAATGTCTCTGAAATGAACTATTTCCTGTGAGGAGCCACCTTCCCAAAGAAAAGCTTGCTTTTCTCAAGGTTAATATGCTAATCAGAAAACTCCTGATACCTGAGAAGATAGTTTTACAAATTCCTAACATAGGAAGCAGAGGCATTCATGAACACAAAGATGTCATCAACAAACAATAAGTGAGATGCGATGGTTGAACCTCTTGGCCCTGGGAGAGGTTTCAGGTTACCCTTCTCAAATAAGAATTGTTTGATGGCTTAGGGACAGCATCAGAAATCACTAAGAGAGGGGAGTGATCTGACACAGTGCATTGAATAATCCTTTGAGATATGTTTTTAAAGAAATCAAACCACTTCCCATTACAAAAACTACGGTCAAGCACAGTGGCCACATGATCCCTTCTACGATTATTTGTCAAAGTAAATTTCCTCCCATGAGATGGAACTAAAAGAAGCAGGCAAGAGTCAACCATCGCTTGAAAATCAGCCGCTAAAGCAAGATTGAAACTCCCAGGCCCTCGTTTCTCATGAGAGAATAAGGTAGCATTAAAATCCCCTACAACAGCCCAAGGGATTGTGGTCAATCCAACAAGACCCAAATCAATCCACAAATCTTTTCTCAAGGATTTGAAGCTACTGGCATGGATGAAGGATAGACCAACCTTGTCACCAGTCTAGTCTACTACTATTGTTATTTGTTGGTCTAACATGGAAACCATGGAGGGACTGGAAAAACCTTACTTCCATATAACCCATAGGTTTGGGACTTTGTCTAACTGATGGTTATGAATGAAGTCAGCAAAAAATCCCAACTTATTGACCATAAGAGAAGGGAACTTACAAGGGGGAACCATTGGTTCAGCAATACATACGATATCAGGAGAGTGATCCCGTAACATAGTCTTCAAGGCCCTTATACTGGTGGCCTTCCGCACTCCTCTGATATTCGAGAAAAGAACTTTCATGAGGAATGGAATTAATGTCGAGCTTTGTCAAACTTGTTGATCTGACCCACCTTACTTTTGTTCTTCTTCCCTCCTATAGAGGCACCGTCAGCCCCTTTTTCTCTAGCAGCAATTGCTCTGTCGACAGTTGCAATTTCCTGAAAGTTCAAGGCTATTCGACTGTTTTCTAATTTCGTGTCTGGAAAGCTTGAGATCTGAGATTCTCCTTCACTGCGAAGAAGGTGAGTCACGCGACCACCTCGAGAGGGCTGGCCACCACCGCCCCTTCCTTTGCCAATAACCTCTCTCCTTGGAGGGCCAGGCCTCCTGAGAGCCGACGAATCAACATGGGTGATCTGGGTTTCCTCTTCAGATTCAAATGGGTCAGAGCTTCATAGGTCAGAATCCGACCCAGACCCACTGCCAGAACCAAACATCTCACTGTCCTCCATATTACGAAGGTTGTTATTTGGTGAGGAATCCTTAACTTGTGCGTCTAGTGTTTCTAAAATTGTAGGATTCAAATTTGAATTTGAAATTGACGGCAAGGAGTCCAAGACAATATGAATATTGCCTTCCAAACTTGGGCGCCCCTGATTGGCTAGTAAAGAGGCATTTAAGGAAGGGGAATCAGAAGCCACTGGGGTTGCCATGATTGGTATTCCTTCACCCATTCGTTTCTCCCATGAGTTGACTCGCCCTGGTTCGACTCTGTCATCAACATAGATTGCCCCAGGTGTACCAGAGTTGTCTATGGCAGCTTCCTTATCACCATCTTGTTTCTTTGACCTGCAATCTCCAATGCTATGTCCCAATCTTTGCAATAGCCGCAACGAGCAATTCCATCCTTGTACAACACCTTTTGCCTGAAACCGAAAATGTTGGTTGTGCCAGGCTCCATCCTCTCTACTTGAAGCTCTTCAATACGCGATGTCATTTCAGTAGCATCCACCTCTACGAGAACTCTTGCAAAATAACCCAGCAAACCTTGCTTGGTGTGACGGTCCAAGGCAATAGGACACCCCACCGCTTTCGCAATTGAGAGAATGACATTTTCATGCCAATATTTCAAAGGGAGATCCGGGAAGCAGATCCAAACAAGCTTGGTCCAAACATGCTTCTCATGAACATTGAAGTCCGGCTTCCAATGCTGGAAACGAATTAACTGCTCACCTATCTTCATCGGGCTTCTCCTCCACACAGCCACCTTGTCTCCTTCACAATTGAATTGAAAGATGATCCTTCGCAATTGAATTGAAAGATGACGTATCCTTTTCCAAGAGGATGCATCACAAAACCCCGACTCAGATTCCATATTTCTGAAACCTCTTGTCGCAGAGCATCCAAAGAAATCAATCTAAAGCTAACCCTTCCAATAAGCGCAAATTGGAATTTCTGCCTCTTGGATTTGTAGTCCTCTTGAGGGATCATGATTCTCCTAATGTTGCTGGCTTGGATTGGTTCTGGGAGGGAGTCAATTGCGGACCAAGAGGCGTTCCCCATCGCTTTAGCGTAAGAACGATTAGGAACAGGATTAACAGGACCTCGTTAAGGATCTTCACTAGCACCTCCATCAATTCTCTATCTCTCTACCTTCTTGCGCTGCCCTCACACCAGCCATTTCTCCCTTCATCGCCAGGCATTTTATGTTATTGTCCACAGTGAACAAATTGTCATTTTTAACAAATCCATGGCACCACTCCTTTGAACCCACCACAGAGCCCCTGTGATTATGAAAAACTCCTCCTGCTCTTGATCTTCCTGGATTACCCAAAGAACAACCATCTACATTTAATATGTCCATATCAAACTAGGTTTACACTAGAATACTTCTAAAATCGACAAAGGCTTTCCAGGGAGAGCTGTTAAACCCAAACGGCAGTAGGAAAATAAGTCTATGGGGTTCTTAATCACACCAACTAAGGAGCCACTAGCCTCTTGCACATCTCTTCTAATCTTCTCATAAATTTTTGAACGAGATTTTGAAACCCTTTCATAGCGCCTTTCATTCCTCTCCCTCTATATATTATCAGCCACAATAATGAAGGCCATTGACCAAGGTTCACGCACTGCTACCACCCTACGTTTCTTGATCCACCTTTGAGACAGCTGAATAATATCATCAATATTTGGCCAAGATATGCCAAAACAAACCATAAAATACTTCCAAATGTCCACAGAGAAGCTACAATTTGTAAAAATATGATTTTAAGTCTCAGCTTCAGAACCACATAAGATGCACTTTGAAGCAAGAGACATGTCCTTTCCATAAACAATGTCATATGTTGGAAGCTTTCTGTGTATACGCCACCATCCAAAAGTGGATTGCCTAGCCCTCGTTTCAACATATGAGAAATAGAACGATTAAAAGGACAATTTCAATGATGGGTGCGATAGTGAATGAGCTCATATTTTTTTTATTTTTTTTGCTAAAAGTATTATTTCATTAAAAGAGGAAAAAGGGAACATAGCAAAAACACTCAAAATAAACAACACCCAAAGAACTTGCCAACCCTATGCCCCACCTTCGACATTGCCATCAGCAGGGGAGAGGGAAGGCGCTACTCAAATTGGTAATGAGGTATTCCTTCAGCATCTCTAGCCAGCATATCATGGATATGTGATGGTAAGGTCACATTATCAGCAGATACACCCGATTTTGCAGCATCCCTGGCCAAGTAATCTACAATTGAATTTCCTTCTCTATAATTGTGAGTGATTTTCCAGATTATGCTAGCTAAGAAGGGGCAATCTTCGACCATCTTTGAAGGACAAACCAAGAAATTTTTTCCTCTGATGAATCGAAGTAACCACTGCACTGGTATCTGATTCCACCCACACTTGATTGAGATTCATTTCTTTAGCATGCATGAGCCCCTCCATTAACCCTTCAACTTTAGCTTCAAATACACCTGTTACCCCCAAGAACACTTTATAAGTAGCTAGAACTCTGCCAGAGCTGTCCCAAAAAATTCCTCCCGCACCAGCGCGACCAAGATTGCCCAGCAAACTTCCATCAAAGTTAAGCTTTATCCAGTTTGTAGGGGGGTTTGCACCAGAATACCTCCAAGATACCTCTATGAGTGGCGGCCTGGATGGGAAGCCCCAGGCGATTGCAGCACAACACATCAACAGTCGATTTAACCTCTCCCAAAGTGCGAGGTTTGTTCCTCCTGATATCTTCCACCACCATGGAAGACACGTACCTGGCCAACCAAATTTTACCTTCAAATCTTCTGTTATCTCTTTCTTGCCAGAGGTGGTCTAATACAATGGCCATTCCCAAACTCCACGCCTCCTTACAACAAACATTTTTCCATTGTCTTTTCCACCACTGGGTAAGCTCAAGTAGGGAACCCATGCCAGGCCACCTAATATAGAAATTATCACAGAGACGATTCCAGATATCAACTGGAAAAGGACAATTTAAAAACATATGATTTAACGATTCCTCTTCAAATTTGCAGAGATCACATCTGGAAGCAATTGGGATTGCTCTCTTCTTCACCTCATCATCAGTAGACAACTTACCATGAATCTCTCTCCAGGCTAAGGTAAAGACTCTAGGTTGCTGCTTTTTGCACCAAATTAGGGATGCCCAAGAGATTGAATCTTTTTTCATTCTGAGGTTTTCCCATGCCGACTTGGAGTTGAAAATACCATCATGGGCTGAACTCCAAACACATTGATCATTGCACTTGTACTTAGGGATGGGAATTCTAGATACTTCATCAAAAATACTTTTCTTGCCACTAGATTCCACATTGGGGAGCTTCCAATTAAAATTTTCAATAAATCGGCTCACCTTGCCTACAAAGGAGCGCATATCAACATTCTCCAAATCTACTCTATCTTCCAACACCTGCTGACCCACCCATATGTCCTTCCAGAATTTTATTTTACTACCATCTCGCACAATCCATCTCTCTCTAGATTTAATATAGTTCCAAACTCTTCTAATGCCATGAAAAATAGAGGAGTTCCTGTATGCTTTGTTTGGAAGACCTTCTCTATTGAGGAACCTTCCCCCGAAGAACCTACTAGCCATAGAGTCTTCGCTTTCGATTCTCCATGCTAATTTGCACAACATTGCCCTGTTTAGATCTCTCAGCCTTTGCAGACCAAGACCTCCCTCCTCCTTGGGTTTATAGCATTGATCCCAATAAACTACTATTTTCTTTAAGGTATCTGTCTCCCCTGACCAGACGAAAATTTTCATCCACCTTTCCATAGTCACAACTGAAGATGCAGGCCACCAGTACATGACAAACTATGAATCGACATGCTCAAAATCACTGGCTTCACCAACTCCACCCTACTTGCCAAAGAGGGGATTTTTCCCTTCCAGCTAGCTAGCCAATCCTTCACCCTGTCCATGATAGGCAAAACATGCTCCTTCTTAACCCTGCCCTTGAAGATCTCTACCCCTAAATATTTGGTAGGAAGTGAACACAGAGGGATACCTAACTCATCTATAATAGCTTGCTTTCTCTAAGGAGGAAGATGGCCAAGAAATAATTTGCTTTCCTCCAGGTTATTACATTGTCCAGAGAACTCCTGGTATCTCTGCAAGAAAACCTTCAAGTTTTGAAAATATCTGATAGATGCATTAGCAAAAATAAAAATATCATCCGCGAACAGGCTATGGGCAGGCGTAACTCCCCCTCTAGGACCTTTCAATGGAATGATTTCATTTTCTGCTACCAAACAGTTAAGGCCTCGGCACAGGACTTCTTCGGCCAAAATGAACAGCATCAGAGATAAAGGATCCCCTTGCCTCAACCCACGTTCTACCCCAAAATATCCTATTGGACCACCATTTAGAAGCACAGACTGCTTCGGAGAAGCTAGCAACTAATGAACACATGCAATCCATTTTTCAGAAAAACTAAACATCCTTAATACATGATACAAGAAGTTCCATGAGATAGAATCGTAGGCTTTCTAAATGTCTATATTCAACCCCATTCTGCCTCCTCTAGTCATAGAGAAAAACATGTTGGATAACTCAGACGCTAGGGAAATATTTTCATGATTAATTTTTCCTTTCTGGAACGCCCCCTGTTCCTCAGAGATTAGCTTGGTTAGCTGGACTGACAATCTCAAGGCCAAAATTTTAGAGATAATTTTACAAAAGAAATTTCCTATGCAAGGAGGCCTAAATTTATCCAAAGACATGGCACCCTCAACCTTGGGAATTGAAACTAAAAAATTATTGTTCATCCCCTGTGGCATGAAGCCATTGCTAAAAAAACCCTTGACAACCCTATAGCCATCCCTAGAAATAGTGTCCCAACACACCCTATACAACGTACCTGGAAAATCGTCTGGACCCGGGGCGCTTTCTAGATCAAGCTCCCAAGCCGCACTTTTAATTTCAGCATCACCAGGCATCGAGTCCAGCCTCCATCTGTCATGGTCATCCAACACTGAAGGAATGCTATCTAACAAATCCAGGTGCTCCGTTGTGGGAGTGGCTTTATGAAAATTTTCATAAAAACCACTGATAAAATCTTCCAACTGCGACTTATCATAAATGATCTTCCCATCGCCATCTTTTAGGGATCTAATGGAGTTCTTTATTCTTCGCACTTTAGCAAAGACATGGAAAAACTTTGAGCATCTATCACCCTCTAATCTCAAGTGAGATCAAGATTTTTCTGCCCAGAGCTTATCAAAATTCTCCATCGCTTTTAAATAGCAAGTTTTTGCATCGGCTTCATGGCTAAATATCTGGTTGTCCAATCCATGAACATCAATCTCAGATTGCACCTGCTCCAACGCTTTTTGGGCATCCTCCATTTCCAAATTAATATTTGAAAATTTTTTCCTTGCCCACACCCTAAGCGTACCTTTCAATCATTTGATTTTTATACTAAACATGTTGATGGGGGAGCCACTCACCCATTCATCCCAAGAATCCTTCACAACCTAGAGAAAGAACTCATTTTCTATCAAAATCCCTGGAATCGAAAAGGACAGTTTACCGGTCTGATCGTGGCCTCCAACTCCACCAAAAAAGGGGCATGATCAGAAGCACCACTAGTCAGTACCTTTTGATGACATTCGTGGAACATTGAAAACCAAGAATCGTTGCAGAAGCTCCTATCCATAACTGCTACCACGTTCCCCCTTCGTCTATTATTTGTCCAGGTATATTTGCGCCCTTGAGAGGGAACCTAGATAAGAAAACACCCATCTACCATAGCCCCAAACTCTGCAGTAGAGCCCATGTTGAAAGATCCAGGACCTCTTTTTTCATGAGAAAACAGAGTAGCGTTGAAATCTCCCATCACCACCTAAGGTTGACCAAGGCTAGCCAGGAAGCAGCTAGGCTTGCCCACAACTCTCTTCTCTCAGCCCTGAGACACTTGGCATGAACAACGGACAAGAAGAAACCTTTCTACTGCCAAACTACTTTTATAGATATATGTTGTTCTGATATACTAGTCACCATCGGTTTACTTAAACCGCTTCTCCAAACCACCCAAAGGTTCATAACATTGTTAGTTCTACTATTGTGAATAAGGTCGGCATCAAAACCTTTCTCACTAAATAATTATTTTGGGAATTGCTTCACCTCCAACATTGGCTCAGCAATACAGACGATATCCAAAGAGTTTTCTTTAAATAATTTCCCTAAGGCTAGACGGGCAGCCTTCTTCTTCATCCCTTTGATGTTCCAATAGAGAACTAACATGATTACCTTTTTTAAGGGCAATTCTCTCAGACTTTCTAGAAATCTGCTCTTGAGAAACATCTGGCTTCCCTTTCTGGTGCCTGTAAGCGTTGAAGCCCTTCTCCTTCTCTCTAACCAGACGATCCACCTGAAGCACATCCTCATGGTGATCACCTCAAACCCCCTCAACTTGTTGGTGATGATTCTGCTGGGAATTAGCCAAAGGAGCCCAATGACTCACTCCCCCGCCACAGTCCTTGGTCGCATAATGAGTATTCATCGCATTTTCTCTTTCGTGCCACCCTCTCTCCTCAACCGAATCCGATGGCCTGCATTCTTCCTCTTCATCCTGCTCAGAAAGTTCATGGAAACTCCCATGGTCTGACCGGTAACCCGACCCAGTTGCTGTCCCAATGTGGTGATCCAGATCAGAGAGAAGAGACCTGTTAACATTCCCTTCCAAACCGCTATTTGACTGAGCGACCATATTATTTTCAAATGGAATGAGAATCGAAATATTGCCTCTCTCCATCGTATCTTCTATATTAGGCGGCAAATTCTCCTTAGATTGAGTGATACCAAAGGGAATGTCGACTCCATCTAAGGCAGGACTCTTTCCATGAATGGAAGCAAGATTTTTTTCCACCTCAGCTCCAACCTCAATCGATCTTCTCCCTGAACCACTGATCCCATCCATGGCCACCGCCTATAAGGCACCACTGACTCCAACGCCGCCGCCGCCTACTCAGCTCCCCCTTTTTGAGCATCTACAAACTTCTTTTCTCTGCAGCCTTGGACTACATGGCCTGCCTTGTGGTAGAAACTACACTTATCGATCTCATCCTCATATATAATTTTCTGTTTGAACAAGTACACCTCGCTAGACCCAGGCTACCTTCATTCAACAAGAATTTTATCCAACCTCTTGGCTCCGATCACTTGCTCGACCTGAACTCTAGCAAAGTTTCCCATAGCGGAAGATCGAGTTCTGCGATCCAGAGCAACAGGCCTTCCCACCCCTTTAGCCATGGATAGCAAAATCTTCGCGTACCAGTACTCTAATGGTAGGTCTGGGAACCTAATCCACGCCAATTTTATTGGTTTGTAAACAGCATGGACATCAAAGTCTGGCTCCCACCTTTGAAACCGAATAGCCTAGTTCTTAAATTTTATGATATTTCTTCTCCAAATAGTATTCATATCTCCTTCAAGCTCGAATTGAAAGAGGATAAAGGCCTTCCCCATTGGGGACAGTGAAACCTGACCCTTCAAATTCCATCCCTCTATAGCAGCTATTCTGATTTCATCCATCGACATGAATCGAAAGTTGGCCCTCCCTATCAATGCAAACATAAACCGATCCTGAAGATCCTCATAGGCCTCTTGGGGAATGACAATCTTAGTGTACGATCTAGCTTGGACAGGCTCAGGAAGAAAATCCACCTCCGGCATACTATTCCCAACCACTGTGGCAAAGGACTCTCCTACTCCCAACAGTCACCACTAGTATCACCAATCTCCTCTGGAACACCCTCAGATTGGATAGTTGATGCCCTCTCTCCGGCGGCCGACCACCTCCAGGATCATGTTCTACGATCAAAGACCTATCCACAGCACCACCCTCGCTCTCTCCCATTCCCTTGGACCGATAAACCCAACTTGGAAAAAAATGAGTGAATGAGGTCATATACCAACCAGGGTCTAGATTTTTTTTTTTTCATCAGCAAAGTATATATGTTGCTTAAAGTATAATGGGATGCATAGGATTTACATATGGACATACAAACAAACTGTATACAAGAGGCATATAGAAGAGACCTTAAAATTCCACCTTCGGCTTGGCCATCAGTAGTGATTAAGGATCTCAAGATTTATTTACATTTCCATCAGTGGTACCCTTTAAACAAATAGTAGACAAATAATGATCCTCAATAAAGCCTCAAGTCCATCAAGCAAACCAATAACAAGGTTTATCCAAACTATACCCGACTACGTCATGATACACAAAGCTTGAGTAAGAAATCCAATAAGCGGACCATTGTGTCAGAGCATAATTCTTTACAATGGAATTCGAGAATGACATTGCCTTCTCTGTAGTGATGGGAAATCCTCCAAGTAATAGAACTAAGAAAAGACTGGTAATATACCCATTGTCGCTGAAATCTCCAAGGTATATTTCCATTCGGAATAGCAACAACTACCATACTTGAGTCACTTTCTATCCAAATGTCCTTGAAATTATTTTCGTTTGCATATTCTAACCCAATAAAAAAGATGATAACTCTGCAAAATTATTAATCTTGACTCCAAGAAAACACGAAAAATAGTAGATCAGATTATGCATTGCATTGCGGAAAATACCAGATGCACTTGTTAAGCCTGGGTTTCGTAAAGAACATCCATCAATATTGAGCTTTATAGAGTCAGTCACTAGTTTTTCCCAAACAACTTCTATAATTCTTGTCTGTTTAAAAGGCTTGAATTGTGCATAGAATTTCCTTGACAATATAAGTTCATATATGGTTTTAATGGTACATTTCATTAGAGAAGACGCCTCCCTAATGTCCCGTAGAATGATGCTAAAAATCATAGAAGATCAACTTCCTTTCTCCTCAAACCTGCATTTATTTCTCTCCAACCAAATATGCATCGCAATTATTTTGAAACCTGCAAGTCATAAAGATCTTAATGTGACTATACCAGCCAGGTCTTTATACCATCTGAACTGGTCATAATAGAACTGCAAGCTGTCCAGTGAAGCTTTGCCATAGTTTCCTAGAAAAGGGGCATTCCAAGAATAAATGTGAAATAGATTCCGTCGCTTTCAAACAAATACTACATCGTGAAGCGAGTGGAATAGCTTTGGACATAACTAGATCATCAGTTGGCAACTTTAAACTCATCAATCGCCATCCAAAAAGAGATTGGTGTTAAGTTTGTCTCGAATTCTTGACCCGTTTTGAAGACTGACCCGATCCGACATATTTTGGTGGCGACTCGAATGGGAATTTTTCTGAGATCTGTGATGGAAGCAGAGGAGTTGGTTCGACCGGATCGACCACGACCCGATGGGTCGACCCACAATTTTGGAGTATATATAATATACTGTTGCTTGTTGAGAAAGTCATTGTATTCTAGGGTTTTCACGCAGCTAGGGTTTTAAGGCGAGTTTTTCATCACTGCTGCTAGGGTGTAATTTCTCTTCTGCATAGTGAATCATCTTCTTCTTCGCCCGAGGACGTAGCACACCACCCTGGTGTGTGAACCTTGTTAAATCTCTATGTCGTACGAATCTATTGCCTCTTTATTATTCGTGTTTCTTGGTGTTTGATCTTACATGTTCTCCAGATAGCTTAGAAGACCTAGGTTAATTGAATTGTTATTCTTGCTGAAGAGGGAATTCCCCAGCATGTACATCACAAAAATTTGCACCACCTGTTCTTGCAAGGAGATGGGCGTCGGCTTCTCCCAATGCTTGCGAAACCAGCTCACTAATGGAGTCACTTTGTGGGGCCAATGCCCGATGAGGGTTTTCACGTGGCTCATCTTATTTACCAGGTCCCATTCCTTTAGGCAACCCCATGATCATCATCCCTCTAAACCTTAAGCCTATGCACAGGTTGAAGTCCGATGGGTTGATGGCCATCTCCCCACAAGTGAAATGGAAAGTCTAGGTAGGTGGCCACCACCCCTCCATCAGGATCTGATACAAGTCGAGGTCACAATTGAGCACATGAAACTTCGAGAAATCCTCAAAGCTCATGTGGCTGGCCACAACTTGTTGGACCATTCAAGCTTGCAGTCCACTGACCCATACTTCTTCATTTGGTCGACCTTCTGCAAAGAATACGGTTAAGAGAGCACAGTTTAATACAAAGCAGTTTAAGACCAATGCAAAGCAATACAGATGAGCAGTGCAATTCAACATAGAGCCAAATAGAGCAATTCAAAACAAATTCAAAACAAAACATATGACGGCTAAGACCCATAATACATGGTGATAGGAAGTTTTCAAAATCTAACATGGTATCCTATTAAGCATAGATCAAATCCTAAGCATGAGGTCTTACACCAAAATTACAGGTTTAAGAGAAGCTAAACACTTACAGCGTTGGGTGTCCACACCGGATTTTCAGATGTGGGAAGTCATGTTCCTCAAATGCTTTCCCGTGTTCCATCGAAACGCTCGTCGTGCTCCTTCTTGTCATTGATCCAACGACCATCGCCAAACAAGGCCGCCTTGTCCTCGGAGCTTGATCGGGAAGATGCCTGTGTCTAAGGTGACATCTCCCGCATGGTGGGTTGCACACTAGGAATGGTAATGGCACCCCCACATGGTCTAAGCCTCCTTGTAGGAGGAGAAGAGTTCTTCACTAACGGTTATTGCCCTTATCTTTGGGTAGCATGGTTCTTACACTCACAAATAAACCTAGGAGTTCTTGGTTTACACATAGAATAAGTAAGAAGAAGTAGAGAAGAGTTGATTTGAACAAGAATCCTAAAACCCCCTTCTTGTACACTCATCTACCCTATATACTTCAAATCCCCATGGATTTTACACTGAATCCCCTCATGAATGGAGAAAAACGTGCTCCTAAGATGGGAGGAAGCAAGAACACCATAAGAGAAGAAAATCTTCCTAAATCAACTCCAAATCCAAGTGATCTTGGGAAATCTCAAGCAAGAAGGTAAGGGTTCAATTTAAGAAGGTAAGGGCAATTTCCAGAGCTCACATGACCTAAGTAAAAGAAAATGAGGACAAAAGCCCCTTGGACCCACTTAAACACACATGGAAGCTCAAGAGTCTACCTCAAATCCGGTGCTATTTGTGCCCTGCCCGATGGCCCGTGCCACTTGGCCAATGTTGGCTGAAGCCTGGATGGCACCTAAAAATTATAGTCAGTTAGAAAAAAATGAAAAAGATGGACAATTTCCACACCCTAGTGGGCTCTACGACACGACATTCGGATAACTCATTCCCCAAGTGGTAGGAGCCTATTTTTGTACAGTCAATGTCAGCAGATACACACTCGCCAATGAATTAGTTTGTTTTTTTCGCTAGGTCAGAAAATGTATTAAAAAAAGAGAAGAAAATGGAAAAAATATAACACAACCTAAGAGCCAGAAGCGAGCCTCCACCTTCGGCATTGCCATCAGCGGAGACTCACTTCCGCTATCTCATAAATTTAAATCTCGTTCTTCGTACCTCATCTAAAAACAGCTCGCTCATGATGCGATGAGGGAGGATTACATTGTCAGAAGAGGTCCCAGTCTTGGCTGGTTCTTTGGCCAAATAATCTACAATCGGATTAGCTTCCCTGTAAAAATGCAAGATCTTCCAAGTAATGTTATTTAAATAATTGAGAAGGTGGCTCCATTCCTGACAAACAAACCAAGGAATAAGCCTATGGTGGAATAGGCCAACCGCTGCAGAGGAATCTGACTCTATCTAAAGGTGATTAAAATTGGTTTCGCGAGTAGGAGAAATCCCTTAATTATACTCCAAATCTCAGCCGAGAAACTATCAGTGACATCTAGAAAAATGTGATAGCAGAACAACATTCTACCATCATGATCTCTGAATACACCTCCCCCTCCTGCACTCCCTGGGTTGCCCAAAGAGTAGCCATCTGTATTAAGTTTCACCCAACCACGCATGGGCTTGCACCAGTGAACTTCCAGGATAGGATTTGAGCATTGAGAGGACGTCTTCTGCACAGGGTAATGTCCTCAACATATCTGGGATAAAATTTTTGGATGCTAGTTATAAAGTGGATGTCCCCTTTAATATTGCTACATAATCATGTCTAAACTTCTTTTCGTCCCTTCAAAACACCTTTGGTTTCTTTCTTGCCAGATTGCAGCCAGAGAAGAGAACAAGGCAATCACCCAAGCCTCTTTGAGGGGCCAATTTTTAGCTCTGTTTTTCCACCAAGACACCAAATCAATTATTGAAGCTTTAGAAGACCATGTCAAGTTAAAAAGACCAACAATCATTCTCCTTAAATCAGAGGAAAATCTGCAAGCAAGAAACAAGTGACATATGGATTTAGAGTTGGAGCCACATAGGTCACAGCGAGATGGGAGATGGATACCCTTTGCTTGAATTTGGTCATCAGTTGGGATTTTCCCATGGATCAGGCACCATCCCAGAATGGATAGTCTTGGTGGAATATGCTTGCTCCATACAAAAAAGGACCAAGGAACCTTGGGTTTAGAGGACCTCAAGTTGTTCCATGCCGAATTGACTGAGAAGGTCCCCATAGAGTCTATGCTCCACACGCATTTGTCCTCCATAGGGAGAGAGGGTAGCTTGACGGCCTCTATCCTTTGGAAGATCTCTGCAAGAAAATCATATTGCACTAGAGGCAGCGCCCAAGACCCATCAACAATAAAGTCAGCCACAGTTTGATTAAGGTTTGAGAAAAGGCCTTCGTTCAACTCGGAGAGAACCCCTATGGGTTTAGGCCCAAGCCAGTTATAGTTCTAGAAATTTATTTTCCTTCCACTGCCAATGATCCATCTCTCATTGTCCGAAATAAATCTCCACATTCTTCTTATACCCAGCCAAATGGAAGAGCGCCTATAAGAGCGTCTGAGAAGGCCTGAGTGAGATAAAAACCTTGCTCGAAGCAGTCTGCTCAGCTGGGAATCTTTTGCCTTGATTGACCATGCTAGTTTGGCAATTAGAGCCATATTAACCTCACGCAGCCTTCTGATGCCAAGACCCCCCCTCATCCTTGGGTTTACAAATTGTATCCCATTTAATAGTGGTAGCCTTAGAAGAGTCTATCTCACCAGTCCATATAAAATTCCTCATGCACTTTTCAAGACTCCTGATTAAGGGAGTAGGCCACCAGTAAATTGAAAGTTGTGCAATGACATTCTAGAGATGACAGACTTTACAAGTTCAACTCTCCCTGCCATGGACAAAAGTTTGCCCTTCCAGCCAGCCAGCTTGGCTTTAATTTTGTTCATAACAGGGAGAAGGGGATCCCTTTTCACTCAGCCTTGGAAGATCTCAATGCCCAGGTATTTTGTTGGGAAGTTGCAGCAAGGAATTTCTAACTCTTCTGCAATCCACTGCTTCCTTACTGATGGAATTTTCCCCAAGAACGACTTGCTTTTCTCTAAATTAAAAAACTACCTAGAGCATTTTTGATAGATAGCAAGGAAAGACTTCAAATTTCTAATGTACCTCTTAGAAGTGTTCATGAAAATGAAGACGTCATCGGCAAATAAGAGATGCGTAGGGACATCAGCACCACGAGGACCCGATAGAGGCTTTATATGAGATTTAGCAGCTAAGTCACTCATGCCACGGCAGAGAACCTCTTCAGCAATAATGAATAGGATGGGGGAGATGGGATCTCCTTGATGAAGCCCTCTGCTAACTTCGAAAAAACTCACAGGACTGCCATTCAGGAGCACTGAAATCCTGGCCGACTGAAGCAAGGTATGAATCCAGCCAATCATTTTTCCAAAGAAACCAAACCGTCTGAGCACTTGGAATAGAAAGTCCCAGGAGATAGTGTCAAATTCCTTTTTGATGTCTACCTTGAGCCCAAGACCGCCTCCTCTAGAGGTCTGCCCCATTAAGGTTGCCAATTCTGAGGCTAGACAGATATTTGTCTGAATAAGCTTCCCTTTCTGAAAGGCTCCCTGCTCTTGCGAAATAATTTTTGGCAAAACACTAGAGATACGAGAGGCCATTATTTTAGATAGGATTTTTCAAAAAAATCCCCCATACATAATGGACAAAATTTGTCAAGAGATTTGGCCCCCTCCATCTTAGGAATTAATAACAAAAAATTATTATTAATACCATAGGGAAGAATACCTGATTAAAAAATCCCTTGACTGCTCTGTAGACATCGTCATGGATTATATCCCAGCATTTTCTGAAGAACGCTCCCGTGAAACCATCAGGGCTTGGAGAACTGTCCGGATCGAGGTCCCACGCCACTCTCGTGATCTCCTCTTCAGAGGGAATGGCATCCAACATCTCTTGGTCTGAATCTTGAAGAATTCTGGGAATGCAGTTAAAAATCTGGGGGTGATCCTCCAGGTCTACTTTCTTGTGAAATGTCTCATAAAATTCTGCCAAATAGGATCGCATCTGATCTCGATCACTGATATCAACTCAATCCTCAGTAGTGATGCATCTAATAGTGTTTTTGGATCTCTTGATCCTGGTCATGACATGAAAAAATCTAGAACACCTGTCCCCTTCCTTAAGCCATCTAATCCTTGATTTTTGAAGCCACAATTTCTCCTGGTTTTCCATTGGTTTCCAGTATTTGGTCTTAGCATCGGCTTCCTGATCAAAAAGATGCTCAATGAGGCCCTCTTCCTCAATGCTTCTTTGAATATTCTCTAGCTCAGCCTTGGATGTAATCACCTCCTGATCCAGATTAGGGAAGGCTTCCCTAGACTAAGATCTAATAATAGGCTTCAGAGCCTTCAGCTTCTGCGCAAGGATGAAAGGGGGGGATCCTGAGAAGCTATTACGCCAAGCTTCTTTTATCACATCTAAAAATTGATGGTGATCCATCCAAAAAGTATTTAGCCTGAAAGGGCAGTTTTTGGGCCTAATAGAAGAATCCGAGCAGGCCACCAGTGGAGCATGGTCTGATGCAACACGAATCAACACCTTTTGACTGCAATCATCAAAGACCTTCATCCACTCTTCATTCACAAAAGTTCTATCGAGAACCGCAGCAACATTACCCCTTCTTCGGTTATTAGTCCAAGTAAATTTTCTTCCCGAGAAAGGGATTTGGATCAAAGCTAAAGCATCTACCATGGCGGCGAACTTAGAGGCTGTGCCAACAGAGAATATTCCTGGCCCTCTTCTCTCGTGATCATAGAGGGTTGCGTTAAAATCCTCAATAATCATTCTCAGAGCTTCCGAACCGCTGGAAACTAAATCCATCCACAGAGACCTCCTTTCTGCTCTGAGGCATTTTCCGTGCACCATAGAGACATTAAGCATTCTACCATTCCACTCCACCTGGACTGACAACTGCTGCTCTGACATGGAGGATATTAATGGGTTCCTTAGTCCTTGCTTCCACATGATCCAAAGGTTTTGATGCGCGTCAGCCCTTTCATTATGAATAAAATCAGTCGCGAAACCGATTTTACTAAAAAGGCTTTTTGGAAATTTATTCGTAGACACCATTGGCTCGGCCATACAAATGATATCAGGAGAATTCTCATGGGCTATCTTCAAGAAGGCAATCCTAGCTAATGCCTTCTTAATTCCGTGGACCTTTCAGAAGAGGACTTTCATGAACGCCTAGATGTTGGAATTTGGTCGATTCTAGCCGGTTGACCCACTTTCTACACCTATTTTCCCTTCTTTCTTTGCATTCTAACCCAGCCTTGCTCCCCTCTTCCCTTGCCACAGCCGCTGAATCTACCATTGCAGCCACCTCGTGAGCGTCGTCGTGATTGGCACTATCACGGGTGGCAACATGCGTGCTCCTGCACACAATCTCAAGGTGCTGATCACTGGCATCAGGGTTGCTGTCAATCCAGGATCCAGAGGTCTGATTGATAGGACCTTGGGTATGTCCAAGATCCATACCCACTGCTGCCTGACCCGCTTCTATACTCAAACCGAGCACAACCTCCAACTGAGGGTCTCCATGCGGATTGTTAGCAATTTCAAAATTTGGAATCTCATGTTGACTGGAATTTCTATTATTTGTGGAAAGAGAATCCATATTGGAGCCCAAAGGAGAAGGTCTCCTTGATGGAGGCGTCATATCCTCCCTAGGAGTCTCAACGCCCCCACTTGCCATGTTTAAGGAGCTTTCCAAAATAGGAGAGTCCTCCCTGTCATTTCCTCTCTCCTCCATGGCCTGTTCAGCAGCCCCCAATGCCTCCTCCCTACCACCGTGTAAGGTGGCGCCATCTTCACCGGCATCACGAGCATCCCCTTGCTGAGATCGACGTGAAGAAGAAAAAGTGGAAGGCACCATTGTTCCCCTAGGAGAGTCATTGACATATACTGCTCCTGGGACTCCTTGATTAGGCTCCATCCGACGAGCTCTCGAGTCTGCTATCTTCTTCTCTTTGCAATTGGATAGGACACGTCCCACTTTTTTACAAAATCCACATTGCCCCATTGTGTCATCGTAGAGCAATTTCTGCTCAAACCAGAACAAGTTTGCAGTTCCTGGCTGCCATCGCTCTACCTAAATTTCCTTAGGTCTTGTAGATCCCGCGTGCATCTCCACTAGGACGCGAGCATAGTTCCCATACATTACAGTCTTCGTGCGATGATCAAGAGCCACCAGGCGGCCCGCAGCCTTAGCCATTGTTAGTAACACCTTCTCGTGCCAGTATTCTAGAGGCAAGTCTGGAAACCTCACCCAAACAAGATTTTTTTTAATTGGTTTTTCATGTATATTGAAATTCGGGCACCAGCGTTGAAAATGCATGAGCTATCCTCCCACCATAGGGCTTCTCTTCCAGATGGATGCCATGTCCGCTTCTTTCTCAAACTGAAAAATGGTAAACCCTTTACCCATGGGCACCATCTTGATGTGACCCTTGAGATTCCAGGATTCACGAGCTTCTTTACAAACATCGTCCATAGAGAGGAATCAAAAATTGAGTCTACCGATAAGGGCAGATCGATACCTCTCTAGACAATCCTCATATGCGTCCTAAGGTATAATTACCTTTGTTGAAGTTCCTGCGTGGACAGGGACAGGGAGATCAACTTCGGGTAGGACACTCCCTATAGCCTTTGCATAAGTTTTCTTAGGGATCTGGGCAGCAGGTTGTTCATTACCACCATCCGCCGCAAGGGAGGGGGCAGCAGCGAGTGGTTCCTTCCCTTGATCGCCTTCTTCTGCAGCACCTATTTCCATAATGTTGTCCGAAGGAGCAGCCTCCTTGGATGCATTCAACGTCTGAGGTGGGTTACAGGAAGCCCTCCAGAAGTCAGTGAGCCGAAGCTGCTTACCCCTCTCCGGTGGCCGGCCTCCACCAGGGTCATGACCAGACTCAAAGATTTGAGCGTTCGTCTCTCTCTCCTTATTCATCTCCCTCCCCTCCAGTGCCCTTTTGTTGTCTCCATATGGGAAAAATTTCGTAACCCAGTGAATTAGTTCAATCAAATACTTGAAGAACTTAAAAATGGAATGCAGATCCATAACCCCAGTGAAACAATCACAGCCCCTATAGCAACAAGTGCACCAAGCAAATCTCCAGGTTCAATCCCCAATGAAGATACCGATGAAACATTCAAGCAGCCTATACAACAACAACCTTTAAAATTTAAGCAGCCCAAGCAACGACGATGTGTCAAGTAGCCTAGGAAACAATGACGTTTACAACTCAAGCAGCGTAAGCATACACGCCCACATTTAAGCATTAACCTGGAGGCTTCATCGAAGTATGTCCTTTTAAATTGAAAAACCTGAGGTTCCATAGTTGATACGGCTGTCGACGGGAAACATTTAAACACCACCCAGGTTCCAAAGCTGATACAACTACCAATGGAAAACTGTTAGGAAAAACCCACGGTGCCATAGCCAATATGTTTGTGACAGGAATTTTGAAAATTTTAAAATCCTAAGATTTCGGGGCCATTACGGCTACCATTAGGGTTTTTGACATTTTTGTCCCCAAAATCTCTTGGTTTTCCATAACACCCCTTATGTTTCAAACCCCACTTGATTTTGATTTCGGTGACGTTTTAACCGATATGGTGTCGGTTTTTATATTTTATCATGTGCTTGCATTAGTACCCTTGAGCACGGTACCAAAATTTTTTTCTCACCCGACGAAGTGTTCTGTCTGAAAATCACTTCTTTGGCTTTCAACTGTTTCACAGCCTCAATTAAGAGGAGAACTCTATAGACACCACATTTTTTTGCCCCTGGTAGGGCTATGCAATGATGAGTTGGAAACCCCTTGAGACACATAGGGACCAAGTATCTATGGTTGAGATCCTCTCTCACTCCTAGGTAGTGTACTTTTTGCTTCCATACTAACATATGATGGTTTAAAAAGGAACAAAAATGTTTTAAAAATTTATTAATGGCTTTGAAGTCCATAGAGTTGACCAAGACCACCTAATAGACGATAGACCGATCCTAAATTGCGTCAAAAACCTAATTAGACCAGATTACTTGAGTTAACTCGAGCTTGAGTTGTACAGACTTAGGCCAACATCGGGTGCTCTCTGTCCGATGCCATTTGCACCTAGGCCGACGTCTGCTAGATTTCAACTATGTTGGCTAGAGAGCATATTCTGTTAGGTTCTATGACATTATAGGGATTTGATGAATCTTTCACCATATCTCGACCAAATCTTATGTTTGCTACCCAAGACATGTACTTAGACACATACTAAGGCCCTAGGACACCCTAGAAGACAGAAACGCACGTGACAAATTTCTTAATTTCTCATGCCCTATGAAATATACACTTCCCATAAATTGACCCAAATCTCTCTCTAAGGAAGGAGACCACACCCTCATTTGGAAGCTTCTCACACTTGCCATGTTGGCCAAGGAGCCTCTCCAACTATAAATATATGATCCCTCCCACGTTTTCGGGATCCCACACAATCCTAAAAACACATATCCTACAACCTCAGCAAAGCCACCGAGATTCATGCACTGAAATAGCAAGAAACTATAGTTGTACTTCGCATCAGTTTGATCTTGTACTAACCAAACCTGAGCACACGCCGTTCAAACAACAATGCTCCCTTTACGAAAGGTGTAGGGGGGTAAACCTCTTCTTGTCTCTTTCTACAAATCTTCATTCTTAGTTTTTTGCTTCTTGTTATTGTAATTCTACTGACACAACTCGCTTGTGTCCTTAGTAAGGTATCAGTGAGGTGAAACCAATTATATTACTTTCCATAGGGATTTTTACAAAACCTTCTTCCTCAAATTTTATATTATATTATAATATATTATCTGTACAATTTTCATAATTTTAAATTTTATTTACTATTTTTCCTAGATTTACTTCATTGCTAGTCAATGCAAGATATGAGATTTCCTTTCAATAGAATCTTGGGTTGCAAAACTGATAAATGCATTTTTTTCAAGGACTTTTAGAAAGAAAAAAAAAAAAACTATTTTTCATGATGTTCTCTACTTAGCCTGATTTTATCATATTTTTGCAATTTTGTTTCAATTTCTTACTGATGGTTTCCTCGCTGTTATTTTCTCTTTTCCAGCATGTTTGTATATAACACATTGTCCTTCAAACATACACTTGTTTAACTTGCCTGTTAACATTGATTGTATGTAACGACTCCTAATCCCATGTTTAATTTCATTTACACCATGCTCCATGAGATGAATGTTGGGGCTAGCTTCATCATTGTTCTCCATTCCTTGCATGTTTGCTTTGCATTCATTATACTAACCATGCAGAGTAGCTAGATACGGGTACATGGATTTGAACCTTCCCTTCATATTTTCGGCCATGTTTTCCTTTCAATGCATGTGTGATCATGATGCTTGTACATACTCAAAACCTAGACGACTCATTCAATAATTTGTGTATAGACCTAGGGTTGAAGTTCGATTTTTACCGAATGGACGGAGGTGCCTAATCCCTTCCTCGGATCATAATTTGATACGAATCCTAACCCGTGGTTAGACAGCTCGCATGGAGTTATTTCTATTTTAATTTCAATTAGATGGGTCCTAGACCCTATTCTAGGTGGTGACTCCTATTTAATAGAGACCGTTGGACCCAAATGCCACTCCTTTTGAAAAGCAGGGGTAAAGGAGGGGGAAGGAGTGTAGAAACGCAACCCTAAAACGATGCAGAAGATAATGGAAAAACAAAACAAACAATGCACACAGATTTTACGAGATTCGGCAAGGTTGCCTACGTCCCCGGTGAGATGAGATCCTGCTTCACTATCAATGGAGAATAGGGTTACAGCGTTCGTCCTCACACCTCTCAGTATTGCTTGCATTACAGAGAAAGAAACTCTCGCTACAAATATATAGCGGAAAAACCTTAATCCGAATCAAATTACAATTGCCACCCTAATCCGGATTAAACTACAATTGCCCTCAAATAAAAAATTCGAGCGGGGGGCTGCGCCCCCCTACACCCCCTGCTGTGCAGGGGGGCCTCCTGCCCCCCTTGCAACCCCCACGGCCCGCTAACCGGCTAGCGGGACCACCGTCCTGACTGTCTAGGTGCTGCACTAGTACTCCCTGGATTAAACTGCGACGGAATACAAGACATCATACACCAACAAGGAGGTCTAGGAACCCCCGCCATTACTCACACATCTGCAAGGGTGTCGGACTTCCTTCCAAAGAGGGATTGGCTCTTCTATATGTGCAGTCTAGAGGCTTAATGATCTCTTTTGAAATCTATCAAAACCCCAATTGCAACCAGTTATGGACTGCTACATTTGGAGTCTAACAACACCAGGGAGCTTTAGATCAATGTCGGCCTTGAAGGAGATTAGAAAGAGGAATCCCAAGGTTTCTTGGCACTCAATTGTCTAGTGTACGAGACTCCAACTGCGGCAGACAACATTTGGTTAGAGGCTAGCACCTGGAAAACTACCAATGGATGAGGCCATAATGAAAAGGGGTATTCCGCTAGCATTGAAATGCAATTTATGTGGTGACGCTTCAGATTTTGTTCTGCATATATTTCTTCAATGTATCTTTTCTTTGGAACTTTGGAAGATGTTTATGGACTGCTTTGTCAATACTTGGTATCATGATTCAAATATGCATGATTTTATCACATGGTGGAAGAGGAAACGAGAGGTTTAAACGTCACAGAACCCTGGACAATGAGGCTGGTGGTCAAAACCTCAAATATATGGAGGGAAAGGAGCAACATGCAGTCTGAAGGAAAGGAATGAAAGTCTGCACTAATAAAATATAATGCAGGTGTAAACTTCCAACTCCGTATCTGGGTGTGGAAATTTTCAAAAGCTGTGTCAAGAAAGATCTAATTATGCCTTCGGTGGACAAATTTAAGTTAAGATTGGCTGGCTGGAAGGGTAGATTGTTGTTTATGACTGGGCGGGTAGAGTTGGTGAAATCAGTTAGCGGTAGTATCCCATTCATAACTTTGCAATCAACTTGTGGCCTACTTCTATGATTGATCTTATGGAACGGTGGACTCGCAATTTTATTTGGAATGGTGACTTGGATACTTCACGAGCTATTACAGTTAAATAGGACAAAGTGTGTAAACCAAAGAGTGAAGTTCAGGCCCCATCTCCCCTATCTTATTCATCATTGGTGAGGAAGTTCTCTGTCGTGGGTTGAAGGAAATGGCAGCTAAGGGTCTGATTAAGCCAATTGCTGGTCCCCGTGGAGTTGATATCCCTACTCACCTTTTATTTGCGGATGACGTCTTCATATTCATGAATGCTTCTAAAAGGTATGTCAGAAATCTAAGAGCTTTTCTTGATCTCTATCAAAGATGTTCAAGCCAATTTTTTAATCTTGAAAAAAGCAAATTATTTTTGGGAAAGATCCCTTCTGTGAGGAAGCAGTGGCTTATTGAGGAGTTGAATATTCCATCCTGTAATTTTTTCCACCGAATATTTGGGAGCTGAAATCTTCCAAGGCCATGTTAAAAGGGACCCCCTTCTTCCTATGATGGATAAAGTTAAAAAAAAAATTAGCGGACTGGAAAAGGAAGCTTCTCTCCATGGCAGGTAGGGTTGAGCTGGTCAAATCAGTCATATCTCGGATGCCCTTGCATAGCTTTTCTATCTACTGGTGGCTTGCTATATTGATTAAATGTTTTGAAAAATGAATGCGGAATTTCATTTGGACAGGGGAGATGGACTCTTCCAAAGCCATTACTGTTAAATGGGATTAGGTTTGCAATCCTAAGAAGGAGGGAGGTCTTGGCATAGGAAGGCTAAGGGATATAAATAGGGCCCTAATTGCTAAACTGGATTGGAAGATCAAGCATGAAGATTATCATCTGAACAGGCTTATTAGAGCTAGATTTTTGTTTGGCTTTGGAAGGCTTAAGAGGGCTTACAAATGCTCCTCTATTTGGCTGGGGTGAGGAGAATGTGGAAGTTTGTTTCTGATAATGAATGATGGGTCATTGGTATTGGAAGGAGCATCGATTTCTGGAGACACAATTGGTTGGGTGCTAACTCCATATGGGAGCTGTCGGACTTGGGTGAGGATGTTATTCATAATCTCTCTCCATCTGTGGCTAACTTCATTGAGGATGGTCATTGGATGCTACCTCATGTGGAATCAAAATTTTTAAAAGAGACTTTCCAAAGAGTAAGGGATAGAAATCTCCCATCGTTCCCTATGGAGGACCGATGTGTGTGGAGCTTAGAGCCGATGGGTTTTTTCACAGTTAAGTCAGCCTGGGATGCGCTTAGGTCTTCTTATTCTTCGGTTTCTTGGGCTGGTTTTGTTTGGAATAAGCTTATTCCACCAAGGCTTTCTACTTTTGGATGGCATTGGCTGAATGGGAAGCTCTTCCTTCTGATGATCGGATTCAGGCCAAAGGAATCTAGTTTCCTTCTAGATGTGATCTTTGTGGTATGTGCTCTGAGTCTTTCTCCTACCTATTTCTTGAATGTAACTTCTTGATTGAGTTATGGAGGAAAGTCCAGGATTTATTTAATGTGGTTTGGTCAAGTAAAGCTTCAATGCTTGAAATGGTTGATTAGTGGCGAAAGAAGGGGAAAGGGTGGTCTTTGAAGCTGGCCTGGCTGACCGGCATGATCTCCATGGTAGCTGCTATCTGGAATGAAAGAAACCTATGGCGCTTTGAGGGAAAAATGAGAAGCTCATCTATGGTTCTTGTTTGAGATTTAAAAAGTAACTGCAAGCGTATGGATTAGTATAGCTAATGGGTTGAACACAAGGAGAGCAGCCACTTTATTTTTGGCTTCTTAAAGTAATGTGAAAGTGAACTAATTAATTATAGTGATCTACTTCTAACTACCGCCCTCAACCAATGCATCTAAGAATTTAAATAATCAAACCATGCAGATAAAAAGTAACTAAAATTAAAAACTAAAAATAAAGAGGATGGTTCTCTGGCTAGGAGGGGCAGAGCCAATGTATACACTAGCCATGAATCTTGGGGGAAACGGAAAAAAAAATAAAGTAAAGACTGAAATTAAAGTCGTAAGTTAAGAAGGAAAGGGTAGTTAGAAGAGGGAATGAGAGGCGGGAGAGAAGACTTATGAGAAGCCTACCTACCTGAACTTCAATACTTAAACCTGAAAACTTGAAAACTTGAAAACTTTGTTGAGATTTGAAATACTACCAGTACTAAAAACCAAATTTGGAATAAACCAAATCTGAAATTGCTAGTACTAGAGAAGACAAATCTGAACTTGAAAGAGATGCTCCACAACTTGTTCTTGTCACTTAGAAGTAAACCTACAACTAGAAAGTAAACTTACAACTGAATCAAATAAAACCATGAACATAAAAGAAACTAGCATTCATTAAGTAGAACTCTATTACATAAGTGCATAAGCCAAAAGCAAAGGCAAAGAACTAGAGAAGAACTAAACCTAGAGGACAAGAGAGACTAAAGAAAATCCTAAGAGAGAGTGGTGCACTCCTTGCTTGAGTGTGTTCCTTATATAACGGATGGGGGTAGGGTTAGGACAACAAGCTAGTTTCCTAGTTGGAATCTAAAATACTGTGGTGGTAACGAGAGAAGGTGAAGAGATAAGGGAGAGAAAAGAGAGGGAAGAAAAATCGTATGGAGAGGGAGAGGCATCCAATGATTTGGGTGTGATTGGAGGGAGCCACAATAGCATATACCATATGTTAGTGATGAGGTGGAGGAGAGAGAAGAGAGAGAAGATGGAAATTGTGTGGGAGAAGAGGAGATCCAATGATTTTGGGTTGCTTTTTCCCTATTTTTTCTCTGTTTTTTCTTCTTTTATTTATTTTTTCTCTCCTTTTCCAACTTGTGCACAAACTCCTTTGGCCGACCTCCTATTCGGTTCAAATTTGAGACCTCCTGGTAAGTAAGGGATTTTTGCACACCACAACTAACCAACTACGTTAGATAGTTGTTACCAAAAAAAGAATCTTCAATAACTCAAGGGGATCTATCGATCCTTGTTGGCATTTGGAATATTCCTTGTACACATGGGACAACTATAAATATGCTGGTTTTGCATCTCGGTTCAGTTCTGATCCAATATTCTGTTTCTAGCCCGAAAAGAATAATCACTTGTATGGTGACCAAATGGATGTTTACTTTTAATGCAACACGTTCATTTTGCTCAAAATTTGTCCTCTTTGCAACCATGAAAGAAACATGAACTCTTTACGTGTAAAATTGGAGAAATGGCATCCGATAGTCCTCAAGGCTTTTGAAATACAAAACCTGCAAAAAGAGAGTAAAACCCAAGGTAGCTCCATTCTGAATATGTAAAAATGCATGCTTTACTACCTAAGATTTCACACATAAATGTACTCATCAGTTCTTTGTGGCATTAAAGGAGAGATCAACTTCCTTTGCAGCAGGCAGAAATTGTCTCCCAAGACTGTTGAGGATCTTATTCTCTGCAAAAGATTGCACCTTGAAACTTCTCATATTAGTCAGTCTATCTTGGAAGTTCATTGGTGCAAGCCTATTCGGTCATGGGTGAAGCTTAATGTTGATGGGTGCTCCCTTAGTAACCAAGGTCAAGCAAGTGGTGGAGGCATCTATCGGGACCATGATGGTAGAATGATGCACAGTTTCAAGTTGTTTTTGGGTGTTGACACCAACTTTTCAACGGAGATTTGGAGTGTTATCAAAGGTTTTTTTTGCTGAGAATCAGCAAGAAGACTTTACTAATAGAGGAAAAAATAATTTGAGATTATTGGGTTACAAATCCACCTTTGGCATTGCCATCAGCAGAAATGCAACCCAAACAAAGAGGAAAAACTCAGAAATTAATTATAAAAATCTGTATCTGGGTCTCTGATGAGCATCCCATATTACACCCTCTGTAAGAAATGAAGGGATGACGTCCTAGTGGGTAGAAGTCATTGTTGCTGCAGTGTGCTTGGCTAAATTATCTGCAACACTATTGGCCTCACGAAAATAATGTGTTATTGCCCATGAAGAATTGTCAAGGAAGGCTTTGCAGATTCTCCATTGTTGGTCAAACATCCATGGAATGTTATGATTTTTAATACATAGCACCATAGACATACAATCACATTCAATCCAAAGCCTTCTCAAATTCATTTCCATGGCTTGACGGATACCCAAGAAGAAAGCTTCGAACTCAGCGATGACGTTTGTTGAAACACCGTGATAAATTGCAAAACATCTTATTGGTTTCCCATTATTGTCTCTAAAAATTCCACTCGTTGCTGATTGACCTGGATTTCCAAGAGAGCAGCCATTTATGTTCTGCTTGATGAAATCCTGCATTGGGGGCTCCCAAAGTATTTCCACAATATATGCTTTCCGAGTTGGCCCAATTTTCACTTTCAATTTTTTAGAAAGAAGGAGGCCAGAGACTGATTTAACACTTACTGAAGCCAAGGAAGAGAACTCAATCAGATCGTGTCTTGACTGTCGCTTGGATTGAG
This sequence comes from Macadamia integrifolia, assembly GCF_013358625.1. Taxonomy (NCBI): domain Eukaryota; kingdom Viridiplantae; phylum Streptophyta; class Magnoliopsida; order Proteales; family Proteaceae; genus Macadamia; species Macadamia integrifolia. The sequence continues at coordinate 11,558,875 of NC_056557.1, forward strand.
TTAGCTCTATTATCCTGCCTCCTGGAATTTTTTTCCTTTTAAAGATTGAAAGGAATGAGAATGACTAAGGCCAGCCACAATTCCTGGAATGGATCTTTCCGTGAGGACTGGGTTGCCAATGGTAAATGGTGGTCTCAGAAAGCTAATTCTATTGGCCTAAAAGGAGCATGGTCTACTGGTTTTACTCTTATTCCTTACTTTGTTTGGCTAGAAAGGAACTCTCGCAGATTTAATGGTGTGGCCAGAAGTCCCCAAGTCGTCTTCTCCTTTATGTTGAACGACCTCAGGTTACTCTCTCCCAACTTCAAAGGGAGAATCTCTTCTGTGGCAGATTTGATTAGCTCGAGAAAGTTGGCCATCTCTGTTCCTCTCCCAAAAGCTGAGAGGTTGTTGGAAGTTTTTTGGTGTCAACCTGATCGGATGTGGATTAAGCTAAATATTGGTGGCTGTTCTCTCGGAAATCTAGGGAAAGTAGGTGCTGGGGGAGTTTTCAGAGATGAATCGGCTAGAGTGGTCTCATCATTTAGTTTCTTCCTTGGTATCTGCACTAACTTTGAGGCAGAATTTCTTGCGCTGATCACAGGTTTGGAGAAAGCTAGGGACCTTGGCCTCTCTCATCTTTGGATCAAATGTGATTCAGCTTCTGTGGTGTCAATGGTCACAAAAAGCCTTGTTCCATGGTTTGTTATGCAGCGATGGTTTTACCTTTAGCCTTTTCTCTTGTCTATTTCATGGAAGATAACACATTGCTTTAGAGAAGCCAATCTGATTGCAAATTACTTAGCCAAGAATGCTGCAAGGTCGGAATCCTCTTTGGTTCCTCATAATTGGATGTCTATGCTTCACGAGGATTTACTTTTAGATGCTCAGGAAAGAGCAAGATTCAGACTCTATTAGATCTGGTCTATCCCCTGTTTATGGCCATGCCGAAGGTGGGGGTTCAGGCTAGTTTTCTTTTTTTGGGTCTTGTAATTTTATTGTTTTTTTTTTCCCTTTTTGTACATCCTTTTTTATCTTCTAATACAATCAACCTTTTAGCGAAAAAAAAAAGGCCAGCCACAATTACCGCAGCTGGATAGCATTAGCTTTTCTCTTCCACCACGAAAATAATTCTTCCATTGAAGGAAAACCATCCCAATGAATATTGAAGATGGAAAGCATTTCCTTCCAAAGGTATCAAGCTTGATTGAGATTTGAACATAAACCACTTGTGGATTGAGTCTGACTCCTCTACGGTTGTCTCTCTCCTTCATCACAGACTCAACCCCTGGTTTGTGCTTCAAGAATGGAGCCATCTTCTATCATACCTGAATTCTATTGAGTAGAAGATCTTCCACTGCTTCAGAGAAGCTAACCCTATTGCCAACTTCCTAGCAAAGGCTGCGGCTTTGTCTGGGGTCTCTAGAGATGAGGTCGCCCTTCCACCAATCATGGTAAATGAGTTAATCATGGACGAAGCGGGTCATCCTCGATATAGATTCAATTGATAGCTATTGTGAGCCTCTGTTGATGGCAATGCCGAAGGTGGAGGCTCACCTCTGGCTCTTGTATCATATTTTTTCCCTTTTTATCTTTTAATATAATCTGATCTTTTAGCAAAAAAACCAAAGAGTGAAGGTGGGCTAAGAATTCGTAGGTTGAAGGATGTGAATTTAACGATGTTAGCTAAATTAGCATGGTTTATCAAGTCAGATAATTCCTTGGTGGCTTCTTTCCTTAGAGGGCAATTCCTCTCTCCTTCAAGTGCTCCAAAGACAACATATGTCCGCTCTTCTATCTGGTCTGGATTCAAGAAGATTTGGAAGTTTGTGGATTCAAAAGAGAGATGGTTGGTGGGGGATGGCTCTTTGATCTCATTTTGGAATGATCATTGGTTAACGGATAAATTTATCTTGGAGATTTTGAATATTGGGTCTGATCAGGTTTCTAACACCAAGATATCTGACTTTGCGGTTGATGGGTGGTGGGCAATTTATGTGATGGTTTCCCCACAGCTACAACAGGTTTGCTCTCAGATTCAGAGATATCCCCTTCCCTCAGTTCCTTTTCAAGACAGAAGGGTATGGTTGCTGACTTAGTCAGGGTATTCTCAGCCCATTCGACATGGGAAAGAATTCGCCAAAGGGTAGCTGGTGTTCCATGGTTTTCCGTGGTGTGGCAATAGAGGAATCTCCCCTCGTGTCTCTTCCTTTTTCTGGCTGTCGGTGGATGGTAGATTTCCGACGGATGATCAGGTAATGGCTCTCGGTCCCTATTGCATCTAGATGCTCTCTCTGTTTGGCAGCAACAGAATCTCTCAGCATCTTTCCTTGAGTGCCACTTCTCAACTATGGTCTGGTTGGATTTGCTAAATTTTTTTTTTATTTTTTTACCTCAGATGGCTTGGTTTTCCTTCCATTCAAAAGCTCTTCCTGTGGTGGAAAAAAAAAGCCAATATTTCCCCCCTTAAACAAATCTGGATGACATCTCTGTTATATATTCTTTACTAGATTTGTTGTGAGCGGAATCGAAGGCAATATGATAATTCTTGCAGATCAATGACCTTGGTGGTGAAAGTAGTGCTGAATGATCTTCATGAATTTTCTCAAATTAACCTTGTGGGATCCAAACAGTGAAGGAGCTTCATCTATCGACTGCGCTGCATATGGAGGGATCGACTTCTAGGTCCGAGGATATTAAAGAGCTGATTTGGATCAAGCCTAAAATAGGATGCTATAAGACAAATATTGACAATCGCTCCTTGGGCAATCCTGGCTATGCTGGATCAGGTGGGATTATTCAGGATCATGTTGGATGCCCTGTGCTTTGTTTTTCTTCCTCCCAAGGAATTTCAAAAAAATTTTGGGCAAAGGTGGTGGCTTTCTTTGAGGCGATTGAGGTATCTATGCAACCGAACCTTACATGGATTGAAATGGAATGGGATTCCCAAGCAGTGGTTTGGTGTATTGATAAGAAATCTATTCCTTGCATTTTCTATCAAAATGGGCTTTCCTGCTTGAGCTACTTGAATAGGGTGCGATGGAATATCCTCCATTTTTTTCACGAAGTTAATTCCATGGTTGACGGGTTAGCTAAGCATGATGCAAATTTGCGCTCTTCATCAGTTTGGAATGTTCCCCTAGATTCTCTGCAAACAATATTGACTGGGACGCCAATGATTGGCGATGTGATTTAGATGAGAAGTGTTGGTCCCCCTTTACTAATGACAATGCTGAAGATGGAGATGGTGGCCAATATCTTTGCACTTTTCAGGCCCTTCTTTGCTGATGTCAATGCCAAAGGTGAGAAGGTGTCTAAAGGTTTTTTTTTTTTGGTAATATTTGCCTTAAGTGGCTATTGTATTTCATATCAATCAAGTTTGCTGACTTTAAGTAAAAAAAAAAAAGGAAATGAAAGAAAGTCTAATTTCATTTTTGAGACGGTTAGAGGGGAGATCAGTTAGATTAAGATGAATAGGAAAGGATCTATTAAATCAGTGGCGGACTTAATGTGTTGTGGAAGGCTTAGTCTGATGGTTGAGGCAAATCTAGTGAAGCTGATTTTGAAGGGCACTGGTTCAAACAAGGGCAAACTGGATTAAACTCAATGTAGATGGGAGCTCTTTAGGAAACCCAGGCAGAGCAGGGCCGGGGGTGTCTTAGAGACCACTCGGGTCATGTGGTTCTTCTTTCAAGACCTTCCTAGGTTTTAAAGATATCTTTGAAGCTGAGAATGTTGCCTTGTGGAAGGCATTATGCGAGCCGAAGAAATTGGAGTGCAGTTGTTTGGATTAAATCAGAATCGGCTACGGTAGTGACTTCGATGCAAGCAGGTGATATCCCTTGGTCCGTTCTTCAGAAGTGGACGTACTTGCAACCTTATCTTATGTCCATTCCATGGAAGATTACACATTGTTTTAGAGAGGGAAATCCCATAGCAGACTATCTAACTAAAGATGCGATGAAATAGAGAGTCTCGCGAACAATGATTAGGCTTCCTCTCCATCTCTTAGAGCAGTTAGGTACTGATGCTACTGGAAGATCTAGATTCAAATTTCTCCAAGTGCAGATAGGTACCCTGCTGATGGCAATGCCGAAGGTGGATTGGCCTATCTGCGATTTCTTGTTGTTATTTTGTTTTCTCGGGTGTTTTGTGGAGTTGGTGAAGACGGTGGTGAGTAGTATTCCACTGCATAATTTTTCAGTTTATTCAGCCATCCTCTTTAATAGTGCAAATGAAAAATTGGATTTGAAACTTCAGCTGGAGTGGGTATGCTAACTCCTTGAAGGGAGTAACAGTAAAGTGGAGTAAGCTCTGCAAGCCCAAGCAGGAAGGCGATGTAGGCATTCAGCAGCTCAAAGAAATAAATATGGCTATGTTGGCAAAGTTTTGTTGGTACATTAAATCAGAGAAGTCTTCTTTTGCATCTTTTCTTCAAGGTCATCTTCTAGCTGCGGATGGATCATTGAAAAGAAATATTAATCCTTCATCTATCGTGTCTAGTTTATGCAAAGTGTGGGATTTTGTGTGCCACTCTAAAAAATAAATTGTTGGAGATGGGAAATCAATTAATTTTTTATACGACTGATGGTTAGGCAATCAAATTCTATTTGAAGAATTAGCAGAGACTCTCTCCCTCATAATATGACTGCTGCGGTCTCTGATTTCATGGTGGATGCACAATGGGTTCTCCTAGAGGTCACTTCTCCTGTTCTGCAAAATATTGTTTCTCGCATAATTTCCTTTCCCTTACCTTCGGTTGAGGTAACGGATAGAAGAGTATGGATGCTGAGTGAGTCGGAAAACTTCTCTGTGTTAGCAGCATGGGAAAGTTTGAGAGTTAAAAAGGAAGAAATAGGCTGGTACCGCCTAGTTTGGATGAAAGTTATCCTCCCACGCTTCTCAATATTCGGATAGATTAGTCCGTGGAGGTTTACCAACTGATGATAAAATAACTAGAAGTTCGATCCCTTTGGCACGTAGATGTTGTTTATGCTGCAAGACGAGGAATCGTTTCATCATTTATTCCTAAAATGTGAATATGCCACTCGAATTCGGGTGACCATACTGGGCCATTTCTCTCAGAGATGGAGTGGATTCCTTTCAAAAGAGGAGCTATTTTCACGGTGGAAGAGAAAAGTTAGATCATTTCAATATGGTAAGATTTGGGAGCCACTCTCTATTCTAATTCCTTATCACATTTGGACAGAGAGAAATCGAAGAATCTTTGAAAATCATCATAGAAATCTACTTTTGCAATGGAAGCAATTCTTCGAGATCTTTAGGAATTCTCAACTCAGATTGCAATGCATGTTATGTCAATTGCTGACCTTCTTCTCTCTAAAAAGTTGAAGGTGGCAACTGTGACGCTCCCTCCAAAACATATCATGGAAATTTTTTTGGAATTTACTCCCTCTGGGTTACTATAAGCTAAACATTGATGGTTGTTCTCTTGGTAACCCAAGATGCTTAGGGGCAGGTGGAAGTGATGAGAAATGAGGATGGCACTCTGTTGGTAAGCTTTGCATATTATGAAGGCATAGGAACAAATTATATTGCAGAGTTCTCTGCTTTCTTTCTCGGTCTTCAAATAGCAATGAAAAAGTGTATGGATAAGTTATTGATCAAAAGTGATTATGAAGCTGTGGTGGGTTATGTAAGAAACCAATTGATTCCATGGTGCTTTGAACAAAAATGGTGGTATTCCAACAAATAATTGGACAACATCTCATGGGGAATCTCTCATTGTTACAAAGAGGTCAATTCAGTAGCGGATAAATTAGCAAAGCAAGGAGCATAAACGAGAAGTTCAAAAATCTGGAACGCAGCTCCTCAGTTTGTTAACTATGATTTAAGCTGGGATTTCCAACAAAGGCCCAGATTTCGATTTATGTAATTTTCCTTTGATTGGATTGCTCCCTCTGCTGATGGTCATGCCGATGGTGGAGGAACAATCTAATGGTTTTTTTCTGTATTATATCTCTTTTCCCCAATTTTAATGATATACCTTTGCTAACTTTTAGCCAAAAAAATTAATTAATAATGACCTAATTTTTTGGATTAATTGGATTACAATAATTCATTTTTTAGGCCCTAATTAATCATTTTAGGAACCTCAATTTCTCATCATTTATTTAAAAATAAAAAAATAATAAAAAAAATAAAAGAGAGCCTAACATAGGAAAGGATGGCAAGACCAACAGGCACTTGTGCCTAGCCCTCTTGAAATGAGCTATGAAGTCTTCAACCTTCTCGGGACTTGACAACGCCTCTAACCCTTTTTTTTGGCTAAAAATTCATGTATATGAAAAATGGAAAAAGACAATAGAACAAATATAATACATCAATTGAGGGAGAGCAAAGAACCCTACCCTCACAATAGGGAGAGAAGGAGATGAACTAATTCCACCTACGGCATTGCCATCAGTAGAATTAGATAGCTACCCAACTCCACCAAGCAAAAATACTTGAAAATATCCTAGGTAAATCTGGACCTTGGACGGCCAGATGCATCCATATCTAATTCCATCTGCACCAGAGCTGGCCAAGTAGAAACCGGAATTGACACTTCAAAACAAGTAGCTGATTTCGACAAAAAATCAGCCATAGAGTTTGCTTCCCGACCTATGAGAGGCCCATAACACTTGATAGAATGTCTGAAAATGCCCTTCAGAAAAGAATATTCAGAAATCGGGTCAAAGCGCTAAGGGCTTTGTAAATAGTATTTGAATCTCCCTTCCTTGCATTATTGGGTATAACCTCAAGCGCTCCTAATAAGATACCAGTTCAGACAGTTTAGTTCAAGGCCAAGGGTGGGGGTCTCACCCAAAGTTGAAGAGCTGGTTGTCTTTCATATCAAGCCATTGAAGCAGTGCATTGGGCTACAATCGGACAATTCCATCGTGCATGAGCAGACAGTCCCGAAGAAATGGTAAGGCGCACCCAATACCCACAGTACAAGTTAGATTAACATAAATCATTAAGCTAACCAGAGGAAATCAAGAAAATCATCAAACAAGCATAAATTCTTTACTTACCATGGAACCTGATTTCTTTTTTGAAATATCATCAGCACGAATCATATTGCAAGGAAAAAGATGGCTTCAAGATGGTAGTTTCTACTTTCTTAGACACGTAGTGCATGTCTGGCCGAGATTGTGGATTAGTGTCTAAACATGAGATTGCCAGCTTCATCATAGACAAGAGTTCTTCAAGTGTGTCCATCGTGGGAGGGGAGAGCCGTTTGTCCAACTCATTTTTCAATAGCATCATTTGCTTTGGTGATGGCAATACTGAGTACGATGATGATAGTAGCACAGAGATGAGTTCACTTGGATGCCTTCCCATCAGCACTTCTAGTGTTAATACCCCAAAGCTATAAACGTCACATTTTCGGGTAACCTTCATTGTGTAGGAAAGCTCTAGAAGGCAAAAAAAAATAATAATAATAAAAAAAAATCCTTTAATTAGATTTCTAAAACTTAAAATCTAATAGTAACTAACTCATTAATTAAGGAAAGTATCAATTAAATTCAAAATTTATGTTATTGGGACTTACTCAATTTTGAAGATTATGATAATGAAAAAATTATTCCAAACTAATGATAAAAATGTCTTGATGGATGAAATCTGATCAATTATAAAGTCCCACCAAGTAATAATATTGAATAGAAAAAAATGAAGAATTAGTTCTAAGATATTGAAGTAAAATATTTCATGCAAGCACTGCCTCAACAATGGTGAATCCTATTACCTGGAGCAACATATCCACGCGTCCCCACTTGAGAAGTCCAATTGGATGAATCAGGCTTTAGAAGTCTAGCAGTGCCAAAGTCGGACACACATGCCTCATAATCTTCATCCAACAAAATGTTATTGCTCGATATGTCACGGTGAATGATTGGTGGTGAACAATCATGGTGCATGTAAGACAAAGCACTTGCCACGTCTTTAATAACATTGACCCTTCTTATCCAATCCATTTCTAAAGCAAGCTCACCATTGTTGAGGACCTTAGCCAAACTTCCTCTCTCAAAATACTCATAAACTAAAAGAGAGTGCTGTGCAAATGAACAAAAACCATATAGTTTTACAATGTTTCGGTGTCGCAGTTTTGTCAAGGCACAAATCTCATTTCTAAATGTTTGTATGGTGGCATTCTCACACTCATCTTGTAAGGATTGGTGAATCTTTTTGACAGCTACTACTTGATCTGTTGATAGCATTGCTATGTATACACTTCCATATCCTCCCGTCCCAATGCAATATTTGGCATCAAAATCCTCAGTTGCTTCAATAATTTCTTGATATACTATTCTTCCATCATAATTCCATATTGAAAATAAATCCGTAGCATGGGCTGTTGTTCTTTGCTTTGTCTCAACGATTCGTACCCTTCGGTGGACCACATTAGCTATGACAAAAGCAAACAGAAGAAATAGCACACCTAATAATGGAACCAAGACAGCAATCAGGATTTTGTGGTCTGATTTCCCATTTTCTCCTTTCGACAAGGGGGATTTGCAAGGTTGCATACCACTTGCATTGCCACACAGTGCTGTGTTGTTTCTTAAAGCTTCTATTGTAGCATTTTGGAAGGCTTTGTTGTTCGGAAGTGGACTCACAAACTCATTGTAAGATACATCAATGGATGTCAAGCTAGACATTCCATCGAATGCAGAAAAAATTGAACCTGAGAGTTGATTGTGGGAGAGATTTAACTTTTCTAAGTTTCCTAAATTTTTAAACTGCGACAGTATCTCTCCACTGAGCTTGTTTTGACTAAGATCCAATAGAATTTGAAGGTAAACCAGATTGCCAATTTGAGGGGGAATGCTTCCATTCAAATTGTTGTTGCTTAAATCCAGATATAATAAGTTGGAGCAGTTCCCTATTTCTTTTGGTATTTGTCCGCTCAAACCGTTTGTTGACAAGTCAAGATTTGTCAGGCTATATAGCCTTCCAACTTCTAATGGTAAACTGCCAGAAAGTTGGTTGCCACTCAGACTCAGATTTAGTAAAGATGTCAACTCACCGAATTCCTTAGGAATTTCTCCCACCAGGTAATTTGAAGAAAGGTCAAGAGTATGCAGTTGACTTAACAACCCAAGCTCCCGAGGTATCTTCCCAGTAATATTATTCCCTGCCATCTTTAGAGCTTGAAGGTTTTGGCATTGGCCCCAGGTTGATGAAAGTTCACCATGCATTTGATTATTGCTCAAATCAATGTAATTCAAATTTTCATAAACCCCAAAGTCTTCTGATAAGTTTGCACCAATTTGGTTATTGTCAAGTCGAACTCTAAACAAGCCTGTGCAATTTTTGAAGCCCTTTGGAATAAGACCTATGATATGGTTGTTGAATGCAGTGAAGTTTTCAAGTGATCCACTCATGCATAGGCCTTGTGGGAGACTACCTGAGAAATGGTTATCTCCCAATTGCAGGTTAGCCAAATTGGTAAGATTTCCTATTTCTTCAGGGATTGATCCAGAAAGTTGATTTTTCAGTAGGTTCAAATTGGTGAGCTTCTTTAGGTTTCCCAAAGTGGTAGGGATGCATCCGGTTAGATTATTGAGGGGCAGATCTAGGTCAGTCAGACTTGTCAAATTACCTATTTCTAAAGGAATCCTACCAGAGAGTTGATTCTGATAGAGGGATAAAGTGGTTAGGTTTCTCAAATTACCTAAAGAGGCAGGGATTGAACCATTGAAATTGTTCTTGGGCAAGTATAGGTCAGTAAGGGACTTCAAATTTCCTATTTCTTGAGGGATGGAACCAATCAGATTATTATTTTCCAGGCTTAACGACCTGAGCTGTGTCAAATTTCCTAATTCCTGGGGAATGGGACCTGAAAGTTGATTTCGGTAGAGGTATAGAATGTACAGTTCTCTCAACTTGCCTATTGATGTAGGGATTGAACCAATGAGATTGTTTTGGTACAAAAAGAGCTCATGCAGATAGCTCAAATTACCTAGAGATTCAGGTATGAAACCAGAGAGGTTGTTGGAGTACATGGTCAGAATAGTAAGGTCTTTCAATCTTCCCATTCTGTAAGGTATGGATCCACTGAAATTATTCTGATCAAGATACAAGATTTTAAGACTGGTAAGTAAGCAGATTTCAGATGGAACTAAGCCAGAGAACTGATTTATGGACAGATCAAGGTAGTTGATAACAGAAAGGTTAGCAATGTTGGATGGAACAGTGCCAAGAAATGAATTATTAGTGACATTCAGACTCGTAAGAGTAGAAAATGAGGGAAAGGGGAAGTTCTCAACCATACCTTGCGAGCCCATACTTGGTAAGTTGATTTCAGTGATGCTTCCCCTTTGATTGCAAGCAATTCCAATCCAACCGCACCATGAGTCAGATCGCAGAGAGGAATTGGTGGCATTAGAACCAAGTAGCATCCATGAATGGAGAACAGATTGGGTTTGGTTGTTGAGAGTAGCTTTCCATTTGAGGAGAGCATCAGCTTGGTCTACGGGGCTAGTGCTGATGGAATTCAAGGCGTAGGAGTAGGAAGAAGCAAGGAGCAAAGTGAGGAACAGAAAGGATAAGAGATTGAAGGAGAGGGATTCCAGCACAGTTGGGTTGCATAAAGCCATGTTTGTGGTTGCCTTCAGTGATGAAGAGTAATGGGAGATTTATAGTACGAAAATGATGTCGTCAGCCTACGTCGTTTTCTGTAAAATGCATTTAAAATTTGCAGAGAATTACCAGATTGTCCATAGCTACGTAAGTATGAAATCATTAAACAACCACACATAGAGTCATACCATTGTGATTCAATGTCATTCAAGACTATTATTTGCTTTCGTTTCCTTATACTTTTCTTTCTCATCTTAAATCAAATGATAGACAAAGATAACTTTATATATAGGAAGAAAGAATGCTATCAAGTTGCGTATGTTTACCGGGTCAGTCAAGAAGGAAAGGTTGCTCCTTTCGATGGACAAGATTAAGGCTCGCTTACAAGGGTGGAGGGGCAAACTGTTCTCTATGGCAGGTCGCATGGAGTTGATTTGGTCTGTGATCTCTGGTATGCCAATTCACAAATTTTCAGTTTATTGGTGGCCTGAATCTGTGATTAAAACCGTGGAATGTTGGATAAGGAATTTTCTATGGTCAGGGGAGATTGACACGGTTAAGAAAATAACGGTGAAACAGGAGGATGGGAGGATGTTTGTAGGTCTAAGGCAGAAGGGGGATTAGGAATCAGTAGATTGAGGGAGGTGAATTGTGCGGGTCTTAGTAAACTCGAGTGGTAGATGAAGCATGAAGAGACAGTTTTTAGCAAGTTCTTGCGGGCGAGGTTTGTGGATGAAGGGGAAAATCTCAGGAGGGGGTATAAATCATCTTCAGTGTTAAAAGGCATAGCAAAGATGTGGAATTTTGTCTCTACATCTAAGCGTTGGATGGTGGGGAATGGTGAGGATATTTTGTTTTGGCAAGATAGATGGTTGGGTCCCCATTCTATTGTGGAGCTCTCTCCTCTTCCCCTATCTCGTTTCTATCAGAGCACATGTAGGGTTGCGGATTTTGTTTTGGGCGATCAGTGGTGTTTTCCTTGGGTTTCTTCTGATTTCTTGAATCAAATATTCAGGGAAATCAGTAGTATCCATTTGCCGCTGGATCAGAAAGATAGATGTTGCTGGTCTCTATCTACATTAGGCTCCTTCACTACAAGGTCTGCTTGGGAGGCGTTGAGAAGTGGAAAACCGAAGGTGGGTTGGGCAAAGGTGGTGTGGGGGTCAGATGTGTTGCCTCGTCAGTCAGTGTTTGGATGGAAGCTAATGCATGGTAAGCTTCCTTGTGATGAAAAGGTGAAAAGAAAAGGGGTATGCCTGCCTTCTAGGTGCGAGTTATGCAATAAGGCTGAGGAGTCTATTCCTCATCTGTTTTTGGAGTGTGATGGCGTTGTTTTTATATAGAGTGCATTCATAGAGGTTTTTGGAATTCGTTGGCCAAAATAGTGGGCAGATTTCTCAGAGCACATTAACTGGTGGTCCCAAAAGTCCAGCGCCATTGGTCTATCTTAGATATGGATGGCGGGGTTGATTCTCGTTCCATAGTTTATATGGATGGAGAGGACTTCGAGTTGAGTTAGAGGGGTAGATTGCTCTTATAGTTAGGTCTTTCTGACCACTATTGATCTGATTAAAAGGCGTGGTCCTAGGAAACGTGATAGAATTAAATCATGATTGGATCATCAGAGGTGTAGTAGGCTGAACACAGTGGTGCCAAGACGAAGAGTGAAGGGGGTGTGGGAAGTTTTATGGCTGCCGCCAATGGTAGGTTGGTGGAAGTAAAATTGAGATGGTTCATCGTTGGGAAATCCAGGGAAAGCTGGGGTAGGTGGTATGATAAGGGACAGCAATGCTCAGGTTGTCTCGCTCTTCAGTTCCTTTTTGGGGAATGCTTCTAGTTTTCAAGCTGAATTTTATGCATTGATAGAAAGAATTGAAAGAGTGAGGGAGATGCAGTGTGATTCGCTATGGATTGAATGTGATTTGGTCTCGGTGGTTCTTATGGTGCAAAGGGGTTTGGTCCCGTGGTTTGTATGGCAGAAGTGGTCTTTTCTTCTCTCTTAACTTAGGGGTATTTGCTATCGGAAGGCAAATCCCATAGCGGATTTTCTAACAAATATGGCAGCTAAGAAGGAAGTATCTACAACAAATTTGGTGTGGCCATCAGAGGTGCTTCAGTTTTTGTCTAATGGTGCAATGGGTAGATCGTGTTTCAGATTCTATTTGCGGTTGGTCTTTTTTTTAGGGCCTAGTCCCTTCTCCTGTTGATGGCAATGCCGTAGGTGGGGGAGGTTTCTAGGTTTTTGTTTTTGTCTCTGTGTATTCTCCTTGAGTTCGGATCCTTGTACAGTTTTTTTCATCTTTAATATACATGACCTTTTAGCGGAAAAAAAGGTTGCGTATGTTTACACTTAGATATAGCATATGTGGAAAGATTGTGCTGCCCTTGTGCCAAAGATGCTTTCATATGTCCTCTCATTGGCTCGTGTGCTAGGGTATACATGTGCCAAGAGGGTAGCATTCTCTTGCTCATATATATATATATATATATATCTTTTGAATGGTTTGATTTTCTCTAAGAAAGGTTGACCAAGGATTATGGTTTGGTCCAAGTCTTTTGCAAGGATGAAAGTTTGGGGAAGGCAGAGGCCTTGGTTGCAGACATGGGTATTTGAAAGTTTGTACTGGACATTCAACCCAGATCCATTAGCCGTATTAAGGCGTTGGGTAGTTCGTTCATAGAACTGGGTTGGAATAGCACCTTCGTTGATAGAATTGGCATTTGCACCAGAATCAACTAAGGCAATAGCCAAAAATTTGAATGAGGTATTGACAACTAAGGTTATGCGAACACACCAATTTTGACAAGTTATGGTAGCCACAAAACCAAGGATTGTAGGGTTTGGTTCAGGAAGCTCTTGATTTGCAAAAGGATTTATCAGAGGTTCATTATTTGAAGTTGAAGCTTGTTGGTTTTGTTGTCGATTCAAGAAGGCTATTTGTTGTTTGATTTGTTTTATCTCATACTGCAAAGATGCAGTGGTAGTTTCAAGAGATTTGATACGACCAGAATGATCGGGGAAATGAGGTTTTGTTAATTTGTCGAATTTTTTCATTATTTGGTGGAGATTGTATGGTTGAGGGGAATTTTGAGTAGAAACATTGTTTCTAAAATGCTCAAGGTAGGCCTTCTTTGCTCTGGGTCTGCTAAGCTATCGATATAATAAAAATATTTGAATTTGGTGATGCACGGAGCATCCGGACAGATTTGGGAACACAATCTTCACAGCTAAGACCAATAATACAAGAATCACAATTGCAAGCTTGAAAATTCTCATTATTGGAAGAACTGGAAGAATTATGTTCAGAGGCTTGAATTTGATTAAGTTTGTAATTTTCATCTTCAGAAGAGGATGAAGAAGTTTCTTGAAAAAGAGCAAGGATTTGAGAACCTTCGGCTGAATCAAACAATAGAGGTGTTCGCACCATCATAGGATGTTCTTCAGACACTTCCTCAAGTTCTGAAGAAGAAGACTTCCCAAAAATTAATCAAATTGGTCAAAGTTCAAACCAACACCCGGTCTTCCCTGACCTCCAAATTGAAGCTAGAGGAATTACTCCTCAGGCTTCCTACCAAAGTGGAATCATCTATGAATGGAACATAGATGGTCTGTCTGAACATAATCTCATGAACAAACTCTAGGAGATGACCATGGTTAGCAACGCACATCGTATCAAAAATACACCTGATAGTGTTGTGGCTACCATGCTTGTTTCTGGTTTTACTGGCCAACTCAAAGGTTGGTGGGATTATGGTATGAATGACATCTTCAACTCTTATGGACAATTTACCATTGTTTATATTGATGATGTCCTGGTTTTCTCAAATTCTGTTGAACAACACTTCAAACACCTAAAGACTTTTTATCAAATTATTAAATCAAATGGTCTCGTTTTATCAAAAAGAAAGGCATGACCTTCTTGAGTTTTGATAAAAAGGAGGGCGTGCTTGTCGGTTAAACCGAATGGAAACTAATCCGTCTAAATCTTGGGAAATAGAACGGATACTGGTGTTAGAAACTTGAGGGGTAAAATTAAAAGTTTGTTCTACGGTATTGACTGTTTCGAGTCCGAACCAGTCTCGATCATAGAGATCATTTCTTGAAATTTTGGGCATATCCCAGCTTTGAAGTCTTCGGTTAATTCTTGTTGTTTGTTCATCATAATCGAGCACGTTAGGACTTGTGCTCTCCTCACCTGCCGATCTCACAGACATGGAGCGGGATAAACGATTCATAATTTGAGAATCCTTAGTCTTGGGGTAACCTCCTAGATCTAAGTTTTAGGATGGTATTTCCAACATAACTTGGGCACAAACGTGGTCTTACACTCTTCTGCCACTTTTCCCAAGAGTCCAAAGGCATATACCGTGTCGAAAAACTTAAGAAATAAAATGATTACTCAAAAGAAAAGAAATCTGCAAAGAAATAAACCGAATCCTTACAGGATTGCCAACTTTATTTTCTGAAAAAATCAAACAACGCCTTAGGAAAGAAAATGATGGGATCATTCCCTATGAACAAATGTCCTATGGCCAAATAATTAGTCTAATTCATGAAGAAGGTCTTGCCCACTGTACTGATATTAGATTAAAGAAACAAATACATAAAGAAAACAAGTTTTACAAACGTGAGTTAGGAGGATCTGCGAACAATTTGGTTTTCCTCCTCTCAGACCGCCAACAAAACATAAACACAAATCTTCTCACAAATATTATAAGAAATTCCATAAATCTAAAAAATATGTGTCTCACAGAACATTTACAACCCCTGAGTTTTACCATAAAACTCCTCCAAAGCCAAAGTATAACAAATACAGAAAGCCTTTCAAGGCACCTAAAAATCTCAAGGACCCAAAACCTGACAAATCTTCTCAAGATTGTTTTCGGTGTGGCAAACCTGGCCATATCGTCAAATTTTGTAGAGTCTCAAATAAAATTAATTCTTTACAAATTTCTAGGCAAGATAAAACTCAAATCCTTGCCCTTTTCCAAGAAACTTCTTCATCTTCTTCTTCTGGAGATGAAAATTACAAAATTAATCAAATTCAAGCCTTTGAACATACTTCCAGTTCATCCAATAATGAGAATTTTCAAGCCTGTACTTGTGATTCTTGTATTATTGGCCTTAGCTATGAAGATTGTGTTTCCAAATCTGTCCGGATGCTCCGTGCATCACCTAATTCAGATATTTTTGATTATATCGATAGCTTAGCAGACCCAGAACAAAAGAAGGCCTGCCTTGAACATCTTAGAAACAATGTTTCTACTCAAAATTCCCCTCAACCATACAATCTCCACCAAATTATGCAAAATTTCGATAAAATACCAAAGCCTCATATTCCCGACCATTCTGGTCGAATTAAAAACCTTGAAACAACCACTGCATCCTTGTAGTACGAAATTAAACACATCAAACAACAGTTAGCCTGCTTAAGTCGACAACAAAACCAGTAGGCTTCAACATCAAACAATGAACCATTAGTAAATCCTTTTGCCAATCAAGAACCAAACCCTACTATCCTTGGTTTTGTGGCTACCATAACATGTCAAAATTGGTATGTCCGCATAACCTTAGTTGTTAATGCCTCATTCAAATTTTCTGTCATTGCCTTAGTTGATTCTAGTGCAAATGCCAATTGTATCAACGAAGGTGCTATTCCAACCCAGTTTTATGAACGAACTACCCAACACCTTAACACAGCTAATGGATCTGGGTTAAATGTCCAATACAAACTATCAAATACCCATGTTTGTAACGAAGGTCTCTGTCTTCCTCAAACTTTCATACTTGAAAAAGACCTTGACCAAACAATAATTCTTGGTCAACCTTTTTTAGAGAAAATCAAACCTTTTAAAATAACCCAGAATGGGATTTCCACAAAATTCCAAGGACAAAAGATTGTCTTCCCATTCTTACAAGCCCAAAATTCTGATAACCAAAGTGTTAATAAAATTAAACAATTAAATTTTCTCAAAACAGAGCTTCTCCATGAAAGGATCTCTGATCACCTTAAAAATCCCAAAACCATTCATCATATTAATTAAATTAAAACAAAATTTGAATCCAAACTTTGTTTTGATTTTCCTGATGCCTTTTGGCACCGTAAGCAGCATATGGTCTCCCTACCTTATGCTTTTGGATTTTTAGACCTTCAAATCCCAACTAAAGCATGACCTGCCCAAATGAACCAATCTCCCCTTGAGACTTGCAAAAAAGAAATTAATGACCTACTGGCTAAAAAGCTCATTCGACCTAGTACTTCTCCTTGGAGTTGTACAGCTTTTTATGTTAACAAAGTTGCCGAAATTTAACGAGGTACTCCCAGGTTAGTTGTTAATTACAAACCCCTTAATGATGCTCTCCAATGGGTTAGATACCCAATTCCAAACCAAAAAGACCTTTTACAAAGAATTTATCAGGCAAAAATCTTTTCCAAATTTGATATGAAGTATGGTTTCTGGCAAATCCAAATCCAAGAAAAGGATCGTTACAAAATTGCCTTCACAACTCCCTTTGGCCTATATGAATGGACTGTTATGCCATTCGGTCTCAAAAATGCCCCCAGTGAATTTCAGAAAATCATGAATGATATTTTTAATCCTTATGGACAATTCACCATTGTCTATATTGATGATGTCCTGGTTTTCTCAAATTCTGTGAAACAACACTTCAAACACCTAAGGATATTTTATCAAATTATTAAAACAAATGGACTTTTTTTATCCAAAAGAAAAATGGAATTCTTTCTCACCAAAGTCAGATTCCTTGGTCATTTGATTGAAAAAGGTACCCTTACCCCTATTGATTGTGCCATCAGTTTTGGTGAAAAATTCCCCGATCAAATCCTTGATAAAATCCAATTACAAAGATTCTTAGGAAGCCTAAATTACGTTCGTGATTTTCTTCCCCAAATCAGCAATATTGCCGAACCTTTATGCCTTCGGCTTAAAAAGAAACCAACTCCCTGGACTTTGGCCCAAACTACGGCTATCCAAACAATCAAAAAATTAGTCAAAGAAATTCCCTGTTTGTTTATTCCTAATCCTGAGGCTTTTAAGATAGTCGAAACCGACGCCTCAGACATTGGATATGGAGGAATTCTCAAACGAAGACTTCCTGATCCTGGTAGTAACAAAGAACAATTAGTCCAATTTACTTCTGGTATCTGGAATCCTGCTCAAAAGAATTACAGTACCATCAAAAAAGAAATTCTATCTATTGTTCTCTGCATACAAAAATTTCAAAATACATTATTAAATAAACCATTTTTAGTTTGTGTTGATTGTAGCGCAGCCAAATATGTTTTACAAAATGATGTTTCCAACCTTGCATCAAAATAGAATATATTAAAGGAGAATCCAATTATGTCCTTGACTTTCTCACCCGTGAATTCCTATAAGGCCAGACTCCTCAGATCAACTTCATCATGATGGCTCCCCCTAAGGAGTCCACCTCCTCAAATTTTGTTGTCAAAACCAAATCTAGCTATGGGAACTCAGCAGCCTCTGCTGCTCCATCTCACCAAATAGTCCCTCGAAGCCAGTCCCAGACGAACTCTACAAATAAACCATATTCCATGCTGTAGTAGCCATCTCAGCCGCTGGTCCCATCCAAACCACAAATAAGGGTAGTTCTAGCCTACAAACTACACAAGCCAAACCTCTTCAAACAGCCCAAGGCTCCAAACTTAAAAGCCAATACCATGAAAAGCCATGCAAAGAAGACCTCTTCACTATTGAAGAGCCCCTGTTCAAATATGCCGACTCACCCATCATGTTGGCCCAACAAATTTTCTACAAAGGGTGGCATCACTTTTCCACTGCTTCTGCAAAAAATCAAGAGTTCTACGAATATATCCTCGTAGAAACTGACTCTGTCAGATTTAAACTCAACTATGATAGAAATGACCCAACATTGGTTACACATACAACTGTAACCATATGCAAAATTATTTCACTTCAAGATTGGGGCAGTCATCCCCTTAATCAAAGAAGCTTTTCAAACACCTTTTCCCCGCAAAATTTCACATACCTTGATTACCAAGATGCTTGGTACAAAGCTTTTTGTTTCCAAAATAGGATCAACCGTCACTCTTGGTTCTTCTGTTTTGAGTACAGATTCAATAACCAAACTCCCCTCTGGTTTCCCAAATGGTCCTATAGTAGAAATCCTACCACCTCAAATTCAAGATTCTTTTCAAATATTTTACCAAAATACAACCCCCCAACCTCACCAACATGATCTTCTCTGGTTCTTTCTCCACTGCCGTCTCGCATGGATATTGTTCTGGGAATATCAAATTTATGATTACCAGGTTCATGACTGGGTTGCTCCAGTCCTCTGCCGATCTTTCAATGTCAAATGGTGGGACAACTGTGACGTCTCTAAATGTGAACGGACGTCGCTAATCAAAAGCCTCACAGGTCTTCAACCTGTTCCAACAATCCAAAGCACCTTGAAATCAAGCATCAAAAGTGAGAAGGAAGCCCTTCGTACCCGACTAGTCGAACTCGGATCGGACTCAGACAATGAAGACAATGAAGACTCCAGTGACGGTGCCTATATTCTCAAATCTATTAAAGGATCTATTCCTACCCATGAACTCTGCTATGGGCAAGATCCATACGAGGATGACCCTGACTTTGAGCCCGCCAGTTCCAAGGCATCCTCCTCCAGCAAATTCAAAGAAGTTACCGCCCGCCGGTCCCACTGGGTTGTAAAATCAAAGTCTTCATCGACCAAACCCTAAGTTTGGTCCATAACGTCTGCTAGGATGGTCATAAACTAGCCGACGGATGTAGTCGTAAAAGCACACCTAGTCAAATAACCTCGGACGACCTATTAAGGAAAGGAGATACTGTTACTATCCCAGGTCAAAGGATAGTCCGGCCAATATCCGGCTCAAACAAATAAGATACAAACCTCTTGATCAAACCAATACGGAGAATAGTGTCCCTGACACGTGGAATGTCGTGGTAAGATCATTGAAGATTCCAAATCTACTGTCAACAGCAATCTTATCAAAGATTCCAAATCATTTGTTGACAGCAACTCCAACTTTCAGCGCCAATAGTTCTACAATTGTCGGCAGCAACTGTTCACTTCAAATACAAATTCAAGTGCACAGTTCCAAATAGTGATAAATGAAATGTCAAATAGTACCTAATTTGGTACAGTACCAAATGAAACCCAAATGTAATCCAAACCCACATGTAATTCAAATGTGCCTCCTTACATTATAAAAGGAGCATCACCCCACTTCCCAAAACACTTGAAAAATAAGACTTGAAAATTTTACAACTCCTCAAACTTGTAAACTTAGAACTTACAGGATCGAGAGCCACGGTAGTGGTGGATTCGGTTCTGTATGCTAAAATCCACGGAAATAGGGATCTTCTGGTTCTATATAGCAATCAGAACGAGATAGGTGCAATACCTTACTCCAATCCAGCAAGGAAACTAACACTGAGATGGGTGTAATATCTTACTCAGTCCTATATATGCAAAAAAGATAAACAAAGAAAGAACAAAACCATAAACTTAAAGTAAAGGATATGAAATTGCACAAAATTAAAAAGCTGCTTAAACAAATCTATCTTTCAGAATCAAGAGGCACGACTGTAGGCTTTGATCTGATGATAGAACAAGAAGCTACTGTATGCAAATGCAGAAAGCTAATAATGCAATCAAAGAAAATAATATATTTGAAAATAAAGTTTACAATATTTGGAGATTGGTTTGGGTAGGCTTGGGTTGGAGGATCTGAGAAGAAGAAGGTTAGGTTGGCTTTGAGCTGTGGGTAGCTAACCTTTGGAGGACAATCAGACTTGAGATGATCGGAGCCTGTTGTTGAAGACCGGCGAGGTGCTCGGAGAGATCTTGGAAGAACTTGTGAGGACTCAGCTTGCTTCGGAGCTTATCTCTCTAAGTTCTAAGTTTACAAGTTTGAGGAGTTGTAAAATTTTCAAGTGTGTTGGGAGAAGGGGTGATGCTCCTTTTATAATGTAAGGAGGCTCATTTGAATTACATGTGGATATGGGTAACATTTAGATTTCATTTGGTACTGTACCAAATTAGGTACTATTTGACATTTCATTTGTCACTATTTGGAACTGTGCACTTGAATTTGTATTTGGAGTGAACAGTTGCTGCCGATATTTGGGGAACTGTTGGCGTCGAAAGTTGGAGTTGCTATCAACAAATGATTTGGAATCTTTGATAAGTTTGCTGTTGACAGTAGATTTGGAATCTTCAATGATCTTACCACGGCATTCCACGTGTCAGGGACACTGTTCTCCGTATTGGTTTGATCAAGAGGTTTGTATCCTATTTTTTTGAGCCAGATATTGGCCGGACTATCCTTTAAATTGGGATAGTAACAGTACCTCCTTTCCTCAATAGGTCGTCCGAGGTTATTTGACTAGGTGTGATTTTACGACTACACCCGTCGGCTAGTTTATGACCGTCCTAGCAAATGTTATGGACCAAACTTAGGGTTTGGTCGACGAAGATTTTGATTTTGCAATCCGGTGGGATTGGCGGGGGGTAACTTCTTTGAATTTGCTAGAGGAGGATGCCTTGGAGCTAGCAGGCTCAAAATCAGGGTCATCTTCATATGGATCTTGCCCATAACAGAGTTCATGGGCAGGAATAGATCCTTTGATGGATTTGAGACTATAGGCACCATCACTGGAGCCTTGTCTTCATTATCTGAGTCGGATCCGAGTATGGCTAGTCGAGCGCGAAGGGCTTCCTTCTCACTTTTGATGCTTGACTTTGAGGTGCTTTGGATTGTTTGAACAGGTTGAAGACCTGTGAGGCTTTTGATTAGGGACGTCTGTTCACATTTAGAGACGTCACAGTTGTCCCACCATTTGACATTGAAAGACCGACAAAGGACTGAAGCAACCCAGTCATGTACCTGGTAATCATAAATTTGGTATTCCCAGAACAATATCCATGCTAGACGGCAGTGGAGAAAGAACCGGAGAAGATCAGGTTGGTGAGGTTGGGGTGTTGTATTTTGGCAGAATATTTGAAAAGATTCCTGGATTTGCTGTGGTAGGATTTCTACCATAGGACCAAATTGAGCCCATCATTTTGTAAAACATATTTAGCTGCGCTACAATCAACACGAACTAAAAATGGTTTATTTAATAATGTATTTTGAAACTTTTGTATGCAAAGAACGATTGATAAGATTTCTTTTTTGATGGTACTGTAATTCTTCTGAGCAGAATTCCAAATACCAGAAGTAAATTGAACTAATTGTTCTTTGTTATTGTCAGGAAGTCTTTGTTTAAGAATTCCTCCATATCCAATATCGGAGGCGTCGGTTTCGACTATTTTAAATGCCTCAGGGTTAGGAATAAATAAATAGGGGATTTCTTTAACAAGTTTTTTGATTGTTTGAACGGCCGTAGTTTGGGCCTGAGACCAGGGAGTTGGTTTCTTTTTAAGACGAAGGTATAAAGGTTCAACAATCTTACTGATTTGGGGAAGAAAATCACGAACGTAATTTAGGCTTCCTAAGAATCTTTGTAATTAGGTTTTATCAAGGATTTGGTCCGGGAATTTCTCACCAAAAGTAATGGTTCGATCAATAGGGTAAGGGTACCCTTTTCGATCATTTGGCCAAGAAACCTAACTTTGGTGAGGAAGAACTCCATTTTTCTTTTTGATAAAACAAGACCATTTGATTTAATAATTTGATAAAAAGTCCTTAGGTGTTTGAAGTGTTGTTCAACAGAATTTGAGAAAACCAGGACATCATCAATATAAACAATAGTAAATTGTCCATAAGAGTTGAAGATGTCATTCATAATTTTCTGAAATTCACTTGGGTTATTTTTGAGGCCGAATGGCATAACATTCCATTCGTATAAGCCAAAAGGGGTTGTGAAGGCAGTTTTATAGCGATCCTTTTCTTGGATCTGGATTTGCCAAAAACCAGACTTCATATCAAATTTGGAAAAGATTTTTACCTGATAAATTCTTTGTAAAAGATCTTTTTGATTTGGGATTAGATATCTAACCCATTGGAGGGCATCATCAAGGGGTTTGTAATTAACGACTAATCGGGGAGTAACTTGTTGTATTTCGGTAGCCTTATTGACATAAAAGGCTGTACAACTCCAAGGAGAGGTACTAGGTCGGATGAGTTTTTTGGCTAAGAGATCATTAATCTCTTCTTTGCATGTTTCGAGGAGGGTTTGATTCATTTGGGCAGGACGTGCTTTGGTGGGGATTTGAAGATCTGAAAACCCCAGTAGCATAAGGTAGGGAGACCATATCCTGCTTACGGTGCCAAAAGGCATCAGGAACATTAGAGCAAAGATTGGATTCAAATTTTGATTTAATTTGGTTAATTTGATGAATGGTTTTGGGATTTTTAAGATAGTCAAAAATTCTCTCATGGAGAAGTTCTTCTTTGAGAAAGTTTAGTTGTTTGACTTTGTTAACATTTTGGTTATTAGAATTTTGAGCTTGTAAAAATGGGAAGACAATTTTTTGTCCTTGAAATTTTATGGAAATCCCATCTTGGGTTATTTTGAACGGTTTGATTTTCTCTAAGAAAGGTTGACCAAGAATTATTGTTTGGTCAAGGTCTTTTGCAAGTATGAAAGTTTGTGGAAGACAGAGACCTTGGTTACAAACATGGGTATTTGATAGTTTGTATTGGACATTTAACCCAGATCCATTAGCTGTGTTAAGGCGTTGGGTAGTTCGTTCATAGAACTGGGCTGGAATAACACCTTCGTTGATACAATTGGCATTTGCACCAAAATCAACTAAGGCAATGGAAGAAAATTTGAATGAGGCATTAACAACTAAGGTTACGCGGACATACCAATTTTGACAAGTTATGGTAGCCACAAACCCGGGGATAGTAGGGTTTGGTTCAACAAGTTCTTGATTGGAAAAAGGATTTATTAATGGTTCATTGTTTGAAGTTGAAGCTTGTTGGTTTTGTTGTCTATTTAAGAGGGCTATTTGTTGTTTAATTTGTTTTATTTCATACTGCAAGGATGCAGTAATAGTTTCAAGGGATTTGATGCGACCAGAATGGTCGGGGATATGAGGTTTTGCTATTTTATCGAATTTTTGCATTATCTGGTGGAGATTGTATGGTTGAGGGGAATTTTGAGTAGAAACATTGTTTCTAAGATGCTCAAGGCAGGCCTTCTTTTGTTCTGGGTCTGCTAAGCTATCAATATAATCAAAAATATTTGAATTAGGTGATGCACGGAGCATACGGATAGATTTGGGAACACAGTCCTCACAGCTAAGACCAATAGTACAAGAATCACAATTATAGGCTTAGAAATTCACATTATTGGAAGAACTGGAAGAATTATGTTTAGAGGCTTGAATTTGATTAATTTTGTAATTTTCATCTTCAGAAGAGGATGAAGAAGTTTCTTGGAAAAGAGCAAGAATTTGAGTTTTATCTTGCTCAGAAATTTGTAAAGAATTAATTTTATTTGAGACTCTATAAAATTTGGCGATATGGCCATGTTTGCCACACCGAAAACAACCTTGGGAAGATTTGTCAGGTTTTGGGTCCTTGAGATTTTTAGGTGCCTTGAAAGGCTTTCTGTATTTGTTATACTTTGGCTTTGAAGGAGTTTTATGGTAAAACTCAGGGGTTGTAAATGGTCTGTGAGACACATATTTTTTAGATTTATCGAATTTCTTATAATATTTGTGAGAAGATTTGTGTTTATGTTTTGTTGGCGGTCTGAGAGGAGGAAAACCAAATTGTTCGCAGAATCCTCCTAACTCACGTTTGTAAAACTTGTTTTCTTTATGAATTTGTTTCTTTAATCTAATATCAGTACAGAGGGCAAGACCTTCTTCATGAATTAGACTAATTATTTGGCCATAGGACATTTGATCATAGGGAATGATCCCATCATTTTCTTTCCTAAGGCGTTGTTTGATTTTTTCAGAAAATAAAGTTGGCAATCCTGTAAGGAATTTTTCTTTCCAACAGGGAAGTTTTGCATCAGGTCTGGTTAAGACTTTGGTTAAGAAAGTGTCTTTGTACCATTTAAAATCATGCAATTTCTTACATCTAAGGTTTGATAATTGTTCAGTTGTTCTGTCTTTAAGATGAGAAGGGTTTCCTAAAAGTAATTTACAATACTGAAAATAAGGGTATTAACAGCATCATCAATAGGAATACCTTCACCATCAAGAAGGGGAACTCCTTCAGGTGTGATTTGAACAACCATTAAAATTTTTATTTTTTGGACATCAGTCAGGACATAATCCCACCAACCTTTGAGTTGGCCAGTAAAACCAGAAACAAAACAGGGTAGCCATAGTACTATCAGGTGTATTTTTGATACGATGTGCGTTGCTAACCATGGTCATCTCCTGGAGTTTGTTCATGAGATTATGTTCAGACAGACCATCTATGTTCCATTCATAGATGATTCCACTTTGGTAGGAAGCCTGAGGAGCAATTCCTCTAGCTTCAAGTTGGAGGTCAGGGAAGACAGGGTGTTGGTTTGAACTTTGACCAATTTGATTAATTTTTGGGAAGTCTTCTTCTTCAGAACTTAAGGAAGTATCCGAAGAACATCCTATGATGGTGCGAACACCTCTATTGTTTGATTCAGCTAAAGGTTCATTCGAGGGCTGATTTTGGACTGGTGTTTGTGGATCACTTAAATGTGCTTCAGCAGTATTAAGAATAGTAAGACGTTGGTTAATTTGATCTAGAACAAAAGATTTGTTAAGGGTGAGTTGATGTTTTTGATGAATATTTTATGGTTTGAATAAAGAGACAGAAGTTGGAACCGGAGCAGGTGTCATTGATGAAGAGGCTATCAGTTTTGGTTGGACAAGGTTCTCAACTCTAGATAGTTGATTACAGGTTTGAAGACTTAAATTTGTAAAGTTTAATTGTTCAATTTGTCTTCTGTTTGGGTCTTCTTGTTCAGCAATTTTGAACGGAGAAGTAGTTATTTCATTATCTTTGTAGTTGTGTTTGATATTTTCCACCGGAGGATAGATAGCATTAGAAGTTGGACCATCATAAAGGGTCCAGGATTTATATAAAGTAGTTTGAGTACATACTTGATTATGCCAGGGATAGTAAACATTATTATCCTAAGCATAAATATCAAAATATGTAAAGAAGAAAACATTTGTTTTAAGGTTTGTCATAAAATTATACCAATTTGTTCTGATTTAGGCTTGTTGTTCAAGATTGAAAGTTCTTAAGAGCCATTGTCGTTTTTCTTTGTTCTTTTGGGATTCAAAATCTGTTCAAAGTAAGGGTTTGTCAATTTGATAATCTGTGGTTGTTTGAATCATACGTACTCCTGGGCTTCTAGAATCAAGCGGAGGTGGAGCAGCAACCTCAGAATGAGTAGGAGACTGTCGATCAGGTACCTCAGATGAGGTAGATTCAGGGAAGGTTGTTTCGTAAGTTCCCTGGGCAACATTTTGGTTGGTTTGTACTCCAACAAGGTTGGGTATAGGTGGAGCAGTCCTAGTTTGAGAAACCCATTGGTTTAGATCAGAAGAAGTCGATGCCTCAGAGCATGACCTTCTTGAGTTTTGATAAACAGGAGGGGGTGCTTGTCGGTTAAACCGAATGGAAACTAATCTGTCTAAATCTTGGGAAATAGAACGGATACTAGTGTTAGAAACTCGAGGGGGAATTACAGTGGTTTGCAGCAGCCATTCCTCAGGGAAAGAAATATCTTCCCAACAGCAAAGTTTTGGATAGACAATTTGACCCTGAATACAATTAGTTTCAAGGTAAAGGGTTTGGCCTTTTGAAGATGTTCGTTTGGCACGTGGTTGGACTGATTTCATGGCTTTGTATTTAATGCGATGGATGATGGAAATTGGAATGGTTCCATGCATCAATTTGTAACCGTGAGTTTTGAGGTTAAGTTTGAGTGAATGTAAAATATTTGGGTCCTCAAGGGCTATGGACATATTTGGGTAGACATTGAAATGGACAGGTACATAACAAAGACTAGTTTCAATGGCTCCCAGAAGGGAATCATTGAACTCGAGGAACCTTTGGTCCCGAAGGGCTAACAACATGGAAGTGTTGAGTCCTTCACGGTGAAGGGGCTTGATGGCCACTTGGACTAATCCAATATGGACATAATTATATTTGTGGTCTTTGTATAATTCTTGTAAAGTGTTTGGATCAAAAAGTTGAATTTCTTGTGTTTGAGGGGTAAAATTAATAGTTTGTTCTACGGCCTTGACAGTTTCGAGTCCGAACCAGTCTCGATCATAGAGATCATTTCTTGAAATTTTGGGCATATCCCAGCTTTGAAGTCTTCGGTTAATTCTTGTTGTTTGTTCATCATAATCGAGCACGTTAGAACTTGTGCTCGCCTCACCTGTCGATCTCATAGACAGGGAGCGGGGTAAACGATTCATAATTTGAGAATCCTTAGTCTTGGGGTAACCTCCTAGATCTAAGTTTTAGGATGGTATTTCCAAAATAACTTGGGCACAAACGTGATCTTCCCAAGAGTCCAAAGGCATGTACCGCGTTGAAAAACTTAAGAAATAAAATGATTACTCAAAAGAAAAGAAATATGCAAAGAAATAGACCGAATCCACCACTACCGTGGCTCTGATACCAAATTATAGGATCGAGATATGCTAAAATCCAGGGAAATAGGGATCTCCTGGTTTTGTATAGCAATCAGAACGAGATAGGTGCAATACCTTACTCGGATCCAACAAGGAGACTAACACTGAGATGGGTGCAATACCTTACTCAGTCCTAAATATGCAGAAAAGATAAACAAAGAAAGAACAAAACCATAAACTTAAAATAAAGGATATGAAATTGCACAAAATTAAAAAGCTGCTTAACCAGATCTATCTTTCAGAATCAAGAGGCACGACTGTAGGCTTTGATCTAAAGATAGAACAAGAAGCTGCTGTATGCAGATGCAGAAAGCTAATAATGCAATCAAAGAAAATAATATATTTGAAAATAAAGTTTACAATATTTGGAGATTGGTTTGGGTAGGCTTGGGTTGGAGGATTTGAGAAGAAGAAGGTTGGGTTGGCTTTGAGCTGTGGGTAGCTAACCTTTGGAGGACGATCAAACTTGAGATGATCGGAGCCTATTGTTGAAGACCGACGAGGTGCTCGGAGAGATCTTGGAAGAACTTGTGAGGACTCAGCTTGCTTCGGAGCTTCTCTCTCTAAGTTCTAAGTTTACAAGTTTTAGGAGTTGTAAAATTTTCAAGTCTTATTTTTCAAGTGTTTTGGGAAGTGGGGTGATGCTCCTTTTATAATGTAAGGAGGCTCATTTGAATTACATGTGGGTTTGGATTACATTTGGGTTTCATTTGGTACTGTACCAAATTATGTACTATTTGACATTTCATTTATCACTATTTGGAACTGTGCACTTGAATTTGTATTTGAAGTGAACAGTTGCTGCCGACAATTGTAGAACTGTTGGCGCCGAAAGTTGGAGTTGCTGTCAACTAATGATTTGGAATCTTTGATAAGATTGCTGTTGACAGTAGATTTGGAATCTTCAATGATCTTACCACAACATTCCTCTGGTCAGGGACACTGTTCTCCGTATTGGTTTGATCAAGAGGTTTGTATCCTATTTGTTTGAGCCGGATATTGGTCGGACTATCCTTTGACCTAGGATAGTAACAGTACCTCCTTTCCTTAATAGGTTGTCCGAGGTTATTTGACTAGGTGTGCTTTTACGACTACACCCATCGGCTAGTTTATGACCGTCCTAGCAGATGTTATGGACCAAACTTAGGGTTTGGTCGATGAAGACTTTGATTTTACAACCTGGCGGGACCGGCGGGTAGTAACTTCTTTGAATTTGCTGGAGGAGGATGCCTTGGAACTAGAAGGCTCAAAGTCAGGGTCATCCTCATATGGATCTTGCCCATAGCACAGTTCATGGGCAGGAATAGATCCTTTAATAGATTTGAGACTATAGGCACCGTCACTGGATCCTTCATTGTCTGAGTCGGATCCGAGTTTGGCTAGTCGGGCATGAAGGGCTTCTTTCTCACTTTTGATGCTTGATTTCGAGGTGCTTTGGATTGTTGGAACAGGTTGAAGACCTGTGAGGCTTTTGATTAGCGACGTCCGTTCACATTTAGAGACGTCACAGTTGTCCCACCATTTGACATTGAAAGATCGGCAGAGGACTGGAGCAACCCAGTCATGAACCTGGTAATCATAAATTTGATATTCCCATAACAATATCCATGCGAGACGACAGTGGAGAAAGAACCGGAGAAGATCAGGTTGGTGAGGTTGGGGGGTTGTATTTTGGCACAATATTTGAAAAGAATCTTGAATTTGAGGTGGTAGGATTTCTACTATAGGACCATATTGATCCCACCATTTGGGAAACCAGAGGGGAGTTTGGTTATTGAATCTGTACTCAAAACAGAAGAACCAAGAGTGACGGTTGATCCTATTTTGGAAACAAAAAGCTTTGTACCAAGCATCTTGGTAATCAAGGTATGTGAAATTTTGTGGGTAAAAGGTGTTTGAAAAGCTTCTTTGATTAAGGGGATGACTACCCCAATCTTGAAATGAAAGAATTTTGCATATGGTTATAGTTGTATGTGTAACCAATGTTGGGTCATTTCTGTCATAGTTGAGTTTAAATCTGACATAGTCAGTTTCTACGAGGATATATTCGTAGAACTCTTGATTTTTTGCAGAAGCAGTGGAAAAGTGATGCCACCCTTTGTAGAAAATTTGTTGGACCAACATGATGGGTGAGTCGGCATATTTAAACAGGGGCTCTTCAATAGTGAAGAGGTCTTCTTTGCATGGCTTTTAATGGTATTGGCTTTTAAGTTTGGAGCCTTGGGCTGTTTGAAGAGGTTTGGCTTGTGTAGTTTGTAGGCTAGAACTAGCCTTATTTGTGGTTTGGATGGGACCAGCAGCTGAGATGGCTACTACACTATGGGAATATGGTTTATTTGTAGTGGCCGTCTGGGACTGGCTTCGAGGGACTATTTGGTGAGATGGAGCAGCAAAGGCTACTGAGGCCCCATAGCTAGATTTGGTTTTGACAACAAAATTTGAGGAGGTGGACTCCTTAGGGGGAGCCATCCTGATGAAGTTAATCTGAGGAGTCTGGCCCTGTAGGAATTCACGGGTGAGAAAGTCAGGGACAGAATTGGATTCTCCTTTAATATATTCTATTTGAAATTCAAAGTTTGATAATAAAGCTTGCCATCGGGAAAAAATTTGTTTTGATGCAAGGTTGGAAACATCATTTTGTAAAACATATTTGGCTACGCTACAATCAACACGAACTAAAAATGGTTTATTTAATAATGTATTTTGAAACTTTTGTATGCAAAGAACGACTGATAAGATTTTTTTTTTATGGTACTGTAATTCTTCTGAGCAGAATTCCAGATACCGGAAGTAAATTGAACTAATTGTTCTTTGTTATTATCAGAAAGTCTTTGTTTAAGAATTCCTCCATATCCAATATCGGAGGCGTCGGTATCGACTATTCTAAATGCCTCAGGGTTAGGAATAAATAAACAGGGGATTTCTTTAACAAGTTTTTTGATTGTTTGAACGGCCGTAGTTTGGGCCTGAGACCAGCGAGTTGGTTTCTTTTTAAGCCGAAGGTATAAAGGTTCGGCAATCTTACTGATTTGGGGAAGAAAATCATGAACGTAATTTAGGCTTCCTAAGAATCTTTGCAATTGAGTTTTATCAAGGATTTGGTCAGGGAATTTCTCTCCAAAAGTAATGGTTCGATCAATAGGAGTACCAAATGAAACCCAAATGTAATCCAAACCCACATGTAATTCAAATGACCCTCCTTACATTATAAAAGGAGCATCACCCCACTTCCCAAAACACTTGAAAAATAAGACTTGAAAATTTTACAACTCCTCAAACTTGTAAACTTAGAACTTAGAGAGAGAAGCTCCGAAGCAAGCTGAGTCCTCACAAGTTCTTCTAAGATCTCTCTGAGCACCTTGCCGGTCTTCAACAACAGGCTCCGATCATCTCAAGTCTGATCGTCCTCCAAAGGTTAGCTACCCAGAGCTCAAAGCCAACCCAACCTTCTTCTTCTCAGATCCTCCAACCCAAGCTTACCCAAACCAATCTCCAAATATTGTAAACTTTATTTTCTTTGATTGCATTATTAGCTTTCTGCATCTGCATACAGCAGCTTCTTGTTCTATCCTCAAGTCAAAGCCTACAGTTGTGCCTCTTGATTTTGAAAGATAGATATGGTTAAGCAGCTTTTTAGTTTTGTGCAATTTCATATCCTTTACTTTAAGTTTATGGTTTTGTTCTATCTTTGTTTATCTTTTCTGCATATTTAGGACTGAGTAAGGTATTGCATCCATCTCAGTGTTAGTCTCCTTGTTGGATCAGAGTAAGGTATTGCTCCTATCTCGTTCTGATTGCTATACAGAACCAGGAGATCCATATNCCAACACATACACTAGCCATGAACCTTGGGGGAAAGGGATAGCAATAATGTAACGACTGAAAATAAAAATCCTAAATTAAGAAAGAAAGGGTAGTCGGAAGAGGGAATGAGAGGGGGGAAGAGAAGACTACTGAAGGAGCCTACTTACTTGAATCAATGCTTGAACTTGAAAAAAAAAAAATTGCTCCACGGCTCGTGATCTTGTCACCTAGATCTAAGCCTAGAACTATAACTTAAAAAAATTACAACTCAATTGCATAAATCATAAACATAAAAAGGCTGAATAAGAATAAAAGAGTACTTGCATTAATTGAAATAAAAAAAAAACTATTACAAAAGTGATTAAAGCAAAAATAGAGAAGAACTAAAACTAAAGAGAGAAAGATGAAGAGAGAGAGCAACTAAAGAAAACTAGAAGAAGAATGAATTGTGTCTCCTCCTCTTACGTGAGTTGTATTTATAGGGAATGAAGAGGTAGGGTAACAATTTTCTCTTTCCTAAAAGAGAGAAACCCACAATTGATTGTGAGATCTTTTGAGTCCAAAAGTGCTAAGATGGAGGAGAGAGAAGAGAAATAAATTTTGAGAAATTTCCTATAATTTTTTGCTTATTTTCTTTCCTTTTTTTTTCTAATTTATTTTTCTTCTTTTTTTTCTCTCTCCTAGGGACGATTTTTTTCTTCCTTTGTGTGATTTGGACAATCTTTGGTGATGATGTGGAGGAGAGAGAAGATTTGGACAATCTTTGGTTCTCCCTTTTTTTTCTTTCCTTTTTTTTTCTTCTCTTCTTGCTTCCACGATTTTGCTTTCCTTTTTTTTTTCCTTTTCTTCTCTTCTTGCTTCCACGATTTTGCTTGCTTCTAATTTGATGTGGAAATCCCCTCCATGCCCTTAGTGCTTTAAGTGAGTGAAAAGCAGGAAATCTTCAACAAAATCTTCTAAAAAAAAACAACCATAAGATTCGAACTTGAGACCTCTTGGTGAGCAAGAGAATTTTGTACACCATAGCTCACCAACTAAGCTAGGTAGTTATTGTTACCAAAAATAAATCTTTAATCACTTAAAGATATGGTCCATCGATCCTTGTTGGCATTTGGAGTATTCCTTGTACCTCTGGGACAATTGCAAACGGGCTGGTTCTGCATCTCGGTTCAGTTCTGATCCATTATTCTTTTTCTGACCCGAAAAAGAATAATCATTTGTACGGGTGACCAAACGAATGTGTACTTTTAATTGAACACGTCCATCTTGCTCAGAATTTCGTCCTCTTCGCAACCATGGAAAGAAATAGGACCTCTTTACGTGTAAAATTAAAGATATAGCTCCCGATAGTCCTTAAGGCCTTGAAAATATAAAACCTGCAAAAAGAGAGTAAAACCCAAGGTAGCTCCATTCTAAATATGTAAAATGCATGTTTTACTACCCTAGATTTCACACATAAATGTGCTCATCAAGATATTTGAGGTCAACTATGAATAACGATGATGGTATAAAAGATGATGTTTTTCAACGAAATGAAGTGGAGAGGGGCGTCCAGAGTGCTATGTAACCGATATATCCCTTTAAAGCTCAAGGAAAAATTTTATAGAATTGTTGTGTGTCCAGTTATAGTGTAAGAGGTGGAATGTTGGACAGTTAAGAAATGCCATATATAAAAGTTATGTGTAACGAAGATGAGGATGTTATGATGGATGTGTGGTAAAATTGTGAAGAATAAAATAAGGAACAAACGTATTAGAGCTAACTTGGGAATTGCCCGATCAACGACAAGCTCCCTGAAAGTCATTTGAGGTGGTTTGGTCATATTCAATGGAGGCCTGAGGATGCCCATAGTAAGGAAGAGTGATTTGATTCAATTAAAATGAGCTAAAAGAGCTAGTGACTTGCCTAAAATTACCATGGATGAAGTGGTGAGAAATGACATGCTTAGTCTCGGCCTGGTCCTAATTATGACCTTGGATGGAGCTTATTGGAGGGCTAGGATTCATAATCTCGACCCCATTTAGTTGAGATTCTCCTGCCTTGTTGGTATGGGCCTCTTTCGTCTTACTCTCACTGGCATACCCTCATATTTTCGCCTCCTCCTCTCGTATTATCTATTCGCCCCCTATTTTTTTTTATCTTTTGTGTTCTGTATAGATCCATGTAGCTAACCCCATTAAGTTGGATAAAACTGCTTTTGTTGTATATCCAAACCTTGTGTTTGTTATGCCCATTATTTCAATGAATTTCTTGATCATCTCATAAATTTTTTTTGTTCTGTGTACCAAAAAAGGTTTAAAAATGTCATTCACCTGCGCCAAAATCGTTTGCGGTGAGGTGGTGAGGTGTAATAAGCATCCAACGGCAGGGGTGCATGATCGGGCCCTCCCAGCCATTAGATGCCCAGTGCACCTCATTGCTCGTTGCAAACAATTTGGACTCCTTCACCCTTCACCCCCCCCCCCCAAAATGTCCTTCACTATCTAAAAAAAGGTCATTTACTATTTCCATTGTCCCATCCAATTGGAATAATGACCATTAGTGGAGTAGATTCCACTTCATCATTTGTGGCATCCCTTTTCTTTTATAACAAGAAAAAGCGTATGTTATTCACTTTATCTTATTGAAGGTTTCCTACAAGGGTAGTGTGAAAAAGAATATGTACATTGTACAAAGAGGGGTTGCACACCT
Source organism: Macadamia integrifolia (assembly GCF_013358625.1). NCBI lineage: Eukaryota > Viridiplantae > Streptophyta > Magnoliopsida > Proteales > Proteaceae > Macadamia > Macadamia integrifolia. Next base: position 11,592,578 of record NC_056557.1, read on the forward strand.
GGCCTTGGCTTGCCGGTTTGTAGTGCTCACTGGAGTTCCTACTAGATGGTTAGTTACTTTATCAACTCCCCTCATGTGCATTAGCTTGGTTTGCATTAATTTCCTTACTTCTGAAGAAGTGTGGCCTTGAACCCATGTTGACTCTTGAGTGGATATCTTCTTGCCCCTATCTGGATCTACTAGGTTATGGCCAATAGGCCCTTGAATCTACACACACACACAAGAAAAAAAAAAAAAAAGAAAAAAAAAATATGGATATACAAAGTCAAGATAAGATGGAGAATATCAATGTGAGCCCCACTCTGCTCTAATATGTGAGGGTTAAATGGGCAACACATCGATCTTTTGCCCTTATAACTTATTTATTTTTTGTTTATTGAAAAGAACCCTTACAACTTTTAATTCTTAAGCTGCGTTTAGTAACGTTTCTATTCTAGAAACAGTGTTTCGTGTTAAAAACGAAAATTTTAATTTATGCATCAAAACGTTATTTTTAAACAAAAAAAGTTGTTTGGTGAATCTGTTTTTGGAACAGTTTCAAAAAGCAAGTCTTCTCTCTTCTCGTGAAATTGTAAAAATTGAAAAACTAGATAGAAGACAAGTTTATTAAAAACGATTTCCCTTAAATCCCCCAAATAGTTCATTTTTTTTTAATTTGAAACGAAATTGAGAAGACTGAACACCCATTCCATCAATTCCAGTTTCTACGGTTCTCAACGAGAACTCGTTTTGATGCTATCCATTTGGCGTAAAAGTTTTATCTTCTCGTTATCTATTTATATGACGTCATCAGTTCAGCCATGATAGGTGCCTGTATGTCGGGCCCTCCAATTGGGGAGAGAGGAAAAATCAACTCGGCTGTCCTTTTATAAACTGAATGATGAAGTACCGCCTGTTGTCTGAAACATTCACCCACGGCCCATCGATCGCCCGACGGCGTCCTTCCATCGACTCTCACGGTCCTGCGGGTCGACGGGGACTCCATCTCACTTCAATTCAGCTCCGAGGCGGGACGAAATGGCGGCGACTTCGCCATATTTGGTTGCTCTGATACTTTTGGGGCTCTTGTCGCCGTTTTTGGATCAGGTATTTGTCAATGAATACCGTTTATTCCTTCCCCTTTTTCCTCCAATTTTATGGTCCTTTAATTTTGGATGTTTTGATCTGATATGGCTTCTTCCAGGTTTATTCCCTTATCCATGAATTCCCATTGATAACTGCTGACTATGTCCCTACTATTTTCCGTTACTTATGCTTTTTGCTCAACTGGACGTAGTAAAGAAACGTTGTCTTAATTTATCGACTTTTTTTTGGGTGAAGATAATTCATCAACTTTTTTTTAAGAGAAAGGTCGATGTTTTTCCACTAAGGATTTAATGCCACAGGGCTTCCTATTGGCTGTCTAAAATAGTCTTATCACTCTTAAGGGGGGCGTTTGGTTGAGATATACAATTCAGATTTGGATCATTATAACCAATTCTGTTTTGGTGCAGTGTTGCTGCATTCTGATTTGGATTATTATAGTAATCCAGAGTCTCGGCAGAGTGCAGTGTTTCTGGATTTTGATTTTAAACTCAGAATTATTATAAGAAACAAATTCTGGTATCGTTGACCATATTTCTGGAACTGTGATGCTAGCAGATCATGCATTCAAAGTGAAGTCTGTCAATCTAAATAAGAAAAAGCTTATGATAGAGTTCCTGGGAAGTTAATCTGGCAAGTACCAGAGAAGAGAAGTATGATGACCTTTATGTAAACCTTAATACAAAGGAAGGAGAAAAAGAGATTTATTGATAGCCAAAATAAGAGAAAGGAAGGTAGGGATTTAGACCATGTTAGATGCATCAAAAGTGAGGATGGGAGAGTATTAATACAGAATGAAGAAATTTTCGAGAGATGGGGTGATTATTTCAGAAATTTAATGGAGACCTTAACTGATAGGCTGGTTTTGGGAGTGGAAGGGGACAGTCATAAAGCTAACATCGACCTAATGTTGAGAATACCACAACAGATGCATTGAGACGGGTAAACATGTTCCTCAGTCGCATGAATGCTAGAAGGCGGGTCAATGTACGGCTCCATACCACGAGTGTAGAGGTTGTTGAATTCGAGTGAGTCAAAGATCAATACCCCACCTACCCTGATTTTAGTGAGTTATTCACTTCCCTGAGTGGGGATCTTCCTATCAATCGCTCAGACTATCTGTTAGAGATGGTTTCTTTTTTAAAGGAAGCAAGTTGTGCATACCCACGACCTCACTCCGAGACTTCTTGATTTCTGAATTGCATTCTGGGGCAGTTGCCTACCATTTTGGTTGCGACAAGATCATCACCCTTGTTGAGGATCGATTCTTTTGGCAGGGATGTTGCTAGAGTGGTAAGTCAATGTAGGACATGCCAAACAACCAAACAACAGAAGCAGAACACGGGCTTGTACGTCTCCTTCCTGTGCCACATGCCCCATGGAAAGACCTTAGCATAGATTTTATGCTCGGTCTACCTAAAACTTCGAGAGTCCATGATTCCATCTATGTGGTTGTAGACCACTTCTCAAAGATGACACACTTCATTCCATGCTCCAAAACCTCTGATGCATCTATTGTTGCCAATTTTTTTTTTTCAATGCAGTTGTCAAGTGCCATGGATTGCCAAAAGCCATAGTGTCCGATAGGGATATTAAGTTCACCAGTCACTTCTGAAGGACCTTATGGCAGATGATGAGTACTAGACTTCGTTTCTCCTCTGCCTTCCACCCTTATATTGATGGCCAAACTCAAGCTATCAATAGTAGTCTAGGAAACTTGTTACGTTGCCTCATAGGAGAATACCTTATCAGTTGGAATTGTGTCCTCACCTAGGCTGAGTTTGCATATAACATCTCCAAGAACTGAACCACTGGCTTGTCACCCTATGAGATTTGTTTAGGTTACCAACCTAGGACGCTCATAGACCTAGCCCCTACTATTTCTGGCACTAGGACCTCCCCTTTAGCCAAATCTTTTCCATAGCATATACATGATTTACATACAGATATAAGATGACGGATAACACAAAGCAATGATCAATATAAGTCCAGGGTGGATGTGCATCAACGACTACAAAAATTTCAAAAGGGCGATATGGTGATGTTTAGAATCAAACAACAACGTTTTGTTAAAGGGAAAACGAGCAAACTACATGCTCGTAGTGCTGATCCTTTCAAGGTTTTTAAACTAGTGGGTGTGAATGCTTTGGTCCTTGATTTGCTGACGTATATGGGAATCAACAATACTTTTAATGTAGAGGATTTTGTTCCCTTCCATGGTATGCCTACTGCTGTTTCCTTTTACCCAGATGTCATGGAGGAATTTCCCTTTGTGCTTGATGACACTGTTGACCACATCCCTTCCCTTCCTCATACTACTTTACCACCTGTGCCTAAGATTGCTAAGAGAGTTGAAGAAGTTGAGGACATTCTTGACGAGAAAATTGTGTTCACGAGAGAGAGAGGTTCCCGAGTGTTCTTGGTCAAATGGCGTGGACGCCCCGAGATTGACAACACTTGGATCACCATCGAGGAGCTTAGAAGCTTAATTCGGACATAGTTGAGTATTACATGAGTCTTGATTCACCGGAGGTGAATCCTTCAAAGCCGGGGAGAGTTGATGGGGACAACAGCCTAGGTTCCGAGTCTATCATAGATGGCGACACAAAGACCAACCTAGCTCATGTTCTATCTAGTTGGAAGATTGAGGATCACCATGAGAGTATCGACTTTCCCATGGAGAAGTATTTGTTCAGTTCTGGATTCGACAGCTATACATGGGCCCCACCTGGACAGCCAACACAAGAGGCTGCCAAATCATGATTTCAGATTTTATTTCCTTCTTTTTTCTTTTTTTAAGATAAACTTGCACCTTTTATTTCCTAAGTTGGTGAATTAGATTAGGCTTCTTTTAATATCTTTTTCCTATTTTATTTGATTAGAAATCTTTGGCTATCAAATTAGAATAGGATTCTTCTTCTATTCGTTTCCTAGTTTGTAGTATTTATATTTATTTTTGCTTTTGCTTTTATTATTGCGTAAGGCCTACGGCCAAGGAGATTATGGAATGATTCAAAAAAAAAAAAAAAAAGATGTTGCTGCTGGAACTTTCTTTTTCCCCCATCCTGGAGCAGGCTGCCTCTCTCCCTTCTCTCTCTCTCTCGGAAATCAGGTAAGTAAACTCCAACCCTCCATTCTTTTTCTCACTTTCTCGCTGCCCTTTCCCCTCTCTTGTCTCTTATTTTCTTGTGCGTCTACTGCAACAGCATGATTCCCATCCCCAACGATTCCTGTCCTCCCTCCCCTTTTCCCGTGTTCCCAACATGAGCAATCATATCATTAATTAATTAACCTTCTTCACATTGAGTATTGCTCTCCTGTTATTGGAGACTTATCACAGGCTAGTATGGCATCTTGTAGTTACGGAACTTTGAAAAGCATGCATTCAATTTGATAGTATGCTGTCTATGTTCCCACCATGCTCCCATTGATAACTTGTTGAGTTATTGCATTCAGCTTTGGTTCCTTTGTTGATTATTGCTATGATATTATCCTGTTTTGATCTCTATGTTTATCATGCATGTTGCTGCCCCTTCCTACTTGCAACCCAATCCTAAGCCTAATACTGTCAAGCCGGTTTACCTAGTCAGTCTTTGTAGGAACCTTAACCTCTAGGAAAGTCTTACATCACGGGCACTACTTACCATCGTATCATGGATGACTACCACAAAGTAAAGTTGGAGCTGAAAAAATTACAATGGCTGACATGATCCCCGGGTATTTTATGACTGACTATCTTGTTCAGAAGATTACTTTGACTGTTTTAGCTTGACAAAGCCATGGAAGTGCAACTTGCTTGTGCCAAGTTGACCGATCCTGCTCATGAATGGTGGAGGAAGCATGAAAGGAGATTGCAAAGACTTGATGCTACCATTACTACATGGGGATAGAAGAAAGAAGCCTTGAAAAACAAATACTTACCACAATCCTTCAAAGCACAGTTGAATGATAAGCTTAACTCCCATCGGTAAGATGCAATGACAGTGGCAAAGTATATGGATCAATTTGATGCCCTCATGTCACGTACGGGCGTTAAGGAAGATGATAACCACCTGCCATCCCATTTCAAGTTGGGATTGAGGCCGCACATCCGGGATAAAATTGGGTTGCCGACATATTTGATTTGCATGACTGTTTCTAGAAGGCCCTATGGGTGGAGGAATTGCTGAAGGCTTCAATTTGGTGGTTTGGCTTTTAAGCCTGGGAGGACAACAGGAATACAGTCAGTGTTGTATATGACAAACCGACAATTCTCCATGTCCCCACACCCATCCTTATGCATGCATAGAGTAATGGGAAAGCACCTATGGTCAGCAGCAATAAGACCCAATGTTTCCATTGTTAGGAGCATGGACATGTCGCAAAATTCTACGCTTTGCTACAACAGTTAAGTGCAATAGCTAATAACACTATTGAGGATGATGAAACAGAGGTGACCAAACCATACCCACTTGACAATGATGACAACATTGATCATGGTTACGAGGGTGGTAAGGAGACTCAAGACATCAGCCTTTTATGTTTTGGCACTACCACCGTTACTAAGGAAGAGAGTGAAACTGAAGAGGACAAGGAGCTTGGTACTATTACAGAGATTTAGGTGGAGGTTGGCTCTACATTTCTGGAAGATTCTATGGAACACCCTTCACAATTAAAGCTGAACCTGAAAGCGAACACATTGAGTTTGTGACCCAAGTTCTTTTTAAGAAAGAGGGCCACATCTTGAGGATTTCCTAGCTATTGGGTGCTACCATAGTAATTGTATAGACTGAAATTGGACATCCATCAGACACAGTTGATCCCTCGACTTACCAAACCTCAAGGTCGAGTTTCTTCAAGCCAGGGAGAGCTGATGCAAAACAAGGCCAGCCCAAATATTCCCTAATTAGTCCTATTGGATTAAGATATAATCAGCCAGCCAAGCCAAGCCTCTTTTCTGCCTATCAACTGAAGTGTGTTCAGGCCCTTATTCTGCTTATATCTGAGGCCCATATCCTGTCATACTTGAGACCCATATTCTGTTCCTGCAATGTGACCATCAACCTACAACATTGGGGGAGATTCTTGACAGATTTTGCTGACCCCAACAGGCCTTTTCATGGAGAGAATTTCCAGAAGATATATGAAGATTCTGTGGGCCCATGAAGCCAGCTTGCATCGGGGGGGAGATTTGGGAGCTGAGAATATCTTATAATAGATTCTTATTCCATTTAATGAGTTATGAGTTACTTAGTGGTTAGATAGATACTAAATGGAAGTTTCGAATTTTGTTACTTTCTATTTTGCATGTAATAGCAATGGATTCTTTAGAAGGAATCCTAGTATTTATTCTAGAGTTACTTGGCAGTCAAGTAGCAAGGAGAGTTTCTATTCTTGTCATCGATTCATTGGCTATTATAAATAAAGGAGATGGGGCACACTAGCCCATGATTTTGGCTTTGATCAATTGAATGTCTTCTCTTCAGTGGTGATGCTGAGTATAGCTCCACTGGTGCAGCAAGTGCAACCCAATGTGGTGAATCCTTTGATTGGGAATTGATGGGGACATCAAAGTGTACAGGCGCAAGAAGAAGAAGAAGCAGCAGCCATCTTTGTGGCTGGAAGAATAGAAAGAAGAAGATCTTGTGGGCCCCAAGCTCGATCCAGATTTTAGAAGATCTTAGAAGATTTTAGAAGATCTTGTGGGTCCCAAGATCGATCCAGATTTTTAGAAGATCTTAGAAGATTTTGTGGACCCCACCAAATCTTATTTGGTTCTAGTACTTTGCTTTAAATCTAGTGATATTTGATTGTCTTACACAATTAGGAAACTAGGATTTCTTTATATTGATCTATTAGGTAGTTTTTATTTCATGCAATTGAGTTTCTAAGTATCTTTTTATTTTTGGAAGTTTATTCTCTTTAAGTGTAAGGCCATTGGCCATTGTTTATTTTCAATGAATGTTAATTGAAAAGAAAGCCAAGAGCAAATCCCCACCCCTCTCACGATTCTCTCTCTTCTCTCAATCTCGACTTTTCTCCCCTTCTCTCTCGCCTCTTTCTTCCCTTACCCTCTCGGCTCTCTCTTCTCTTAATCTTCTTGTCTCGCCTCCCTCTCTTTCTTTTCAGTCTTATTATTTTTTTTCTGCTGCTGCGTTATACTGCTGCACCTGCTGCTGCGTTATACTGCTGCACCTGCTGCTGCGTTATTACTGCTGCACCTGCTGCCTTACCCCACTGCTGCTGCAACATAATTCTGCCGGTACAAAACTGCTCTGCTGCAACTGCTGCCTCTACCTCTACCTCACTGCTGCTGCTACGTACTACTGCCGTTACAATACTGCTGCCGCTGCACACTGCTGCCTTTACATCACTGCTGCTACTCTCTCTACAATTGGCTGGGTGTATCTTCTTCAACAAAAAGTGGACTACAACCTCTTTATTTTGGAGAACCTGGATTTCTTCTTCTCTCCTCAGATCTGAATAGCAGTATGGTAAAGTACTAAACTAAATCCTCCCCACCTCCCTTAATCCCTATTATATATATTGCAACCCATTAACGTTGAAGTCTGCCTTTGCCCTTTGTTTATGCCTATTTTATCGATTGTTGCATATCTAAGTTGGGTGTCTAGATGGATTTGTGCTGAACTTAATATTCATATGTCGTTTGTTCCCTTCCCCATGTCCCCACTTGAAACTTGAGTAAGAATTTATGTGTTTTTGTGTCTAGATTAATATTGCTTTTGGCTACTTTGTTTATTAATCTCGCTTTATCTTGCATGCTTAATCGTGTTTGCTGAGATTCTTTGGTCTTATTTACCTAAGCCCCTTGAGTTAACTTACCTAGTTAGTTAATCTTGTAGGAGACCTAGTCATCTAGGAACCCCCCTACATCAGGAATAGTAGTGAATCCTTTCCCTCAGGCCATAGGTGGTGAGGCCATTGGTCATATCCCCTTCTTCCCTTCTTTCCCACAAGCCATAGGTGGTGAAGCCTTTGGTCATATCCCCTGCTTCCCTTCTTTTTTTTTTTTCTTCTCTTTCGATTCTGTTCTGCAGTTTTTTTATTATTATCGGGGCCTCCTATTAGGTGATAGCAGAACTTTGTGTGTTTAATTAATCCTTCCTATTAGGTGATAGCAGAACTTCTTTGTGTGCTTAATTAATCCTTTTTTCTTGCTCTTCAAGTTCTCTCTATCTACTATTATTTTTGAGTGCTGTTTCAGGTCTGTAATTGGATTATTTGACAGCATATGAGTCTGAAGTTTAGTCACTGTTTTTAGAGTAACTAACCATTAGATTGGACCAAGTTTTGACTAATTACATTCCCTCTACTTCATTTCACCCAAACTTGAGTACCATCACACTGGTGGATTGAGAGAGATTCAAGTTTTCCTTTCTATTTTCTGTTTTTTCTTAGTTTCTATTCTCTTTCCACGTTCTATCTCTTGGTCTAACCATCATTTTGCTTTGATATTTTAACCACATGCTCACTCCATTAATGCCTCTAATACAGATTAGTTTCAGTCCGATCAGAATTTTGGTTTGCAAGTTCTAAATTAGATTTAGTTTCTGCCATATTCATAGTTTTCTGGTTCACTGCGATTCTGGTTTCTAGTAGGTTTCTAGTGTTTGTTTTCTTTCAACCTAGTAAACCTCATCAGGCGCCTGGACATCTTGACAACTAGGGAAACAAAGATGCTTTTCAAAATCATGGTTAAGCTTGTGTAGGAGAAAACACCTCTAAATGGATCAGGAAAAACTGCAAATCTCTTTTCTTAGGAACACCTATTCATATGCAAAATGGGTTTCCTGTTTTGGGGGCAGCCGCTTGCTTGTTATGCTCAGACATTTTGTAAACTGGACATTATGGAGTATGGACTGCCCAGCAAAGAATTCTAATTCATGGGAAGTCCTTTTATGTTCCTTAGATCTTTTTAACTTCTTAAATCCTGTATATTACTTCTTTTTTTTTTTTAAATAAATAATCCTGACTTTTATTTTAGAACTTAATCAGTGATGTAAAACCGCAGGTTGTAGGGGTGAAACTATTACCTACAACCAGATCTAGATCTGAGATTCTTCAGGTACTTTGCTTTTCATCTGATGCACTAAATTTTTGTTGTCAGTATTTTTTTTTTTGATGAACTAATATCAGGTTCTCACTTCATCAAAGCAGAAGTCAATCATCCGACAGATAAATACCAATCACTGTGGATGGAAAGCTACCATGAATCCTCGCTTCTATAATTACACTGTGAGTACCCAAGAAGTGGAACCTTGTTTATAATCTTCTTCTTTTTCATGTTTCTCTAGAGAAAACTGATTTGAGCTTTATTATACACCTTGTGGCCACTGAATTTCTGTTCTGTAGATTGGCCAATTCAAGTACCTCCTTGGAGTGAAAGCAACACCAAAGAATGATTTGATTGATATCCCTGTTATAACTCATACAAATTCTTTGAAGTTACCAAAGGAGTTTGATGCGAGGACTGCTTGGCCTCAGTGTGTCACAATTGGAAGAATACTTGGTCAGTTAACTGTTCTGCCTCTTGTTAGTTTAGAATTTATTAAATAAGAGGCTGACGTTCTCCACTACCTTGTCTCCATCTGGGCCTGCGGCGCCTGCCTTCATCTTTACAAATGAAAGATCAGGTAACTTGGTTTCCACTCCTAAGACAACTTTTATCTAGCTGAAAGTATAATTATCGGTGCTTAACCGATCTTGGTATTGATGTGGCAGGGGCACTGTGGATCTTGTTGGGCTTTTGGTGCTGTGGAATCTCTATCTGATCGGTTTTGCATCCATTTTGGCCTGGTACCTTCCTTTCCTTAGAGATCAGAATTTGAAAATTCATTCCTTCCCCTTTTTTACCTTCAATCCTTCATCCTGCATGGCAGAATATTACACTGTCTGTTAATGACCTCTTGTCATGCTGCGGCTTTATGTGTGGAGATGGTTGTGATGGGGGATATCCTATCTATGCATGGCATTACTTTGTTCAGCATGGTGTTGTTACTGAGGAGGTACAGAACTTACACCCTTACCATGGCCTTAGTTTATGGCTCAAGTAATGGTTTCTCATCTGGCAGTGTGACCCATACTTCGATGATGTTGGCTGCTCTCACCCTGGTTGTGAACCTGCATATCCAACTCCTAAGTGTGAAAAGAAGTGTGAAGATAAGAACCAGCTGTGGTGGGACGTGAAACATTTCAGTGTCAATGCCTACAGAATCAATTCCAATCCTTACGATATCATGGCGGAGGTCTATAAGAATGGGCCTGTTGAGGTCTCGTTCACTGTCTATGAGGTAATCAAAGCTCCTTCATTTGATTTTTCCTTATGAATATATTGAATCCTTCATGATAATGAACCTGTGACATGAAAAGCATTTGCATTTCTTGCCTTTTAAATTATCAATTTGTTGATGCTAAGAAAATAATCCCACAATCGTCTGGGTGTCTCAGCAGCAGTCCTGATGGGAATTTGCCTGCTCTAACGTGACTCCAAACTTTTCTTATTCCTTGTTATTTCATTTTTATGATGATTAAATTTATTTTATATCTTCGTGTTCTTTTAAAATCATTGCTACATTTTATTTTTTATTTGGACATTCTTCTTCTTTTTGGCATTGTTGTATGTTAGGTATTGCATGGTTCCACTCTGCAAGAACTCCGAATCATTCTCTTGAAGCTCATCCTCTTTATGATAAATGATCCGCTTGCCCCAAAATGACCTGGCCCAATAGGGAAATCCTATTTCATTGGGCCTTTCGATACAATCAAATAGATTGGGGCCCTTCTTATATGGATGGAAACTTAGAAAATTTGAAGTCAGAAATACTTGTAGAAGATAAATACAACTTCTGGTTTGAAAAACTCCTTTTTTTTTTTTAATTTTATTTTACTATAAACGATGGAATCGCCCATTGAGAAATCTTTCCTCTCATTTGGTTCAAGTAGTTTCACCAAATAAAGTTAAAGAAAGGGGTTCCCGCGTTAAAATTTTGTTCTAGAAACCCCCAAAGGAATTACTCCTTACTCAAATTCCAGTGAAGATCAACCAAGATTTGTTGCGCTATATTTTCCATTTGCAGGATTTTGCTCATTATAGGTCAGGGGTTTACAAACACGTTATGGGAGACGTCATGGGAGGCCATGCGGTGAAGCTAATTGGATGGGGAACTACAGAGGATGGTGAAGATTATTGGGTATTTTCCTAATTATCACCTTCCAAAATATGAAACCACTCAGCTTATTCATGGATCTTAAGTTTAATTTGACTTTTTTGTGTGTTGCAGCTTCTTGCAAATCAGTGGAATAGAAGTTGGGGTGATGTATGTTTCCTAAAGCTCCTCAATATGAAAATTTTATCTCAGTCACTGTCACAGAAGTCAGAAATCTGGCCCTGCTGCTCAGCCTCCCTATACAGTGGGTCCCACTGTGTTGAGATGCTGATGCAGCATCTGTTTCCTCACATTGCAGGGGCTGCTGTGTGTGGTGCATGGTTCTAAAACTTGGATTTGATTGGTCAATATGGGCCGGATCAGAATGGCATCGGTCTTGACAGATCCCTGATCCTGATACACATGTATGGTTGGGTAAAATCATAATAAAAACTGTGTTTTAAAGAAAGAGATCTACTCAATGCAGTCTGACCAGGTGGATCTGGATTGGTATCGAATTGATATCGGCCTTAGTCCGATCCCTTGACCGTTCCTGAGTTTTAGAACCTTGGTATGGTGGCTTGTGTTGGGCTAACATTGGTAAATGAGAGTCTCAACCAACTCTTTCTTTGTACGCTTTCAGGATGGCTACTTCATGATCAGGAGAGGAACAAACGAATGTGGAATTGAGGAAGCTGCAGTTGCTGGCTTGCCTTCATCCAAGAACTTGATTAGGAAGCACGGTGATGTTGATGAAAATCAAGATGTGTCTGTACTATAACTGACTCTATACACTAGCTGCCATTATCATGTATTGATAGGACAGGATCCTTGGCTATATTCGGCCAATTAATTATGCTATAAACATTACTCTCCTTTCTCGCTAAAATCTCCTCTATCTCACCCTGTCCCTCTGCTTTCTAAACAGTTGTTGTGTGGATGTGTGGAGCGTTGCGTTATTGGAATAAGGCTGAATTATTATTGTTGTTATGTTGGTGCCCACAATATTATTACAATAATATTATCCTCATTACTCTCCTTTATCGCTAAAATCACCTCTATCTCACCCTGCCCCTCTGCTTTCTAAACAACTGTTGTGTGGAGGGTTGCGCTGTTGGGATAAGGCTGAATTATTGTTGTTATTATGTTGGTGCCACAATAATATTATCCTCATTGCTAAGTGGTTCGGTCTGTCTTGCATGTTCTCAATGTTTGAAGCAAGGTTAAGTTGACATACCAGCCTTGAGGTTCAACTATGAGTCCATGACTGCATCAAAATACATGAATTTGTGCCAATGTAGACTAACCCTTGTTTGTAAAGCCTTCTGTCTTTGATCTATGGGGTTTTTTTATTTTTATTTCCAGATTTTCATTCTCGGGTTGAAACCGACATTGGGAATTGATGAGGGTAAATATGTCCCTGATCACAGCATAGCCAAGGAGCAATTGAACTACTCATGCTGAGCTGCCACCTCGACCTCTCTGCAAGCTGACCTACCACCTCGGCCTCTCCTCATGCCGAATTGCCACCAGGGCCCCTAGCAGGCCGAGCAGTCACCTTGGCCCCTCCGCAGGCTGACTTGCTACCTCGGCCTCCGAACTGCCACCTCGGCCCCTCCGTAGGCCGAGCAGCCACCTTGGTCCCTCCGCAGGCCGAGCTGTCACCTCGGCTCGGCATCATCAGGCAGGGCTCCCAAAAACGTGCTCTCATCCACTTTTACATTCAATGAACGTAGTACTTGATCACAAGGGCAGGACTTTATCCACTACATATCATCAGAGGCATCCACCCCCCTCTCACAACCCACACCTTCGAGATAAGAGAGGAATATTCTTGAAAGATGCCTGAAATCTGGAATATTCCTAGAATCAGAAAGCCATTCTCCTTAAGGACTCCACGCCCAGTAGGACTCTCCACGGACGTTCCCCCTTTCTCCACTCCATCAGCAGCTTATAAATACCAAGGTAAGCCTCTATTGTGGGGATTGATCACTTCTTTTGATTGAAAACTCTCTTGAGTATCTGTTGTGGAAAGATCTGACTTAGGCATCGGAGAGTCCCCGTCGTGTCAGCCCGGCTCTCTCCTGTCTTTTCTTTTGTGCAGATCGACTGAGCCATCAGGAGCTATAAGGAAGATCGACTGATCAATTTTTGCCACATCAAGAACATTTGGAGATAATAATCAGACGTATATAAGAGGGGGGTTTGTCTTGGATGCAGCCATACAGCTAACCTTTCACATCTCTGAGGCTAGAGCTTCAACCCCGAGCTCGACCTTCTTGGGCAACAACTTGATGAGGGTGAACTCTTGTCTCAACCACTCAAAGTTCTCATTGGAGTTTCAATGAGGTAGCAGAAGTCGATGAGGAGAAGCAGACCAACAGGGCCAAGTGGAGGGGTTGGCCTTCGATCGACACATTAGGTGGATCCGTCACGCTATTCCAAGCTTCCATGGGAAGTGGAACCCACGATGCTGTCATGACTCATGAGTTTCATACGAGTACATCAACGTAAGAATTTTACTCTGTTTCTCTTTTGGCTGAAAGAATGTTACTCTATTTTAATGCTAATAAACAATCTCAAAGCATGCTAGTAGCGAGTAGCCCTGTTCCTGTCACCGGTTACCGCTTGCCGGTTGCCGGTTGCCGGTTGCCGGTTGCCGCTTGCGAGACGTATTTTAAGTAATTTTGAAGCACAAGGGGACTCTTTTTTATTTTTTTTAATAAAAGCTTTCAGAAGAAGAAAAAAAATCCTTGGACTTGAAAATTTGACTGAGAAATATAAGAAAAAAATGAGGAGAGAGAAATCCTCACTGTTTGCTTAAGCGTTGCCAACCTCCCATCTCCGCATTTAATCTGAACCGTGGATTTATTTACATGAATCCTAACTGTCCAACAACTTACCTCTCCATCCAAGCCAATTACTATTGTCAAAAAGCAGTGTTGCCAACTTCCCACTACCAGATTTAGTCATTTTGCATTTTGTACAGGTGCGCCTTTGAAGCCTGGAACTGAAATCTCTGGTCATACTTAATGATTCTGCCCGGGCAGTGCCCCTGACCTTCTTCATCCCTTTACTCTTAACAGGTTGACAGATGAGGCGAAAAACCCAAAGGTCAGTTAATTCCTCTTCTTTCTCTCGACTCTCGATCGTTAATAGACATCAAATAAGGGGCCGGTTATAAGAGTCCAACCATAAAGAGACAATGTCCATTAATTGCATTAATTGCTCTGCGTTACTTATGCATATAATTACATAGTACTTGTCAATTACTCTGCGCAAAAGAAAAATCTTGGTCAATCCGTTGGACTTGGTCACGGCCTCCTGCTCCTTATGGTCCCTGAACAGATGCATGGCAAACGGTCCACAGTATCACCACAACGTGTTCCGTAGCCTCCTTCGACACCTTGAGCATCTTTTGCGGTATGGCAGGCGAGCAGTTGAGGTTCTCGCTCGCATATGGCAATTCGACCTTTGGTGCATGTGGACGCCATCTCCAACAACTTCAGAGACTTGTCTATTACGGAGACCGAAGTAGAATCCGGGCAGGAAAGCAACTTCCCGAACACCTTGACCACTCCGAGCTGAACGATCTGCAATCTAATCTGCCTCGGAAAGAATACCGCAACCAAGCAAGACAATCCAATTCGATGGCAGCCGAAGAATCGGCATTGGAGCTCACTATACGCAATAGTCCAGGTAAGACACCTTCCTTCTCAGCGATGAGAAGCTTGGATTCGTGTCGATGGCGATGGCTTAAGAGCCAAGCCGAAGCGACCACACTGGAATCTAAGCTCCCTCTATGCAGGACCTGAACAATGGAAGACAATGGGCAAGAAGAGGAAGAGTTTCAGCGTCACCGTTGTAAGCTCCCTTTACGCATGTAACTTGAATAATAGAACCAACGGGTTTTCAGCAGGCGAAAGCAAAACCCTAACCTTTTCCTGATCAGGTGATCAAGAAAATGTGGAAAAGTCTCGAACCAAGCAAATTTATTTAGAGAAATTGTCACTCCCTTCCCCTGATCTTATAGCTAAATATCAAGTTTCCCACATTTGTTTCAAAAATTTCACTCTCAAGATTCTATCTACCGTGTTTGAATTGCTTTTAAGTCAGTAATATTTTTTCGGAATACCTAAAATACCACCTTATCTGTAGAGAACCCATTATACCCCTCTTAATCTATCAAAATAACTTTCCCTCCAACTGTTAATCGATCAAACCCCTTTTCATCTCACACTCCTTCGATCTCCTTCTTCACCGATTGGTTGAAACCCTAGATTCTTGGACTTTGAAGGAGTTTGAAGCCAGCCAAAGCCCTCTCTCCCTGTATCTCCTTCTTAACTGCAAGTACTTCTCTCTGCAGCGCCTTTCAGCTCAGCCTTTGTAGCTGAAACGCTCTCAAAGCCGTCTGTTGGGATCGGTGATTCTTTATGAGAACTCTCTTCTACTGAGGTCGCCATTTCTCTCTAAGCCCTTTCCATCATCAACTAGGTATTAGGTATCACACCCCTTTTCAGTCAGTAATATTTTTTCTTAATACCTAAAGGCAAAATGGTCACAGTATGTGCAAAAAAATGGGAATGCAGAACGTCCGAAACCCCGTGAATGTTCACGTAAGTGATATGATTGACACGTGTTAAATACGTTAATCTTGCTAACAGAGTTGTAACTGTTTACAACTCTGTTTAATATTATTAATATTTAAATAAATAAATAATCAAAATCCCAATATAAGTGGACTCCTCCTTTGATTCCGCTTAAAAATCTCGATCCTCTCTCTCTCTCTCTCTCCTTGCTTCTTCTTCAAGACCCTCTCAAGTCTAATTGAAGTTTTGTTTATCAATCTCACTGAAGATTTGCATCCATGGTAAGTTCTCATAGGTTAATAATATCTACCCAATAAGTAATAATAAACCTAGATATTCAAGAGCTTTGTTTACTTTATAAATTCAAAATTGTCCTCTACCATACATGCAAGCTTTACTGTCCAAATCCCTTCCCTGGCGATTAATATGTAAACATGGTATTTGGATATGTGTGGCCAAGTCTCTCATATGCTCAATGCCTGAAAATAGTTATGTTGATTTTTTTCTTACCTCATCCTATTTTGAGAGCAAAGAGAGAGAGAGAGAGAGAGAGCGAGAGAGAGAGAGAGAGAGAGAGAGAGAGAGAGAGATGATGATGATGATGGCAGCTGTAGAAAGAAGGAACGGAAGGAGGAGTCCGCTTATACTGGATTTTTATTATTTATTTATATAAAACAAATATTAGACATAACCACGTCTGTCATCTCTCCACCCTAAAAACTAGGAATCAGTTACAATATAAAAAAGTAATAGATGGTTTAGATTAATCTAATATTAAATGGACGGTTAATATTAAAAGAAAGTGAAAATAAGATTGCAATACGTACGTCCTGCTACCACTCGCCCATACCTGAAATACCACCATATCTGTAGAAAACCCATTATACCCCTCTTAATCTATCAAAACAACTTTCCCTCCAACTGTTAATCGACCAAACCCCTTTTCATCTTACACTCCTTCGATCTCCTTCTTCATCGATTGGTTGAAACCCTAGATTCTTGGACTTTGAAGGAGTTTGAAGCTAGCCAAAGCCCTCTCTCCTTGTATCTCCTTCTTAACTGCAAGTACTTCTCTTTGCAGCGCCTTTCAGCTCAGCCTTTGCAGTTGAAACACTCTCAAAGCCGTCTGTTGGGGTCGGTGATTCTTTCTGAGAATCTCTCTTCTGCTAAGGTTGCCATTTCTCTCTAAGCCCTTTCCATCATCAACCAGGTATTAGGTATCACACACCTTCACCAAGTTGTGTTCACTCTACCAACAAGGTTTAAGCTTCCTCTCCCCCCCCCCCCCCCCCCTCCTCCCTCCTCCCCTCCCAAGTCCCTTCTTGAGAGTTGTTTTGTGATTATTTAACCATCTATATTTTCTAAAATTGAGTGTTATGAAAAATTTTCAATGTATGTGAAAGTTTCAAGTTTTGTTTTACTTTTCTTTAGATATCATTGTAGAGGTCATTGTAAGGCTTCATTGACATAACTTAGTTTCAAGTTTTGTTTTTCTTTCTTGGTTTCAATTTTTGTTTTTCTTTCTTTCCTTCCTAATCTTCTCCTTTCCTAGACAGAACCAATTATTCTGTAGATGTACATACAAGGACACTTAGCTAGCTGAATTCATTCATCAAATAATGGATGACTTAAGCTTCCTATGGATACCCTGTTTTGAAAGTTTATTTTTAATTGATTTGGACACTGTCAGATAAGAGCATCTAATGCATATGCGTATTTTATAAAGTACGACAATGTTTAGATCCTAACTTTGTAAAATCAGTATTATTGTATATATTTGGCAGATAAATGTCTAGTTCAAATGTTAGTTGCAGCAACATTGATGCACTGAAGTACAAATGCGTAAGGTATAGATGTAATCAAAAAGCTGTCATTATGATCTCAAAGCTGTCATTATGATCTTAGAGACAGTTGATAATCCAAATAGATTCTTTTGTAGCTGCCCAGATTGCATGGATGTAACTTTTTTTCTTGGTGTGATCTCATTAATTCATCATTAATTGAATTGTCAAGCAGTGAAGTATCAATAAACAAACCCACTCTTAAGTTGCAAGAGTTGCAAGGGGAGGTCCATGGCTTGCAAGAGGAGATCCGTGGCTTGCAAGTGCAGGTTTGTGAGTTGTGAGAGGAGTTGCAGTGTTCTGAGGGTTGCAACAGGAGGTGGGCATTGAGAAGTTTAGACTGGATGGAATAGAGGAGTTAACAGCATCAATGAAGCTCGTGTGCTGGTTTGTAATAGTTTTCCTTGTTGGAGTACTTGTAACAATTTTTATAGGTAAAATAATATGACATCGTGTTGGACCTGAACAGTGATGTACTTGAATTTATCTTTAACGAATAACAACTATTTATTTTGATAATGACATGTGTATAAAAAAAATGACAGCATTCCATTACTATAGTGGACACTATGTTGGACCTAAAAAAGTTTAGCAACATTTCCTCACTATAGTTGACTTTTCAAAAATGAATTGATAAGCATCATAGAAAACCATCCATATATAAAACATCCGTCTAACAAAAAAAAAATAAAAGGGTTGGCATAGACAACCACATCAACATATGTATCAAATACAGGCATCAAGTATAACATATCCAAAAAGATATAACTCATCCTACTTAATATATACAATAGTTTTCAAAACAAAATACAAAGTTTGTGACCACAAATATGTTTACTATCTTCATCCTCCTATCTTCTCCTCTTACTCAAATCCTTCAATGTACTTCCTTTCTTCATTGCCTTTTTCATCTCTTCTCGTGCTTTTGTTATCTCCTCTTTGGTTTTCAATTGTGCTTTAGTCTTCAACTATATGATCACTTCAGTAGTAGTGGTGGAAGCTTGTGACTTGGTAATTACCTATGAAGTGTTAATAATAGATTGGCTTCTAATGCTCTCCTTTCTCTGCACAAGTAAGAAGTACAAATTCTTTAGTAAATACCAGTAGGAGATAATTATAAGTAATGGTAGATGCAATCTTAATACCTTTGCTCCTACTGTTTTCCTAGAAGAAGCCTCTTTTTCATTCACTGGAGGTCCTGTGCATGCCCTTACATTGTGCTCAGTAGACTTACATCTCCTACATCTGACAGTATTAGATATTTTCCTAAACTCTCTAGATGGTCCTTCTTCTAGTTCCTTCCTCCTAATTTGATGTGGTCTACCCACCAAATTTTTTAATGGTGGAGGCTGAACAATCCCCATCAAGTGCTCTTCTTTCAACTTATCCAGACCAGGCAATGCATGAATAATACCCTTATATACTACCAAGTATTTTGCCACACTGTAATAATCATCACAATACTTTTTCAAACATTCTCTTTTATATTCTATATAGGCGGCTGCATGCTTACATGGCAGTCCTATACCATCCCATACTTTGCATCCACAAGTTTGTTTCTTTAAATCAACTACATATCTGCCTTCTCCATCTGTGACTTCAAACTCTTCTACCTTTGTCAGTAGCATAACTAGTACCCGCATTGTTCCCAATATCAGACCAACCACTCCCATTCTTACCATAATCACCTCACCTATGGCATAGTTGGTGGCATTACCACTGGATGCCCTAAAAGATGCTCCATTCCTTCTAGTTGCCTGCTTTGCCCTGGTACCACCATAGATCTGATTTTCTTGTACAAAACTATCATATCCAGACCGACTTTGTTGAATAATAGTAGCAGAACCAACTTGACTTTGCTGGACATCATTCCAAAAACCACTCTGACACTGGTGTACAGTACTATCTGGTCCACCCATGGTGTTATCCTCTCGTACAACCAGTGCACCAGGGAAAGTATTGACTGTGTATGTAAACGATGGATTATCTTCAACCCAAAGATCATGGACATATAAGTTAATGCATTCCACAACTTCATTCAAAGTAAACATCTCATACATACTTTCATCCTTGTCCAACTCCATATCCTGGTTATTCGGAAGTATACACTTCACTTTAAATCTCATAGAATGGCCTATGGGACATGCCAAATAACTGTATTATATATGTCACATTCCATGTCTCTATAGCAATATTTGTCTGGGTCTACAATTGTAAGACCTGAGGTATTCATGTTGAAGTGGTAATAGATGCTTGCCCCGATCTCCATCATAGAGTAAATGGTCATGTATGTTAAATGACATAGTGGTGCAATATTTGATTAGCTATTTGTAAAAGAACTAACAATGCCCAAACATAAATAGCATGAAAAGTAGCATTCCATCAACCTTAGGAAGTTCAAGAAATGTTTGGTAAAACAAGAACATCTGAAAATATAACTAAAAAATATAAAAATCAAAGATGGTCAAAATAATTAGGATAGTTGAGCTCTATTTCCAATAAGGATTAGGATCATACTGGGTGAAGAAATGCTTAAATTTCATGCTAGGAAGGGTGAGAAAAATAAAACCCTTCAACTTTGTGATATCACAAACACTTGATACAAAATCTTAGATCTATTTGACTATTTGAAGTTTGGAAGAAAGTTCTAGAACTTGGAAGACCCATACTTTCAAATTGTGTACATTCATTCAAATATGTATTGCATGTTTCACAGTGCAAGGATTCCTATTTTTATGTCAAGCATTCCCAACTACCATCTATCTGATCATATTCAAAGCAGAGAGGTAGAATGATAAATTCATGCTATAAAAATAGGGCGTTTTCTGTTCACATATGCAGAGTATCCAGTTCAAGTGTTGCAGTTCTTCGAAGAACCTGCACTTGTGGGATTTGAGGTACTCGAGGTAATTGACTGGTTTTTAGGATGAATGAAGAAAGTTCTGTAAATGAAATTTTATATAAAGAATTAACATTCTGGAATTGATAACACAGTAAGATCCTCATTTCCTTTGTGTTTATCTGAGTTATCAATGGCAGCATCAACTTCTATCCAATTTGTTGATTCTGTTCTTTCCTGCAACAATCATTTTACACTCCCATACACAGACCCAAATAAAAAATGGCTCATCCGTGATAGAAGAGATGTTTCCTCAAAGAGGCAAATTCCCAGAAGATTTGTATGGCAAAATTTTCATCTGTAATGCATGAATAATATCTACTTCTAATTAAAAGCTGAAAATGGAAATCTAAACACTCATCAAACTAAGAAATAAAGCTTTATCGTCGATAGGGGTGTCAATTCCAAGCCCACACTGGTAGGCCCGACCGAGCCCAACACGTTTATGACCAACCTTATACTGACCTGATTAATAAACATGTCGGGCTTCATAAACAGGTAGTACACGGTGCAACCACCTAGCCCGACGGGCCCCCGATGGGCCCGACATATTTACAAGCCCTATTTGAACCGACTCCTTTAAGTCCGACCTATCCTGACCTCTTTAATAGTACTTGGATTTTTAAATTTTTTTTTAATACTATTTGTATTTAGTGCTAAGGCTATATGATGTATACAATTGACATGATGGTAACTGTTGTATGAACACTCATATTTTTTATGCATAGCTTAATTGATTTGAACTTCCTAAACTTGTGTTATGTAGATGGTTTAATTGATTTGGGTTTCGTGGGTTAAAGATCAAGTGCCTTAGTAATTTATTTACTTTGCCCATCTTTGACTTAATCCATTTTAACTATGGAATCTTTTTCTTTGTTATGCCCATCTTTGCCTCATTTTATTGGTATTCCTCTTCAAGCACATTTAAGATGCCAATTTTAAAGAGGACTCGTTTAAAGCCCATTTATAGTTAAATAGGTCTATAACCCAGTTAAGGCCCGATTAAGGCCCATTTATGGTAGCCCGATTAAAGTCCGAGATCGATCAACCCGATTATTAACCGTACTATGCCCGCGCTAGCCAAGCCCGTTTAGCTAAATGTGCGTTCACGGTGCAACCCTAGAAATTGGTCGAGCCTGATTAAGCCTAATTGAGACCGGCTCGGCCCGATCGATTGACACCCCTAATCGCCGATTTGAGAGGATATGGCTTCAATAGAAGATAGATTCTCTGAGAGAATCTCCAATCCTAGCAAACGACTTTTAAAGGGTTCTGATTGCAGAGGTTGACTTGAAACACGTTGTAGAGAGAAAGGGGTTGAAGTGAAGAAGGAGATGCTGGGAAATAGGGCTTCGGCTAGCTTCACAGTCCTTTGAAATGCACAATGGATCACTAGGAAGTTGTGAGACTGACCATTGAAGATTGAGATGTAGGGGGAGAGGACTTCGGCTAGCTTCAAACTCCTTCGATAAGTGAAGAAGGAGATGTAGGGAGAGAGGGCTTCGGCTGACTTCAAAGTCCTTCATACACAATCGAGGGTTGCAACCGAGTCATTGATGAAGGAGATGCAGCGAGAAAGGGAAAGTTGATTGATTGAGCGTGAGATGAAAATGGGCTTGATTGATTAATAGTGGGAGGGAAAGTTGTTTTGAACGATTAAGAGGAAAAGGGATTTTGGTTCGTAGAGGGGTATAATGGTTTTTTTATAGGTATGGGGGTATTTCAGGTATTAAGAAAAAAATGGTTGACTTAATAGCCAATTCAAACGTTGAGGCACGATAGATAGAATCTTTGTGTTTAAGGGGAGGGGAGTGAAATATTTTGAAAAAATGTGGTGGAACTTGATATTTAGCTATAGTTCAGGGGAGGGGAGTGATAATTACTCATTTATGTAAAAATTCTAAAAAAGTCTTCCTTGCTTTTTAATAGAGCATGTTGTATCAGAAAATCAGGAATGTCACACTACCAAACTTTAGACAAATGAACTAGATAAGCCCCTCTAGCTAAAGTATAAGCTTCAAGGTTGCAAGAATGAGAGACATAACTGTTGCGTCAGGAAATTACACCTAGGTAGTCTTCGTACTCTACACGGAAGAACAAACACGAGAGAGTGTGCGTTAGGCTGATCCAGCGAGAGACTCTCCAATGCTTAAGTCATATTCTTCACAAACAGATAGTTCTAGTAATAATGGAAAAAATATCGATTCCTTGGAAAGAGTTTTACTTGGTGTTCTTAAAGCTGAAGATGGTGGCTATCGGTTAAGAGTCCCACTGTGGTAGCTTCCTGTTGCAGGTAGAGGTCTGAATATAGCAAGAGTTGTAGTAGAAAAGTGAATACGAAGATTATTCCAGCTATGGGAGCTTCTCGCATTGGCCATGATCCAAGGGATCAGACAAGGATATCCTTTCCTTAAGGGGTAGATTCGTGGTTCCTTCGATAGTCATTTGCGGACTAGGACTAATCCGTGTCTTGTGACCCACGTATCTAGCGTGATAAGATCCTTTGGGAGTTTTCCACTTGGGGTAGTGTTGGCTTTTCAATCCGAGCGGCTTGAGTCAAGTGACTTGACCACTGAGCCACTCACTAAGGGTGGTAGCTCACGCGTCCATCGTTCGATTAGTGTGTCCATGGGGCATATTGCCCATTTGACAAATTAACACAGTTAAGCATAGGCGGCTCAGATGGCCGATTGGTGGACTCTCGTAGTGTCCCTGCTTGTTGGTGCTTATCCAGTTGTTTGCCTATCAAAGCTTTTTTGGTGTGATTGCTTGATCGACTTGCTATTCTATTTCTGTTTGACCTTGTTTTGGATTTTACTGGACAACTGTATATATTTTCCATAAGAATAATAGAGCTGAATAGATTCATGGCAAAGAAACGAAATTTAAGAAACTATGATACAAAAAGTCTAGTCCGAAGGTACAACTGAATCATTTAAACTAGAAACTAGCCCCATTGAGTCGGAACAACATTGGATCCTTCTAGGGGTGTCAACGGTCCGGGTTGGTGCGGTTTCGATCCGGTTCCACCGGTTTCGGTGTGAGTTTGGAAGTGACCGAAACCGACCCATTAAGGATTTATCGATTTCGGTCCAGTGTCGGCTTTGGTGCGGTTTGGGTTCGGGTTGGTACCGGTTTGGATTTATTAGGTTCATTTCGGTTTGGATCGGTTTTTTAAACCGGTATGGAGCCATTAGGAAACAACCAAATGATGAATTGTTGAACTTCGGTTTCTTAAATCGATTTGTAACCGGATTGGTTTTGGTTTTTGGTCTAGTTTGGATTCGATTTTCCATACAAATGTACACAAAACTATTCAAATTTTGATTTTTTAATGAATTTTGGAGTGTTTCGGTTTCTTACCAGTTTGGTTTCGGTTTCGGTCTGGGTTTTGAGCTGGTTTCGGGTTCATCCGGTTTTCGGTGCGGTTCGGTTTGGTTTTGGGGTTACAATACTCGAAACCGAACCGAACCAATGAGGCTTCGATTCGGTTCGATCCGGCCGGTTTTACCGGTTCGGTTTAGGAATTGACACCCCTAGATCCTTCATAAGCCAAGACTACGAGCAAAGAGAACTCCATCCCTTATTGCTTTAGCTTCAATTGAAGATGCTAAAAAACTTTGACCATTCTTTAAATTGGCAACAACAAATTTCTTCCCATATCCTAAATGTAAACTCTCCTGCCACCACACCTACCATTAGAAGACCAAGCACAATTTGAGAACACATTAAAACAACTAGAAGCTGAACAAAGAACGGGAGAAGAAGGGGCATGAGGAACAACTTGATCAACATATTGCTTCCTACTCAATCCCAGTCTTCCTTCCTCATAAGAGTGAAAGAAATCATGAAGCACATGCGTGAGAGAGGGATTAATAAAGCTAAACACAAAATTGTTCCTGGCCTTCCAAATGTACCAGAGGATAGTTACCCACTGTAGGATAGCATCTTCAGGGATAGGGAATTTTTGAGATGAGTTAAGGAACTGATGAAGAAGATTTGACATGCTAGAACCCTGCAAAATGCTAGTATTTTTAGTCTAAAAGGAGATGCTTTCCAGTAATTAGTAGCAAAGTCACAAAAGAAAATACAATGACTAATTGCTTCCTTTTTTTAAGAGCATAAAGGACAAAGAGGGTTGGGGGAAATGTGATGCCTAGAAAGACATTCATTAGTACCTATAGAATTAGTACTACACTTCCATAAAATATGTGCAATTTCGGGGGTAGTTTAAGCTTCCAAAGGTGCTTCCAGATATAGGGTTGGGAATATCCAGAACTTGCAGCTGCATTATTCTGGTGTGAATGAAAGTCTAAGAAATAAGCTAACTTTACTGAGAAAATACTAGAAACAACAGCTCTCCAAAACCATAAATCTAGTTTATAGGAACAACCTAAAGGAATGGCAAGAATGGCCAAAGCTTCTACAGGAGAAAAAGAGTCGATCATTAGATTAGACTCTCAACACGCATAATTCTGATCAATTAAATCAGAAATAACATTTAAATCTCCCACAAGATACCTGTTGAAGGGGCCCAGATATCAACATACGTTTTTGTACTAACTCCATTACCAATTCTTCCATAAATTCATTAAAGCAACAACTCGCAGCCCTAGAGCAAACTATGCCAAGCCCAAGAGCTGGAAGACTGCAAGGGGGCTTCCAGAAAAGAAGAATGGGGATAATTATTTTCCTTTTAAGGCCTTAAACCACAATGCCTCTTCATTATTAAGCATACGCCAGCACAGCCGAGCAAGTAAAGCAATATTGAAACTTCTAACGTCCCGAATCTAAGACCACCCTCTTTTTTATTTTTACAAAGACAGGACCATTTAGACCAAGACACACATTTTCCTCCTGCATCTTTCCACCAGAATCTTTGGACAACCCTACTCAAATCATGGCAAATAGAATTTGGAAGCAACAAAATAGACATAGTATAAGAGAGAATACTAGAAACCACAACCTTTATTAGGACCTCTTTACCTGCAACAGATAATAAATTGTTTTTCCAATCAGCCAACTTATTACGAACCCTTTGCACAAGTGAAGAAAATAAGATCTTTTTATTCCTGCCAAATTTAGAAGGCAAACCTAGATATTTACCATGTATAAAAACTTCAGGCACCCCTAGCAGGTTAGTTACCAAAAATTTATTATTTGCAGATGTAACGGGACTAAAGGAAACACTTGATTTTTCTAAGTTCACTTCTTAGCCAAATGTTAGATAGTATTCTTTAATTGATTTAATAATGATATGGCATTCATTTTCCTTTTGCAGTAGAAAAGAATAAACTATTATCTGCAAAAAATAAATGAGAGATATTTGGGCATTGCCTATTAGCTCTAATGACAGAAATCAAATGATTATGCTCAATTTGACTTAGTTTATTCGAAAACATGGCATAGAATGAACAAATATGGGCTAAGTGGGCAGCCCTGCCTAAGACCCCTATTAGGTTTATTGAATCCTATGACACCACAATTGAATTTTATGTGGTATTCAACAATGGAGACACATCCCATAACCCAATGTACCCAAATATTGTCAAAACCCATTCTCAATAAAACTTTCTCCAAAAATAGCCATTCAATTCTATCATAAGCCTTACTAAGGTCCCAATTTAAGGCCATGTATCCCTTTTTTACTTTTGCTTCTCCTCATTTGGTGTAGAACCTCATGGGCCACATAAATGTTATCGGATATGGTCTTTGGGGAGACAGAAGTGCTTTGGTAAGGGCACACAAGGGAATTCAAAAGGGGTTTTAGCCTATCTGCTATACACTTAGTGTCACACCCCGTTCACCCTGAACCGGAGCGGTGACCGAGTTAACACCGGTTAACCCAAACCTGCCAGGATCATCAGATACTGTATTCCACCACAGCATACGCACACTAACATAAGCTCATCAGATCAGCGGAAGACTAAGTTTTACCTGTGAATAAATCCCATATACTTGATAGCCGAATGGTGATACAATAATTATATACATTTGGGCCCGAAGGCATGATATATACACAAAAAGAATAAAATTCAAATATCAAGTATATACAGGAAATCATCAAAAACCATCAGAGTACACAGCTCGGCTCGGTTTCAAGGCTGGAGCTCAGCTCGGCATCAGGGGTTGTGCCCA
>NC_056557.1:11621019-11648509 GCF_013358625.1 Macadamia integrifolia
TCTTTTTTTTTTTTAAATCCAAAAAAAAAAAAAAAAACGAAACACACCATAAATGCACCAAACACTTTATTCTATTTTTTCGTTCCAATAGAACGAAAAAAATTTAGAAACGTTTTTCTAGAAAGTTACCAAAAGGAGCCTAACATAAAAAATTATGCTCGAAGATGACAAGATAGAAAGAGAAGCATCATTAGTCCAAAACATAGAAATACCTCCATATAAACCATTAGGCTCTGAAATAAAATTGAAATTAAACCCCAACCTTCGCTGAATTTTGTTCTGGTGAGATGTTGATCGCTATGTCTTTAGAAGTAGCACTAAACATGGTCGAACTGAGGCCCAGAGGCACCCCAAGTACTGAATTGCCAGGGGCTGACTACTCCCCTGACAATTCCACGCTAAAAGGCTCATGGCTCCTTACACAGCCACCCAGTCCCTATGCAGTACAGAGGGCTCCAAAGAGGAGCCAACGTGAAAAACCAACTGATTACGTTTACCTTGAGCTATTTTTTGACTCCTTGGTTGGTGCCATTCCAGAGCAAAGCTTGACAAGTTTTGAGAATTTTTAGTGGGAGCAATCTTCAGCTTTTTAAACTCCTAGATGATAGGACTTGGAATCTCAAGACCCCGTCTCTTCATACCATAGTGAGGTGTAAAAAATTCCATTTCTTCAATGGTAACTGAGCAAACCTTAGCAGGAGAAAGTTGTTCCTTGGTGACTACGACAAATTCTATAGCCGGGGCTAGAGCAAAATTAACTTGTTCTATGTCGGAACTGTCCACATTATTATAGTCCAAATCCCCTTCTACCTTTACAATAGCCAAATGCAATGGAGCCCTTGGACTTTCAGCAGATTCAAGTATCATAATTGGGTTGGAGTAAGAATCCCCGAGAATGGACCATGTCAATCAGACCAGCTGTAGGTTCAGACCCCGATCCAGGTACGGTCTGGTTTGGTTCTAAGGAGGGCTTATATGAGTTCGGAATGGCTAGTGGGGTCTGGTTACTAAGATTGGGTCCAACAAAAACCTTAAACTGTCATATGACTCCACAGCCATCTGGGTAGGGTGAGAGAAACGGACTGGGCTTGGACCAATGATCTGCCTTAATGGAGAAGGAAGAGAAACTTTAGAAAAGCCCAGAGGGTCTAAAAAGGTTGTGATAGAGGTGTTGGGTCTCACTTTGCCCAAAGACACTTCATGCCAAGGTCTAGAAGTGGTGGTACAAGGCTCAAAGGAGAGGTGGGCCTAGAATTACGGTAAAAGAAGCCCACCACACATGACATGGTTTTCGTTGATGGAGGAAAATCCAGGTTTGCCGCAGTCTCAAGTTCCGGCATGGTTTCTTCTTACCTTGCATATATCCATGGAGTTGCAAAACCCTTACCTGAATAACCTGTAATCAGTTTGAATCAATGAAGGATTCAGATTATGTAAGACAAGATCAACAGTTCATATTAAATGAGGTGTTCAGAAGTTGGCAACGCTGTAGGACTCCCCTTTTAGCCAGAAATTAGCGTAATTTTTATAGAAAATCTACGAGGAGATAGGCACAACTAAGAACGCACTCCATCCACCCACGTTTTTACTAATAAATTTACTGCCCATAATATTTTGGAATAAAAAACTCCACCAATAGTTATACAAGAGAATATGCTTTCCGGCAGTTTTTAATTGGTTCGGATGATTCTCTTGTCCTTATCTCCATATTCCAAAATCCCTAAAAATTATACATGAGAAAAGATTTCAAGTATGCAGCAGAAAAGAATCATACGACACGCTTCTCACGGTTGCTCTTTCTGGCGACGAAGCCATGCTCGGCAAACAGATTCTATGCATTCAACGCTCCCTAGAGAAGCTCCTGTCGCCCTTTGTCTCTCTTTCCCTCCTCTTATCGTCATCAACCCCCTTTCTCTTATTATCTCCTCTATTGTTTATGCTCCTTCTGCTCCATGTTGTCTTAAATTTGTATTCTATCCTAGAAGTTAGAAAGTAGAAGAGGAAATTCGGATTGGGTGGAGAGAGGTATGTGGGAAGTGGGATGTGTTTCTATATCTCTTTCTCTCTTATCAATTTTCCTCCCATGAGTCCGTGACAATTAGCTGATCGGTCTAACAAATTCTTATACAGATTTGTACTTCTACCTGTCTCACTTGTTCCAGCTGTTGCTTCAATTCGAAATAGGGAAGAAATCCCAAATCAGAAAAGAGAGAGAGAGGAGGTAAAACACGAAATTGTTTCGTATACATAGTTGACGATGTCGGTACAAAAAGAACCGGAGCAGGTTATGAAGCAGAGAGTGGGATCTGTCTTGGGTAAGAAAACAATACTTAAGAGTGACCATTTCCCTGGCTGTCAAAATAAACGATTAGCTCCTCAAATCGATGGCGCTCCCAATTACAGACAGGTTTTTCTTCATCTTCTTCTCCCTCATCGTCTCTGAATAAAGGCATGACAAAGAATAAGCATTTAATTTACTTACTCGTTTTACTTTATTTAATTCTTCATATAAATATATTGGAGCGGAAGTATTGGGTAAAATACCCCGGTGGATTTTATTCCCCGTCATCCTCCACCTTCGCATCTGGGTTTTTATGTTTTTTTCTTCACTAATCTCAAGGCAAGCAGGTGTTTCAATTAAATCCATAATTTATATGCTCTTTTTTTTTTCCCGTGAAACAAGCTTAACTCACTCCTCAAGTCCAGGTGCGCCTTCACTCTTTCGCCTATTTATCTTAGGGGTCAGTGAAACAGAGCTAGTTATCCGATGTGGTCTTGTTGTAGCTTAATTATCATCTCTTGTATTCATTCACCCGCTTAGAGTTCAAAATCCCAATGTGGTGTATGGGGACTTGGGGGTTCTCTAATTGTCCATACAGTGTTTGCATTTGCCCTTACTGACGTATACTCAACTTTTTTTCTGATTACTCTGTTGTCCCTTGGATCGACATTTTCATTGTTAAGATGTGCCGTGCTTCAAGATTTCCCTTGGCATGCATGTATGCTTGTTTGCGGTGGTTCTTTTGATCTGTAGCTTTTGTGCGTATCTATGTATATGGGGTTCCAGTTCCAATTTTCACTTGCTCCAGTTCATCATGGAGTTGGAACTCCCCATAATATGCAGCTTCTGGAAATTTGAAAAGTTTTGGACTCTGGGAGTGAGGCATGCAAATGTGGGGTTTGCCCGCATCATTTATTAGTATTTTTCTCAAAATTTCTTAAGACAAGATTCTCCCTCTTCCAACTGGAAGTTGGGTTCTTTCTGTGTCTGACATTGCATATTTTGGCGTTTTATGGTTTACCACTTGCAAGGTCATCTGTCTAAGTCCATACCTTGCCACCAGAAAAATGAAGTAAGATATTGACATCAATTTTATGATGTATTTGCACATCATTACTCTCTCTCTCTCTCTCTCTCTCTCTCCTTTCTCTAATCAAACATAGAATTAGCATCATACCGTGGAGCAACGTGTACTTCAGCACTAGATTACTGATCATTTCTCTTTGCTTAGAGAAAAAAGGGTCACATGATTAACTTCTTGGCATAGCAATTCAACAAAAGTTTAAGATAGTAATGTGTCAGTGCCTCAGTGAAAAAATGGGCAAGTCCCCTCCTTTTTGAATGACTATACTACTATATCAGGAGTTTGTTCTGAACAAAAGAAGAAAAGAAAAGGAACTCGATGTTTCAATTTCTGTTGTTGTTACATGATTGTAGATTGCAATACTTTTGGAGCATTGCAGGTAGTATGAAGAATGCAACAGTAAGATTGTTGAACTCCTATTACCAAACTGATATTATGTAGCTCATCTATAACTTGAAAGTTACATTATAAAGTAAAGATGCTTACTGTACATATGATTAATGGTAGCTTCCTTCCCCTGTTAGAAAAAAAGGAAAAAAAAATGATAATTGTTGGAACACCGTTCCATTTTATTGTCTTGAACAATAAATTCTAGCAATCAAAACGGATGCCGCAAAAACTGTTGGCTTATATACGAACGAGAAAATAGTTTTATTCCATATTAGGAAAAAAGGGTTTTGTCTTGATTGCATTTGAAAATGGCAGCTTGGTTGGTTGGTTGGTAAGTCTATGGAGGTTTGTACCATACTCAATTTTCAATACCGATCTTCTCCTACTAAACTAAATTAATGTGCTTGCATACATAAAAAATGTTCTGTCTTAATTATATATTATAATACCAGTGAGCATAAAGTACTAAGTATCCTCGACATAGTACAAGTTGTGGGAGTCATACAACCCTTCCTATGGAACAACACCATTGGATCCATACTTTAGATGAATGCTATTGAATCCATTGGGGATCATCCACATTTATCCACTTGGTGATGTTGGTCTAGTATCACATCATTTAGGTGATGTAATTGTTTGATGCGTAGTTTGTGCATCCTACCCAGCAGCATGAACACAATCCCCCAAAGCAAATAGGCAATTTGTTCATGTGTTTGTGATATGTATCAAACCCCCTTTGGAGCCAGCTTCATGTAATTCTGCATCATTCATGCTTTGCCAAGCTGCTGATAAGTTTAAAAGTATCTTCTCTTCATGACATCTTTATTTAATTCCTTTCCATTTTATTTATTATATGGTAGGCCGACTCATTACGTGTTCATGGTGTCGCAATACCTACTATTGATGGTATCCGAAATGTACTTAATCATATTGGGGGACAACAAAAAGGGAAGCAAACGCGAGTGCTTTGGCATAACCTTCGAGAAGAACCGGTAAGGCTATGTAGTTCTTTACATTGGAACTATGAAAATAGTGGAATGTGGATTGTGATTTTATCATTTGAGATATTTTTGGATGTACTGGTTTTGAGTATTCTGAATCCAGTAGAAATTTTGTTGCTTAATAAGATATGAAACAGGTGGTGTACATCAATGGTCGTCCATTTGTTCTGCGTGATGTGGAGAGGCCCTTTTCCAATCTTGAGTATACGGTAATATACATTAAGAGATTTTTTTTCTCATTTTTTAATGGCATGTATTTTCGTTAATATTTAACTTTGGCTCTTCTTTTTGAAATGTGCTTTTACCACTGCTTTGCATTTTTATTGTCATGTGAGAAATTGCATGGTAGGTGTTTATTTGATATCTAACACGGTGTTTAAAAGGAAATGAAGCCCCAGTTGTGTGATGCATAAGCATAAAGTTAGCTTTATAACCAGTCAAATTATTGGAAAAATTATTAGATACAAAATGATATGATGTGGGAGTTTAACTTCATCTAAAAGAAGTTGGAGCTCTTTTCCCATTTTTTTTCCACAGTTTATGAGGTTCTAAGTCCTATTTGGAGGTGGGACTTGCTTGCATTTTTTGGAAAGTGATTCAAGATTTGATCTCTTTAAGTGTTAGACCCCTGTGCACAAGCAGTTGGAACTCAATTCAGTTAAGAAGAACCCCCGCACCACCCCCTTGCCAGAAAAAAAATTAAAAAAGAAGGTTGAAGTGCTAATTTATGAAGGAACGTCTGCAGCCTCACATTGATGCAATTAGGCTTCTGTTTTGGCTGGAATGGTCTGTTTTCCTCGTATTTATTCAGTTTTCTTCAGTCTATACTTCTAGTCCCAGGATTTTGGGTATTTCAGAATGGTGGTAAAAATTGTTTTTATTTGACATTATGGGTATTGTATCAAATTAAGGAATAGAGGGGGATGGCAGAATTTTATTTGTTTATTTATTTATTTTTAAGGGGGAGGGGGTGGGGTGTATAAATGACAGCCAGCCTTTTATGATAACTGAGAGCAAGTATTGTAAGTCAAGATACGGCCAACCACAGCCACCTAAAACCCAACCTTTAACTAGAATAGAGGCGAAAAAAATATATAAGAATACAAAAAAGATACCAGTTTGGTAAAGGAAAGGAGTTTCCTAGAATGCCATTTTTTTACCAACCCCTTGCTTGGCCAGAAAATCCACCATGCCATTCACCAACCTTGGCTTTCATTGGAATGAGCAATTGACATGTGAAGCAGGGGGGGTTTATGCATCTGATTTCATGAGCGTATCTCCAAGAAGCTTCCCTATTGGAGAGCACCCAAGCAATAACGGTCACCGAGTCCCCTTCCATCATGATATCATGAAATCCCTCTATCATCGCAAACTCCAATGCCAATCAAAGGGAAAGGAGTTCTGTCCTTACCGAACTGTCCTCATCTATTGGGCCTGACAATGCCCTCAATTTATCTCTTGTAGGCAATCTAATAATACCCCAGAGAACATAGGGACCTGGACATTCAATAAAGGAATCACCAAAGTTTAACCTCACCATTTCCCCTGCCGAGGGGAGGGGGGACCCATACCTCAGCTCTATGGTTCCCTGGGATATTTGAGTTAATCACGTTTGACCAATCTGTGAACAGAAACAGAGCTGGGCCATATCTAATTATTGGATCAGCCAATGCCAAATGTGCCACCCACACCCTTGTCTTCTCATTTGACTGCCTTGGTTTGTGCTTTCCTTATGTTTTTGAAATGTAAAGTGTAACAATATCAGTAATATAAACCACAGTAATCACACACAAGAGAAGAGGAGAAAGAGAAAAGAAGATTGATGAAGGAGGAGGTGAGACTGCTAAGAGAGCAGAACCGATACTTAGCCGTCTCCTCCTTACCGTGCTTATATAGACACCAATAAGATTACATTGAACAAGGAAAGATACTCCTTGCCGAATAAGAAAAAGGAAATATGAGACCTAGAATAATTAGGAAACAAATAACTAGGACTAACTAGACTAGAAACAAAAAAGGAAATGGAGGAAACACAAACTATCCATGATAGGAACTATCCCCTATCGTGGAGCACAACTCAGTGTACCATGGTACACATAGACACTGGACCCCACGGTGATGTAGATTCACATCCATCATGGATTGCCACAGGAGGAGGGGCCAGCCCAAAGTGGGCTAATCGATCTCCACTTACAGCCCATTTAAGGTCACTTAAGTGGCTAGGAATACATAAGTTATTTCATTGGAAAATAAGGGCCCATTGGGCCCATCGATTGTAATATGCCCATTAGTGGCTATTAGTGAATGACTAGTTAGTTATCTTCTCCAATTGGGGTTATAGTCTAGTCCTATTTGGAGTCCAACTCCTATTATGTAATGTCCAGTCCTACTTGGAGTTTAACTCTTAGCTATGGTATGACTGCTATAAGCTAATCTGCCCTCTATATATAGAGGATCTCATGTACTCTCAATTCTCAGATTTGAATAAAGAATGATTGCACTCAATAGCTTAGAACAGCCGGGATGATAGCTGTGGGCGAGGAGCCCGGGTTGAGATAGCCACCCCTCCTCCACATTCTCTTGTCATTCCTTTTATTTTCTGCAACTTATTTTCTGTTTGTTAATTGTTTATTGCCAGAAGAAGTCAGATCTGTTGAACCATTAAAATCCAGAACTGACCAGCCAAGAATGCCTATTCTTGACCCAGCCGATTCTCTCTCTCCTTCCCCTTCTGTATTCTGTTCAGTCAGACATCAAACAGAGGTGTTCCAGGCCCTTTAAGGATCAATCGATCCTTACTTGAGCACTGTTGAAGAATCCAGCCACTGTTCTTGAAGTCCAACCGGCAAGTGAACAGAATCTGAGGGTGGAGGCACTGTCTTTTTAGCCACTGATACACCTATAGTGGAGGGGCAGCAGGGATGGGTGATCCATCAAGGGGCACGATAACAGGTAGATGAGGTGCAAAAGCAGTGTTTTCAAGAGTTGTTGGTGGAGAGACATGAGATATTATATGATGTATTCTAAAAAAATGTCACATTAGCACTAACAAATTGTCTATGAGTAATAGGATCATAGCATAGGTATCCCTTCTGAGTTATATACTTACTAAGAAAATGCATTTAACAGTCTAGGGAGATAACTTATCAATATGATGTTGCAAGATATGAACAAAATACACAACCAAAAACCCACGGCAAAGCAGTAAACAAGGGAGCACGGGGATACAAAATAGAAAAAAGGTAGTTGGTTATCTAGAACTGAAGAAGGCATTCTGTTTATTCGAAAACACACAGTTAAAATAGCATCGCACAAAAAATGTTTTGAGACTGTTAGGATTATGGTTGTAAGGGTATGTACAAAGCCAGTGTGGTTGTGTTACATTGTGTGTCGATGTGTTCCTTTTGATATGTATTGTGAAAGTTGTAGTGTGTGTCGGTAGTTGTGTCGGTGCGTTGCTCTTATCTTCTTTGTAAAAACGTGCCCAGGATACGTGTCAAAGTTTTAGCTTTGTATTATGGCTATAAATAGCCTTCTAAGCTCAATGAAAACATATGGGGTTTTGTGAGCCAAAGAGTTTGTGTTTGAAAATGGTATCAGAGCCAGTTCTCTCCTCCTTCTCCGGCTAAACTCCTCCTCTGGCCGTCACTATTGTTCAGATTGAACCTGTTTTAGCCAAAGATACAGTCTAGGCCACGCCCTTTTGCAAGTAATCCCTGCTTATGGTTTCTTTCAGAAAAAGACCCTTGAGCGGTGTGGGCTTTCAGGCTAAGGATGCCATTTTGTGCCCTTTTTGGCTCGGGTTGCTCTGATATTTGATACTATGATCAGGGGGGTTCTTGATTGGCCTCGACTAGCTGTGTCTTTGCCTAGATCAGTTTCTCAAATGAGTGGTGATGGTTCAGATCTAGAGTATGCCAATTTCCCTTTTCTTAAAAATCTTATGGCTTCACCTTCCTTTTCTCTTTTCTCTTTTCTCTTCCCCACGACGATCATCTTCATCTCGATCTTCAACTTCTTCCCTGGATTACCTCTATGAACTATCCTATGTTCCTGACGATCAAGTTATTCCTTCCACTCCTTCCCCTCTTCTGAACCCTTACACTGTTTTCCCAAAAAATCCCTAGCCCTTCTCGATGGACATCTCTTCTTAAACCTAAGAAGACTCCACCTTTAAAGGAACTGGTTCAGGCATCTCGTTTCGATCATTTTCAGGTCCTGGCTACAGAAAAAGAACAACTGTTCTCTCTTGAGATACCCCTTGATCTGATCCCTCAATGGATACAACAAGGATATACTCATCTCCACTTTGGCGCAATTAAGTTTGCACTTTCTTTCCATGGATGAAAAGGTCTCCTCGTGGTTTCTCGCGTAGCCCTCCTTGACGATCGGTTTCTACAGTATCAACATGTTGTAATCGCCATTGTTCAAACCACTCTGAATGCAGGAATGGTGTTTTTAACACTATACCCCAATTTCAACATTCCTCTTTCAGATTCCCTTCTCCCTACTGCTCTAAAATTTCAGATTCAGATCACTGGAGTTCCTCAGGTAGCTATTGCTCAGGCCGCTACTTTACATTACCAAATGGCCTATCGACTGCAAAATCATGCTTTTGATCTTCTTACAGGCCATGCAGAAGATGCTTTGTTCATAACCATGGACTCTAACCAAGTCCCCTGCTGTACCTATATTCCTAGACAAATTCCTAGAGACGAACTTCTTCGTCTTCTTCCCTCTTCTTGGGTAACAGCTTATGGACAATAGATCTTCGGTTCCCTTCAACAAACCACTCCTGAACGTGTCCAATCCACAGATCCAGAATATATCAGGCATTCTAATAGAGAAGTAGAAATTAGGTTTCCTCCTCCAAAACCTCAAACTCTTTCTCCTACTTTTCCAACCTCTTTCAAAATGATCAAAGAAAAGATCCCCATCAAATCTTTTGATTCTCAGGGCGGTCCTATTTACTATTTTCAAGATCCAGTTACAGGTCATAAGTATTTTGATTTATGTGACTGTGAATCTTGTCTCCAAGACTTAGATGATGAAGATACTTCCACTAAGTATCGCTCTTTAAGACGTAAGTCTTCTCAACAGACTTTACGAGCCCGCTATGAGTCAGGAGATTCCACTGTTGGCCCTCTTAGTGAAGAATCCAAGTACCCTTTCTTTGACAAGTTTGGTGATGATAAGGTTACTCCTCAACCTTCGCCTCCTACTTGCAAACCCCCACCAAAACCAGACCTTCCATGCCCTATTCTTCCTCCATGTTGTATGTATACACCAGGCTCTTCATCTTCCTCTCCTCTTAGACAAATTCCTGGTCTCGGTGACTTAGGCCCCGATACTCATGGTGTTCGGCAAGTTTGGAAAATTAAGTCTCCAATCCGTCCCACTGGACAACCTGCAGAAATTTTCCAAGCAGAAGCAGCTTTGAATTGGCAAGCAGAAAATGCTGTCGTCCAAAATCAATACCTTGAGCGCATCCTTGCTCAAACACAACAAACTCAAGGCACGCTGACTCAACATGATCACCTTCTCCAGTCTTTACGATGAGAAATTGATCAGGTTCATGTAGAACTGGCTGGAATTGCTTCAAGTGTGGCCGATACCACTACTACCTTTGCCCTTATTGAACAAAAAGAAAAACATCTCAGGCATCTTGAAGCTCAACTCCATAGTCTTCAAAGGAACACATCGACACACAGTGTAACACAACCACATTGGCTGTGTACATACATACATTTATACATTAGAGGCATCAGAACTATCAGAACTACTGGTTGGATATGCACTGGCAGTATCGATCAACCGATCATTGTAGGCTTCCAGCAGTTGTTCGATGCGGGGGTCAGGCAGTCTACCTGTTTGATGAAGTTCCCATGCCGTATCCATCGAAGAAAGAGAGGGGCCGGAACTTGGCTTGGAGAGACATTATTTGCAGAACACATAAGTGTGTAAAAAGGATCTCCATTCATCTCTGTGTTGAAGTCGGGTGGTAAACAGGTCATAAGGTTTGATGTTTAACATATGAAAATCGGGAGTATAATGGATGTAATGGCAGGGTTGTCGGTTTTCAAAGGTTCGGTGAATGAGAGGAGGTCGATGGAAAAGGATTGTAATGTGGCGTTGGTTTGGGTGTTCTTGTTCTTTTGTGGTTTCTGAGAGATGAGAAGAGAAGAGATTAAACCAGTGGTTTATGAGAGAAAAAAGCTGTAGGAAGGTAAGGATTGTGAGATTGGGCCGTGGAACACCTCGGTTGGGAAACATCCACCTGGAGGTAAACCAATGGATTGTGGTAAGGGGAAGGCTTAGAGCAATGGTGTAGGCTGAACAGAGGTGCCAAAAGATACATTTGTAGATAAGAGGAAGATCCTGAAGTTCTTGTAGGGTGGTAAAGGTGAACAAGGTGAGAAAAGGATAGTCTGGGTGAAAAGAACTTCCAGGCATAGTTTTTAAGGCGGTTAGGCGACGGAGGCATTTGAGGGTCTTTCGGAGCGCCTTAGCAATAAGGTGGGCATAAAGCGTCGCTTTATTGACTAAAGCGTTCTTGTGTAATTTTTTTATAAAACCAATCTATTTGGCTTAAATCCTAGTTGAATCCTATTACTCATATGTTAAATAAATATTAAAGGTTCATATTCATACCAATGTAAGATATTCATCAAGAAAACAAATCAATAAAGTGAATAAACTAAGTTCATTTTCATCAATCATCAATCATCAATCATCAATCATCATAACATATAAACATATAATATAAACACATAATTATGAAACAAAATTATAAATATAAAGAAAAGAGGACATAAAAATACAATTATGTATTATACTTACCTCTATGATGCCAAAATGAGTGACTAAGCCCTAAGGTTATCCACTATATTTCTACTTCTGTCAAAGAAGAATGGAGCTCACCGTTGCCGGAGCAATATGGTCGCCTAGATCAGTGGTTCTTCCTTGTTCCTTGATTCCCTCTCAAAGCCCTTTCTTAAAACCCTTGACAAAATCCAAACCCTGTTTGTGAATCGTGTTTTTGTTTTGTTTGTTTTGGTTATTTTTGGTGGAGTAAAGCTAATCCCATACATCTCAAGTGTTAACAAAATCATACATCTACCAATTAAAAATCTATATTTTGAATCTTCATCAAGTAATTTTAAAATGTGTTTAAAAAAAAAAAACCCATAAGGTGCTACTTCACGTAAGGCGGAGCACTGCCTTACCATCTCTAGACCGCATCAGCGCCAAGGCGCTGCTAAGGCGTCGCCTTACCAGCTTCTTAAAAACTATGCTTCCAGGTAAGGATAATCCTTCTCGTCGAAGAGCAACTTTGAGGAGTTGGATTGATGTAATTTTACTGTAAGAAATAACCTTTCGCAGGGTTAGATCTTGTAGTATTTCATGTGGGAGGCTTGGTGGAAGAGAGCAACAAAGGTTACGGCCAAATGGTGGAGGTTGAGAGGAAGAGGAGGCTCCTGAGGTTATAGGGAAGAGTAGAGGTATGATTGAAAAGGTTGAGGTAGGCCGGGAGAGGAAAACTCAAATGACCATTCAGTGAACCACTGAGCCCAGCGAAGGAGTTGTGCATGGGGTAGAACCTTTTGCCGGAATTCAAGCATTTGGGGGAAGCTTGACATGTCTAACTCAACAAGGAACTTATGACCAATGAGATGGAATTGGAATTTTTCAATTCCTCGTCTGACTGCTAGTATCTCTTTGAAGGTTGAGTGATAGTGAGCTTCTGAGGTCTTGAAAGATCCACTCTTATAACCGCAAACGGTCCTTAGTTTTGTTGACTTATTTTCTTCAAGGAGAACCGCACCCCAGTATCACTTGCATCAGTTTGCAAAACTCTCTTACCATCAGAGGGAATTTGGAGTGTAGGAAGACTTGCTGAAAGCTTCTTCAATGCTTGGATAGCTGTAGTATGAGATGAAGACCATGGAGGAGCTTTCTTTCTCAGAAGTTGATGAAGCAGGGAAGTGTGCTTGATCTGTTGAGGGAGAAATTCTGTCATGTAGTTTACTATTCCAAGGAATATTTGAATCTGATTCTTTGTCAGAGGACCATCAGGAAACTGTTGGAGAGATGTGGCAATATGAGGCTGAAGTTCATATCTTCCTTTGGAGATAGTTACGCCGAGAAAATCAATGGAGGATACACTAATTTGCATCTTTTTGGGAGAGAGCATGAGACCATATTCTTGAACAATTGTATGAAATTGCTGAAGAAGTTGTAGATGTTCTGCCTCATCTTTAGAGAAGAGAAGAATGTCATCAATATAGATGAGGGCATGATCTTGAATTGGAGCAAATATTCTCATCATAGTTCTTTGGAAGATTGATGGAGCTGTTTTCAAGCCCAAAAGGCATTACTGTCCATTGCATATGGTATCCAGGAACACAAAAGGTTGTTTTTGGTCTATCCTCTGGAACTATTCCAAGCTGCCAAAATTCTGCTTTGAGATCAAACTTGGAGAAGATATTTGCATGAGCTAGTTGGAGAAGTAAAGCCGGACGAGTTGGTAATGGGAACTTCTCATTAGCCAAGAAGAAATTTAAGGGCTGATAATTAATCACCATTCTCATTTTTCCACGAATTTGTTCTGTCCGCTTGTTAACATAAAATGCTTGACATGCCCAGGAGGAGAGTGTTGGTTCTAAAAGACCTTGAGACTGCAGTTGTTGGAGTTCTTGAACTGCCAAGGAGAGATGATCTGGATTCATGCCGGGATGGCTGGCCTTTGTTGGATTAACATCTTCATTTTTCTTGAAGGGCAAAGTAATGAAGAAGTCAGGGTTATGCCAAAGAGGATGTGAACACTTGGTGAGGAACTCTGTATGAGAATCTGCACAAGATGTTGAAAGAATTTTTCCTTTGATATTCTCAAACGGGGATAAACCTGCAAGAAAAATGTTAGAAATAGGGATCGAAGGGAGAAGTTGTTGTTTATAAACAAGACCGTGGGGAGTCCAACGAAGAGAGAGATGGCTGAGGACATCAAAACCTATGATAAGGTATTTTCCTAGGAAATGGGGTCCGAAAACTGTATGGGTTAATGACAAGGTAGGGAGAAGTTGGATTTTTATGGGTTGTCTAGACACAAGATTAATATAAAATGTTTTACCATTGGCTGCCAGGAATGGGAGAGGGGTTTCTAGGGTTTTCCAAAGATGTTCAGGAAGAACCTTTGGGGCCATAATGGTAGTAGCCGCTCCTGTGTCTAAAAAGGCTATTACCTTAATGGGTTTGGCATATGATTCAGGGATTATTTGGACTGACAAATGTGGAAGGGAGATGGCATGACAAAGTGGGGGAGAGTTTTCCGAAGTGGTTGTGAAGGGGATTACCTGGTAGAGGGGATCAGATTCCTCGGACTTGGAGAGGGAAGACTCTGGGTCTGAGTTTGTTTCTGGGAAATCAATAGCAAAGAGGGAGAGATCTGTGGGTGAGTCATCAAGAGAGTATAAAGACTCCAGGTCTGCATCATGAAGGTCCTCTTGGTGAAGGGAGGACAGCATATGAATAACCTTGTTTCTTTTTTGAGAGAGGGGGCAATTTTTGGCAAAATGTCCTTTTCCACAGACATAGCAAGAAGAGGATTTATTTTTTCTCTAAACTGCTTTTTTCGAAGGAATCTCCATTTTTTCTTGAACTTTGGAGATTTAGGGTATACTTTGTAACCATATATGGTAGACTGTATTGTGTAAGGGTATGCATGTAATTTTACATATTTCAAGTCATTGACGATTTATTGAGAGGAGTTAAGTGGATTTCCCACTTAACCAATTCTGCCCGATACTTCTCTCTCTGTCTCCCTCTCCATCTTTTTGTTCTCTTCTTCTTCTCTTCCTCTCCTTCTTGTACTTCCCATCTTCCTTCTCCTTACTTCATCTAGGGTACAAAACGAACTTGGTATTAGAGTGGTTAATTGGTTTGAGAGTCAAGCTGCAATCCTTCCTCTTCCTCCCTTTGGAACCCTTTGTAAGGGTTCCAAGGATGAGTGCTCTATGTGAAATCTTGAAGAACCCACGGTGTAAGTTCCATACTTATTTTGGGGCCATATAAGTTTATCATCTCGGCTATGAATTGGAAGGGAGTTTTGGAGAAATTGGAGTACTTCTTGCTGCTGAAATATTGATAATGGGAGGGGTCTCTCAACCTGATCATATACTTGTTTTCAAAGATACATTGGGGTATTTCCCAAGAGGTGACACCCTTCAACGAGAGAAATTAGGTGACAATTCTCAACAGATACCACAAAGTAGGTGGACAAATTAAATTGGAAAGAGCATGCCAGCTGCCAGCTTCTGTTTTGTTTGTCAATGAGACCACATACATTACCATTGGGGAGGCCTGAGACCCAAATCTTCCCAGATGTTGATACATTCACCATTGCCAGTGGACCAAGTAATTCCTTTTCGAAGAAGATTTCGGCCATATATCAAACCTTGCCATGCCCATGATGGCCGGCTACTAATGGATGCTTGGTGAAAACTTGAATTTGGAAACTCTCATTTCATGACTTGAATCCAACGAGAGTTACTTTTGGAAATGAGACTCCATCCCAGACTCCCAGTTTTGCCAAGCAAGTAATGTTTTGGCATTCCAAATCCTTGAAATCAAGCCTACCTTCATCTCCTTTCAACGGGTTAGTTTTTACCAATTAACCCAATGCATTTTTTCCCTTCCTTTTTCTGCCCCGACCAAAAATCTGAGGCTGCTCTTGAAATTTGATGTAGAGTTGATTTGGGGATTTTAAAGGGACTCATAGCATGACTTGGAACAACTGTTATCACTGATTTAATTAAGAGTTCTTTCCCAGCATGATTAACAGTTTGCCTTTCCATCCATTCATCTTATTCAAGGCCTTGTCTTTTATATAAGCAAATAGATTTGATTTAGATTTGGAAAATTTAGGTGGAAGACCCAAATATTTGTCCTTCCCTTGAGCTTGTCTACATGGGATGATTTGCATAGCCTACTCCTTGATTCATGCTGGGGTGTTTCTGCTGAAAGTAAAGGAAGATTTTTACAAATTGACCACCTGACCTGAAGCATTGCAGTAACCTTCAATAATGCTTTTCTGAAGATTATTTTCTTTAATTCTCATGAAGAGGAGACTATCTTCAGCAAAGAATAATCTTGATTCTTGAGATCATAGGGCAGTTTTTATTAATTTGAATGCCTTTAACTATAGCTTTTGAAATCACGAGTGTAAGATGGTTCTCACAAATGAGGAAGAGGAAGGGAGAGATGGGATCATCTTGCCGGAGTCCTCTTTTAGGAATAATATTCCCTTTGGAAACTCCATTGAACAATATGGAATATCGGCAAAACCCCATTTCCTCAAAGGAAAAACCAGTCCACACGGTCTAAAGCCTTGCACATATACAACTTTAGAGATGCAAAATAAAATTTCCGTTTCTTTCTATGCCAGAGTAAGTGGAAGATCTCATGAGCAATTAGAACATTGCCAGAAATTGATCTTTCCTTGATGGAGGCATTTTGAGTCTAGTCTATGATCTCATTGAGAGTAGGCTTAAGTTGAGTGGTCTGAATTTTATATTCCCTTCTAAGCAACATTTGTCAATGAAATTGGTCTATACTCACTAATAGTTTTTGGGTCTTTGCCTTT
The DNA here is from genome assembly GCF_013358625.1 of Macadamia integrifolia. NCBI lineage: Eukaryota > Viridiplantae > Streptophyta > Magnoliopsida > Proteales > Proteaceae > Macadamia > Macadamia integrifolia. Next base: position 11,637,417 of record NC_056557.1, read on the forward strand.
GAGAATCAGGGTGATGTAGCTCTAGCTAAGTTGTTTCAATTAGAAACCAGACATAAAGAAGGACCAAACAACATATAATGTCACCACTAATCGCATTCCAGTAGCCATGATAGAATTTACATGAGAGTCCATTTGGGCCAGGAGATTTAGTTGGATTGATTTGAAAGATTGAGCTTTGATCTCCTCTGCTGAAGGAATTCTGCCGTCTCTCATTTGTTCCTCAGAGATGCATGGGTGGATCAAGTCAAGGAATTAAGGATCTCAGACATACTATGAGTTGGTTCAGCCTGGTATAACTTATCGAAGTAGGCGATGATCTCCTCTTCAATTTTTTCTCCATTTTCTGTCCATTGCACATCAACTTTCAGCCTCCAAATATGGTTGTTAGACCTTCTTTGCATTGCTGTTGCATGAAAGAAAGATTTGTTGCGAGCTCCAGCTGAAAGCGAAGAGATTCTGAATTTTGTATGCCAAAAGAGTTTTCTATATAGAATTTCATCCAAAATTTTCCTTTTCTCTTTTTTACCTGGGATGATAGGATGGTCTTCTCCTTTTGGATATATTCGATCTCTTGAATAAGCTTTTTTTTTTTGGTGAATAATATAATTCATTACCAAAGAGAAGAAGAAAAAATACAATAGCCCAAAGGTAGGCAAAAGAAAGAGAAAAAAGGAAATACACAAGGTGGGGTTGTTTATAACTGATTATCTTTTTATGGTTTTCCACTTTTCCTCCAGATTCTAGATAGGGTTTGTAGAAATAAGAGAAAGGGGGAGTAATGGTGGGTGATCGTGAAGGGGGAAAGAGAGAAGAGTACAGGCAAGGGAAGGTGGAGAAAAGTGAGGAGATAGTGTTGAGTGGGTAGGTGAAGGGGTAAAGTGTTAGTGGACGATAAACAGAAAGGTGAAGGGAAGGTGATAATAGCTGAAGCTACAGGAAGATAAAAAAAATAAAAAAGGAAAAGGCAATGGAGAATGCAAGAGCTTGACATAGAGTTGGGAATTTTAGGATGTGCTAATGTCTATGATTACTGGAGATTGTAGATGCAGAAGGTGCATAAAGCACAGAGGAGGTAAACACCAGACACTGCTTGGGAAGTGACATTAATCATTCCTACTTTCTCACATCTGTCTTTTGAGTAGTTCAACTTCTATGTGTGCTCCACTGGTAGTGAAGGTTGTCAGGCATTGGTGGTGCATTCAAGAACTGTGTGAAAACATATTGGCGGTATTCTTAGGGCCTGTTGAAGTCATGATTTTCATGTATATTGTGATTTATGATATTAAATTCTGTTTTTACTTGAACATGCCATCCTCCTTTACTTTCTCCTTTTCTGTTGAGGTTAGGGGAGGCTCATTTACTCTCTCTCTCTCTCTCTCTAGCAGCCAAGAGTCATGTGATGGTATGTCACTACATAAGGAAAGCTAGGTACTACTTGTTTTGATTATCTTGATCCCACATAGAGTCGGAGACCTAGATCTAGCAACTCTATGAATAAGGGTTTTTTTCTTCCTTTCATCCATTGCTGACTTCCTTTCCTTCTTATCATCAGTAAGGTTGTTATTCCTGGAAATGGTATTCTGTGTATGTTGAGTTCTTTTCCTCTGTTCTTTTTTTGCCGACTTCCCATCTTGGGTTCCTCTCCTCATCATCAATAAGGTTGTTATCCTGGAAACTGATAAGAAAAAGGGAGCAATAGCTGAGATTGAGACGGCCTCAACTCTTTTAAAAATAAATAATCAAATGATGAATTTTATGCTAACAGATAACCGTCATGCAATACTTAATAGATATTTCTTTGTTGAAGAATCTTTTCCTTGCCTACCAATTCCACGAACAAACAAAAGTATCTGAGGGTTTCTAGTAATATTTTGTATCCACTTGGTGTATTTGCATGAGGACCCTAGATACCAATTTTCCATCTTTTGATTGATCTGTTGATGTAATCTATGCCCATTTGGATTTAATGGTTTCTGTTTAGTTGATAGAGCAGTATTTCCTTAGAATACTCTTTGGAAAAATCCAATATATGTGGAGTTATTTGGCAGGTTATATTAGACAAGCACCTTGATAATTACCTTTTTTTTTATTTTTTATTTTTATTTTTTATAATTTGAAATACTGGTCCTATCAGGTAATGTGTTTAAACGCATATGAATAATTGAAGATGAGAATGCTCTGATAAGGTAATGTAAGATTCGGTCGCAAGTGATCCAATCCCATGTAGGATTGATGGAGAACCTAAGGGACGAAAGGGGAAATAAGAGTAGAGGGGGGAGGGGGGAGGGGGCGGGGAAGGGGGGAATCACACACTTCACTAGTGCACAAACTCAACATCTTCATTCAATAATTATATTGCTCTCTGGTTTGTCTATCGGTTACAGTCAGTATATAGGAAAGTAAAGACAGAGAATTAGAAGCTTCACTAAAATGGAAACTAGCCTAAACTAGGAAACAACCATAAAAAGGAAACCAAAGCAAGGAAATAAATCCTACTTCTACGTTCAAGTTTGGAAAGTAAAAGCATGAAATAAAATGCTAAGTACGAATTTTATTTTCAACCCTTATTGGACTAAAACCCTGGGCTGGACCGGTTCTTCTTGGCTCTTGGCTTCCAAAGCCAGTCATGCTGGTCCAACCAGGTAAGGGCAACTGTATCTGCATCAACTCTCCTCTTAAAAGAACTTGACTCCGTTGAGTTAGGGAAAGGACCGAGGAGACCGTCTGAAGGAATACGTTGAATGAGGAACGATCTCACCATCTTCTTGAGCTTAATTTCAGGGAGATCTTTGGCAGGATGAAACTTTATAGTCTTGTTGGCATGCTTGAAAGCATAGGTATTGGCATAGCCACAATGCTATACTTTTTTGTCAAACAACCAAGGTCGACCAAGAAGGATATGACACCTTCAGAGGGAGGACATCACATTGGACTGTATCATTAAATCCACCAATAGAATATGTGACCAAGCACTTATCTGTGATTTTGAGATTAGTGTTGTTCACCCAAGCAACCTTATAAGGATTTGGATGTGGTTCTATATTCAATCCCAGCTTACGAACAACGTCTTCAGAGACAACATTAGTGCAACTACCTCCGTCAATGACCAAGGTTAACAACTGGTCATTGCACTTCACACAAGTCTGAAAAATACTACTGCGGCACCAATCTTCATTGTCAGTGGCTTTTTGAGTGGTCAACACATGACGAATGACATAAAAGGATGTTGGTCTTCATCACTGAGAATGTCATTGACTTCACCTAGCGCACGCTCTTTTCTTAAATCAACTGTCAGAGCCAGGTTGCTCTTCGAGAATATATGGTATAGGAGAATCCTTATCAATAAAAGCAACCAAACGGCTGGGACATTGAGCACTGATATGTTCAAATCCATGGCATAAGTAGCACCAAACTGTAAATTTTGAAGAATTAGAAGGTTTATTTGAACCACGCCGAGGGGGTGGGTATGGACGAGTAGGCCGACTAGGTCGTGAAGAGGCCAGATGTAGCACTAGCTTGTGGTTTGCTAGATGACATTTCTTGGGTAGGAGGCTATTGCAGAATGGAACTAGTACCTCGAGGGAAAGTATCTACAAAATTTCTCCAATTGTATGGGCTTTTCAGACTTTCCTCAATCTGATATGCTACTTGCGCAGTATTTTCCATAGTAGGCAGTCGACTAGATGTAAGGGCAGCACTAAGTTGAGGGTGCAAACCATTGCTAAATTGTGCCACTAATACTTCTTCATCTCACTCAAAATTAGAACGAGTGGCCAAATAATAAAATCTCGCAACATATTCTTCAACAATTAAATTCTCCTGTTTCAACTGTGCAAATCTGAGATGCATGCGTTGCTTGTAATCAGAAGGCAAGAATCTCCGGTTCATGACTTCATGCATTTCAGCCCAAATAGTGACTAAACCAATGCTTCGGGTTCGGTTCTGTTGTTGCTTGATCCACCAGACTTGGGCCGTGCCTTTTAGTTTGGCCTCTGCAAATAGGATCTTTTGAGCCTCAGTCAACCCGTACCATCTGTAGAATGTGTCTAAGCTGTGAATCTAGTCAATGTACAGTTCTGGATTGTTGTCTCCATAAAAATCAAGGACATCCAATTTTGTCTTCAAAACAGGACTCTAACTAAACTAATGAATTAAATCTCGTTTTCCTACTTTCTACCTATATTTTAGGCCCACTAAAGTGGCCCATTACAAAAAAACTGAAGGGATCAAAGGCCCAACACAAACCAAACCCAAGGTTTATTTGCAATAAAATAGGCCCATTAAGTGGCTTATTTGCATCACAGGGCTTGTGACCTTTATTAAATTGTTTTGTTTCTTTAACTCGGTTTATTCCCATGCTTGCCTTTGATTTCTATCATGACAATTTTTAATTTTGTAATTACTATATATTGAATTAGGGAATCAATAGGGCTAGAGTTGAACAAATGGAAGCTCGATTAAAGGATGACATACTTTTGGAAGCTGCGCGGTATCTTTTTTTTTTTTAATAGAAAAATATTTTCCTTATGAATGGTTACTGAGACCTGTTTTTACCCAGATTTCTCTTGCTATGTGTGATAGCATGTTTTCTTTGCACATCTGACTTAGCAGATATGGAAATAAGATCCTTGTAACTGATGAACTGCCAGATGGTCAGATGGTGGACCAATGGGAACCAGTGACACATGATTCGGTGAAGACACCTTTAGAGGTATACTTATTGAACTCTTCTTGGATATGTTGGATGAGGCATTTCAATTGTGATGAGAAATGTTGCTATATTTATGTCGGATGTTTTTTTAATCCTTTGCTTAGGTTTATGAGGAACTGCAAGTAGAAGGATACCTTGTTAACTATGAACGTGTTCCTATTACTGATGAAAAATCACCAAAGGAGCAGGATTTTGATATTCTGGTAATTTTTCTATTTCAGCACTGGTTTAATCCCGACATGTGTGACATGTATAGCTATGTTCCTAAACTACATCAATGGAAGTCACTAAATGATGGCATTTTGATTTGCATGTATCATATTGTACCTTTTTTGACAGACAGCTGTATGTTTGAAAAGGTTTGACTTTTTTCGATCTCTTTCTAGTTCTAACTTAAGTTTATCATTTGTGTGATTCAGGTTGAAGTTCCCAATGACATGTTTGTACATTTTAGTATTCCAGTAGATTTCAATTTCTGTGATTTCAGCTGACACCAAAATCTATTTGTTATAAATGTTGCAAATTTTTTTAAATAATTTTACCAGATCCTGTGGCATTTATGTACCACATATAAAATAGTGTCTTTCCAATTGTTTCTAGTACCCTATTTGAACTGTCATGTGATGATGTCAGCCAGTTAGTTTTTGATATTTGGCCAAACTACCCCTGACAAAGGGTTAAATGGTAAGTTCTCTTCGTTGCATAAACCCCCGATTCGATCAATGAGGGCTCCAAGCCTTTCGTTCCAAAACCTTTGTTCTCCTCCAGAACCCCATACCAGAGTACCCTGCTGAATCTCCGATGATCCTGCAAGGTGAGCTCGTCCTCTCTCTCCCCCTCACACTCTCTCTTTCTCTCTGCCGCTGAAACCTTCATCTCTGTTTCTCTCCCATGTAATGCTTTTCTTTGAGCCAATTCATCATCGTTGATAACTTCATTGGAAATGTAAGCATCTTCAGAGTTCAATCCTTTCAGTCCTGGTCTCAAGTTCTTACAACGAGAAGCGAAGATGGAAATGCAGTTAGCTTCTTGTGGCATCTCCGCTAGTCCTCAGGATATGATTTTTGTCTAAAAAAGCTCCATGTCCAATGACGAAGCACTCATTCAGATCCTCAACAAGTAAAGACTAAAACCTAAAAACTGAAAAGCATACACATGAAACTTTTCTCCATAAACTGGAACAGAACCAAAATCTGGCTTTGTTTCAAGGATTCTACAGAAAGGAATCTTTCATTAAGAATTATACAAAAGGCATTCATGCTCATAACTGATTAAGTATTTCAATCAATAGATAACATAAACCTCAAATCTGATCGACGAAATTAAGCGAGTAGGGAAGGTGAATGAACGAAATAGCAGACAAAGATAGCTCAAAGTGTTAAATCAAGAAAAAATCTTGATCGGAGAAAACAGAGTAATTAAGCTACTCTATGTCTGAAAACCGAAGAAGTTCATACAAGTGGCTACAGATTATATCAAGAATAGCGACAATTAATGACATTTCCTTACCTCCGAGAGGAATTAAATCTGTTCCTTCGATTATCTCTGATTGGAGAACCACCGTGGATTCTTCGGCACTTGGAAGCGGAAGCAATAAACGCAAGCTTTTAATGGTTCTCTGTTCGATTCTGACCTGATCTTGATGGCGATCTTGATGAGTAGAAAGCAATAAATCAAACAAGCTTCTCATGTGCTTTGGCAATGAAGAGAGGATTCGCAGTGAAAGTATTGCATGCCAAAGGGAAAATAAAAAACGCTTCAAAACTTTTGTTTATGATTCTGGTTAATATCGTCTTTTCCTCTATTCTAAATCTTTAAGTTAACAACATTACTCAAAATGGGAGCGTTTGTGATTTTGTAAAACGGTGTCATTTACTTGTCATTAGAGAGTTTTTAGGGGTGATACTTGTAATTATCTCATAAAATAATATTTTGGGATTTTTTTTCAGAAGAAAAAAAATGTCAACAATCACTTCTCCACCAATTTGGAGGCTCATGGTTTTTTCAAAACAAACTTGAGGATTTGGAGTGCATTGAAGCCTATAACATAATTGTGGGGGAATGCTTTCTCAATATAATGCATTTTATTTGCCAGTATTGATGTAATTTGGGAAAAAGGCTTTCTTCCATTGATAGCTGCTCCACTTTATTTATAATAATGAGGAGAAGATTCTAGAATAGGTACAGTGACTGACATACCCTTCATGACTAAATATCCCTTGGACCCATCTTTTAACACTCCTCTTAAAAGTTGGTGCATAGATATTAGACATGCCCAACTTGCTAATGATAAGATGAAAACTCTTATTTCTAAGATCCTTAATAAACCGTATTTGACGAATGGAACACAAATAACCCCTTGTTCTAACTTCTCCTTGATAAAGTTACAATCGATCTCGACATGCTTTGTCAGATCATGCTGTACTAGATTGTGAGCAATGCTTATTGCGGATTTATTGCATGGTTCAAGAACTCGGCGAGATCTCGTTTTTCTGAAAAGGCGAGTTGTTCACACAGGCGAGGTAGAAAAACTGCAATATCTCGAGTGAGATTTCGAGATCTCGTTGAGATCTCGGTCCAATAACTCGTCTCGAACGATTTCGGTTAATCCCAGTCCATTTTTGGGCCAAACTATACTACTAAAGCCATGTTTCGACTCGACCTGGCGAGATTTCTTGCTGGTTTCGCCTCTTTTTTCCTCTAGTTCCCATTTTTGAGAGAAAATCAACAAAAAATTTGTGGGACATCTATTCTTTGGCTGGGGTCTTCGCTCTAAGTTGCATTGAAGCCAAGATATCCAAGATTGGTGGGGGCTTTTCCCCTTAAGAACACTTTAAGGTAAAAACTTCTTCCCAAACCCCTTTTTTTCAAAGTGACATTGTCAAATCTTGTTTCTTACCATTGGTTTTTTTATATGTCATGATACTAAGGGTGATCTATACATTCATGGAAGAAAAATTAATTAATTTTTTTTCTGTTATAATAAATTATTTTCTTGGAAAAAAAATTAGAAAAATATGATTTATTTAAGATGTTTGGTACTCATTTTTTTATATGTTGGTCACCAAAGGCTGATCTACAGCCTCATGGTGGCCATTTTATTTTTTCAGCCAATAAATAAATAAATTAATTTTCTGAAATATATAATATATATTAAATAATTACAGAAAAATAAAAAATTATGAAAATAATTTCTGTTTTCGATGGAAAATTACTCTAATGTTGTGTAAATATTGTTTGTATAGTTTGAAATGAAAATGGTGTTTTTAGTTGCACTCTAGTACACTTTATTGTGAATTTTGATTTATTATTAATAAAAAAAATATGATCTAAAATTAATGAAAAAAATTATAAAAAATAGGGGATTAATATGTAATAGTTATATGTTATTGAGTAGCTCTTAATGCATGCATTCTTTACAATATAGTGTTTATGTTGAATAGTTACTAACTCACTATTTACTAATTCATGAACAAACACATTTATGTAATGGTGTTGAATACTTGAAGTTGGGGAACAATGTCTACTTCTCATAGTGGTGATATTGCATGTTTACATGGGGATCCTATGTCCGATGATAAGAAAAAGTCAAGGTGTAGGTATTGTCAGAAGATGATAGATTTTGGAGGTGCTACTAGGTTGAAACAACATTTAGTTGGGGGTACAAGGATGTTGCCAAATGCCCCCAAGCACCTTATGAAGTCATAAAATATGTAGAACATAGTTTAAGAGGTGGAAGGTTAAAGAAGGTAGAGAAACAAAGGTTGGACCAAGAATTCGATGAGGTAGTCTTAGAGAGTCATCATCACCCAACAACAGTGGATGTTGACTTTGATGACTTTGATAGTGATTACAACCCAGAATCAGGTATGTCAAGCGTAGAATGGAGAGAATTGCAAAAAGTTAAGGCAGCGAGCTTGGTCTCGCATCAAATAGATAAGGTTAGGCAGGTAGAGATGAAGAGAGGAGCAGGTGGCTCTGGTTCTAGAGCAGCTGCATCAGATGTGCCTCCCACAGAGAGAAGAATGAACAAGAAGCGAAAGAATGTGGATGTGCCTCTAAGGAGAGCTTAGAGTGTGAGGGCTGCCACACCCCCATCACCACCCCAAAGAGATCCTGATGAGAGGCAAGATCCCTTGTTTTTTAGACAGTAGGATACATATCAAAGAACCGTAAAGCAAGCTTGGGGTACATGGAAACAACTTGGGGTTGCAATGTCAATTTTTTTTCCTATAATAGCATCCCAGCTAATGTTGCACAAGGGACATATTACCAGGCCATGATTGACATTGCAGGAAGGGCTGGTCCAGGAACAAAAGGGCCAACTCCTTATGAGTTGATGAATGTTTATTTGCCTCATCAGAAGGAGTTAGATGAGTACATTAATGGCTTGAAGACTCAGTGGGCACAATATAGAGTTACTGTGATGTGTGATGGTTGGACTGAACCAATTGGACAGTCTATCATCAACTTCATGGTGTATTGTGATGGGAAGACTATATTCTTAAAGTCTGTTATGCATCCAAAGAGAAGAAGGATGCAATATACTTATACAAGTAGTTGAAGGATGTTTTCACGAGGTGGGGCCTGAGAATGTTGTTCAGATTGTCACAGACAATGGGAGCAACTTAAAGACAGCGGGGGAGAGACTAATGAATCGGAAGAGCAAAAGCATCCACCTTCCACCTTTTTTGGACACCATGTGCTGCCCCACTCCGTTAACTTAATGCTTAAAGAAATGACGAATAAGTCTTTGGTGTAAAGTGAACTTCAAATATTTACAATTTTGCCACTCTTCAAAAAAGAAAAAAAAAGAAAAGAAAAAGAAGAAAGTGAGAGAGAGAACAAAGTTATTTACCATTCTGCCGTTGTTCCTTACGCCTTTATTTACTATTTTGCCATCATATTTGAGTGTAATCTCGCTTATCTCCACCATGGTAGCCAATAATGAAGTTATTCAATAGCTGAACTCCTATAAAGGAGAAACTGATGCAAAAATTGATGCTGTCACTACCGTTGTCACTTTCCCTAAGACAATTATGGAATCTATGGAAGTTTCTATTGATCGATTGGCCGCAGCAGATAAAAGAAAGAGTCCTATTCAATCTGGGGATTCTTCCAAGACCACTCCACAGGATCCGTTACTACCATTACCACCATTGCCACCACATCATACACCACGACCACCACCACCACCACGACCACCACCACCACCACCATCACAACCATATGGAACTGGTAGATATGATGGAGTGGAAAGAACACAATTGGATGTCTTTGATTTTTATGGAGATAACAATCCAGAACTGTACCTTGACTGGATTCACAACTTAGAGACGTTCTTCAGATGGTACGCGTTAACTGAGGCTGAAAGATCTTATTTGCAGAGGCTAAATTGAAAGGCACGACCCGATTTGGTGGGTCAAGCAATTGCAACAGAACCGAACTCGAGGAATTGGTTTAGTCACTACTTCAGATGAAATGCATGAAGTCATGAACCAGAGATTCTTGTCTTATGATTACAAGCAACGCATGCATCTCAGGTTTGCACAGTTGAAACAGGAGAATTTGACTGTTGAAGAATATGTGACTAGATTTTATTATTTGGCCACTCGTTCTGATTTTGAGTGAGATGAAGTATTGGTGGCACAATTCCACAATAGTTTGCACCCTCAACTTAGTACTGCCCTTGCATCTAGTCGATTGCCCACAATAGAAGATGCCGTATATGTCACACCCCGTTCACATTGAACCGGGCCAGTGACCGGGTTAACACCGGTTAACCCAAACCTGCCAGGATCATCTGATACTGTATTCCACCACAACATACACACTACTAATAAAACTTATCAGATCAGCGGAAGACTAAGTTTTACCTGTGAATAATCCCATAATACTTGATACCCGCACTGTGATACAATAGTTATATACATGTGGGCCCGAAGGCATGATATTTACACAATAAAAGTACAATTCACATATCAAGTACATAAAGGAAACCATCAAAATAATCAGAGTACACAGATCGGCTCGGTATCAAAGGCTAGAGCTCAGCTCGGCATCAAGGGTTGAGCCCAGCTCGGCATCACATGGTTGAGCTCAGCTCGGCCTCGAAAGTGGAGCTCAGCTCGGCATCAGAATTGCGGTCCCGCAGCACAACTCTGGCACGAGCAGTCAATGCCGTGCTCTAACTCCTCAGGGGCCCACCAGTCCTCTTCAGGGAACTCGACTGTGGGACCCACCCTGTGCTCCTCAGATGTATGACCTGCAAAATCATCTAAAAAGGGGGTACCCGCGGGATGAGCTCACTAGCTCAGTAAGTGGTAAGATGGACCACACAGCAGTCCACACATCGAAACACAATCATATGCACTACATGCCA
>NC_056557.1:11648609-11730677 GCF_013358625.1 Macadamia integrifolia
TCCTCAGGTAATTCGAGCACATAAGCATTTGGTCCTATACGTTTCAGCACCTTATAAGGACCCATCTTCTTTGGATGGAGCTTTGTGTTAACACCAGGTTGGAACCTCTCAGGATTTATGCGAACCATAACCATGTCTCCTGGTTTAAACTCCATATAACGACGATGACGATCAGCTGTAGTCTTGTAGACATCATTACTTAAGGCAATACGTCGTCGCACGTTTGCATGCACCTCTGTGATGTGGCGCAAGAATTCATCAGCTTCAAGGCTGATTCGAGCCTGGGGTGGGAGTGGAACAAGATCAATTGGGCGTTGCGGCTGAATTCCAAGTAATATCTCAAATGGCGTGCGCCCCGTTGTCCTATTCACAGAGCTATTGTAGGCAAACTCAGCTATGTCAAGGATTGCTGGCCATGTCTTCTCATAATCTCGGACTAAGCACCTCAACAAGTTCCCCAAACTTCTATTAACAACCTCTGTCTGACCGTCAGTTTGTGGATGGAATGCAGTTGAAAACTGTAGCTTTGTGTTAGTTTTTAGCCACAATGTCTTCCAGAAATAGCTCATAAACTTGACGTCACGATCAGAGACAATAGTACTTGGCAGCCCATGCAGTCGAACAACTTCTTTAAAGAAGAGCTTTGCAATATGATAGGCATCAAAGGTCTTTCGACATGGCAAAAAGTGAGCCATCTTAGAGAAGCGATCCACTACAACCATGATGGAATCGTACCGTTCTCTTGTAGGTGGCAGCCCAAGTACAAAATCCATACTAATGTCGAGCCAAGGTGCATGAGGAACCGGTAGTGGGGAGTAGAGGCCTGTATTCTGCTTGGTCCCCTTAGCAAGTTGACAGACTCAACACCTTTTGATGACATGATCTACGTCTTTTGCAATGTGTGGCCAGTAGTACCGATCAGTCACCTGTATGATGGTCTTGTCCTTGCCGAAGTGGCCTCCCAACCCTCCTCCGTGTAACTCCCTTATGATGTGATGTCGTAGGGAGGAGTCTGGAATGCATAATCGCGTTCCGAAGAACAAATAACCATTGTGGACAGAATATTTAGGGTGTTGCTCACCTTGCTGTAACTCTGCATATAGAACTCTGAAATCCTTATCAGATGCGTACTCATCTCGTATCTGATCAATACTAACGGCATGTGCTGAAAAAGTATTGATAGTGAGAACTTTTCGGCTTAAAGCATCAGCCACCGTGTTCTCTTTACCAGCCTTGTATTTCATCGCAAAGACGAACTCTTACAGGTAAGCAACCCACTTTGCATGCTTCTGACTGATTGACTTCTGAGAATGGAGATGTTTGAGTGCTTTATGATCGGTGTAAAGAATAAATTCCTTACCAATAAGATAGTGTCTCCAATGGCGTAACACTTGGATGACAGCATAGAGCTCCAAATCGTAAGTCGAGTAGCGTCGCTTGGCATCGTTGAGTTTCTCGATATAGAAAGCGATAGGGTGCCCTTCTTGTATCAGCACACCTCCCAACCCAATATGCGAAGCATCAGTTGCCACCTCAAATACACGATTAAAATCTGGCAGGCGTAATACCGGGGCCTCCGTCATCTTCTTCTTGATAAGATGGAGGGCTTTTGTCGCCGCTGTTGTCCACTCAAACTTGCCTTTACTCTGCTTCATACATTCGGTAATAGGTGCCATGACTGCACTAAAATTTCGAATGAATCTCCTGTAAAATGAGGCTAGACCGTGGAAGCTACGGACTTCAGTGATTGTCTTCGGGGTAGGCCAATTGGTGATGCTCTTGATCTTCTCAGGATCAGCTTCAACCCCCTTGGAGGAGACAATAAAACCAAGGAATACAACCTTGGGCAGCATAAAGGAACACTTCTTGAGATTAATGTATAGCTTCTCCATACGGAGCACCCTCAAGACTTGCTTCAAATGGTCGATGTGATCATCTGGATGCTTGCTGTAAACTAAGATATCATCAAAGTATACAACCAAAAATCGACCAATAAATGGACGAAGTACCTGTGTCATAACTCGCATGAATGTACTAGGTGCATTCGTCAGACCAAAGGGCATGACCTTCCACTCGAACAGTCCATCCTTGGTTTTGAAGGCGGTCTTCCATTCGTCTCCTGGCCGAATACGAATTTGATGGTAGCCGCTTCGAAGGTCCAATTTTGAAAAGACCTTTGCCCCGGACAACATGTCTAGCATATCATCAAGTCGTGGTATGGAAAACCTATACTTAACCGTTATTTTGTTGATTGCTCTGCTGTCGACACACATACGCCATGAGCCATCCTTTTTTGGAGTAAGTAATGCTGGTACAGCACAAGGACTAAGGCTCTCAATGATAAACCCCTTCTTTAGTAGTTCATCAACTTGCCTTTTGAGCTCAGTGTGTTCTGTAGGACTGAGACGGTAAGCTGGAAGGTTGGGAAGCACAGACCCAGGTACCAAGTCAATAGCATGCTGAATATCGCGCATGGGAGGGAGCTTATTAGGTAGCTCGTCAGGTACTAAATCAGAAAAGTCTGTTAGAAGCTCTCTAATAGGCCGTGTGAGTTGAACTGTTGGTGGTGGAGTGACCTCTCTAGTAACCAGGGCTAATATCATGCCTGTATCATGGCTGGTTCGCTCAAACTGCTTTTGTGGAACAGCTAAGATCTTCTTCTGTGGAAGGACTAGCATCTTGTTGGTATCGGTGGTGGCTTTCTGGTTAGTCCTCAATGTCTGTCTCTTACGCATCTCCTCTGGTACATTGATAGGCTCAAGTATAGTGCGCTGCCCTTTAAAGGTAAATATGCACTGATTCTTCTTTCCGCCAGTGAGAACATCATTATCATACATCCATGGTCTCCCTAAAAGAACATCAGTTAGCTTCATAGGAATAACATCACACCATACCTTTTCTTCATATCGAGAAAGTTGTAGTGGAACAAAACATCGCTGATTGACCTCCAAAGTGTTGCCATTCAGTAGGGATACTTTGTAAGGCTGCGGGTGTTTCTCTACCTTCAAATGTGCTTTCTTCACAAACAACTCAGAGACAACACTAACGCAGCTGCCACTGTCAACTATCACCTGAACAGTGCGATCAGCTGAACGCATGCGGCTGTAAAATATGCATGTACGTCGCCAATCCTCGCCTTTGGTTTCAGCCACCAATATGCGAGAAACCACATGAATTCCATAGGAGTCATCTTCATTTGCTTCAGCCCCATCATAATAATCAACATTTTCGTCTTCTTCTTCCAATGGGATTGGAAAGATATGGGAATTATCGTCAGCGTCAACCATCATTGCTACTTTTTGACGTGTAGGACAATTTTGGCATAATGTCCCCTCTCCTGACAATGAAAGCATTGCACTGTGGCAGTGCTAGGCATAGGTGCTTTCCCCTTGTGATCAGCACGTGGAGAAGGTGTGGTACGTGGAGGATAAGAAGTAGGATTTTTTGCTGAAAAATTTTTTGTGATCTCTCTAGCTTGATATCCAAACCTTCTACCCGTAGGAGCTAGTAACTCCTCTGCATGTACTGCCTTCTCGAAGTATTCCCTGACATTGGATACATCTACTACGCCAATAGCACGATTTATATCAGATCTCAAACCCAAACGAAAGCGGGAAAGTACCTGTAATTCATTCTCCCTGATGCCAGTGCGTGAATAGAGTGAATCAAACTGCTCCATATACTCTGCAACGGACATACTCCCTTGACGAAGAGTATTCAGCTTGTCCTGCAGTTGTGATCTAAAGTGTCGTGGTAAGTATTTGGCACTAAGATCTTCTTTCATCTCTTCCCAAGTAATGGGAGCTCTACCACGATCTTCAAGATCCCTTTCTTCAGTTCTCCACCATTCGCGGGCTGAGCCAACTAGCTTAGTACGTGCTAGTCTCATCTTACGTGACTCAGACAACTCATACCAATCAAAATAGTCATCTAAAGCAGCCAACCAATCATAAAATACCTGTGGATCATGCTTTCCGTTGAACTCCTTTAATTCAAGCTTGACTTTTTGTGAATCATCAGCACGTCGACGGGGTGCTTCAAGATCACCATTGAAATAAGATCTTACATGCTCCTCAAAGGTAGGTGGTGCTGTAGGGGTTCTTTGTTGTGCCCTTTCAGCACTTCTCCTATGTTGACGATGCACAGTAGATTGTAGTTGATACCTGTCCTCCCTCTCGAATGGTACATTGCTGCCTTGTATTGGAGTAACACTTTGGTTCTCAAGTCGCAGTAACCTCTCACTAATAGTTTTTTTATCAGCAGAGAGTTGTTGAAACATTTCAATGACTTTTGCCATTGGATCAGGTGGAGGCGGCGGCCACTGTGACTCATTCTCTGCCATGCTCTGATACCAATTGATGTAATACTGAAATTGAGGAAGCTCAAAACAGTACCAGGGTAGGATCTTTTCTCAGAGAATAGGGAATTCTAGATATGGAGAATAGGATATTGCTAAAACTTGTTGAAAGATGAAAAAAAGATGGAACAATAAACAATAATATAACACCCGGGCTTCACACCGCAAGGTGGATCGACTGGATCAAACACCAACCTACCTTGATCAAACACAAGAGATTCTTGATCAAACACAAGAGATTCTTGATCAAACACAAGAAGAGAGTTGCATAAGCAAACTTTGATTTCAAATTCTGAGTTGTCTTTGAATGCTTACAATTGATCCTATTTATAGGACCAACTCAACAAAACATTACATACCCAACTTCCAACTAACAATAGTAGAAAGTCTTCACTTATTAAAGTTGGGGTAGGAAAGTCTTCACCTTCCAACTACTAAAGTTGGAAAAGTCTTCACCTACCAACTACCAAAAGTAGAAAAATCCTCACCTCTTAAAGTTACAATGGAAAAGTCATCCCCCAACTACCAAAGGTGAAAAAGTCTTCATCCCCCACCTACCAAAGGTGGAAAAATCTTCATCCCCCACCTACCAAAGGTGGAAAAGTCTTCATCCCCCAACTACCAAAGGTGGAAAAATCTTCATCCCCCACCTACCAAAGGTGGAAAAGTCTTCACCCATCATCACTTACAAAAGTGAATTGATCCCCCCATTTAGAAAAGTAAAAAGTAAAAGTAAGTAACTTCTAACCACTTAAATTGAACCGATATTGGACCAACATGGACCATGGTTCAATTGGAACTAAACTAAGACATAAAACATGAAAAAACTAAGTATGAAATTAATAAGCATCAACAAGGTAAGGCCACATGCTAGTTACTCTTGTTGGCCTTCTTCCTACGGATGTAGGTCTTCAGATCTGCATCACTGGGGCTGCGGGATCTGGAGCCCCGAAGATGCTATCCACAAAACCTGACCCAATCTGGGGGTGTGAGTCGAGTGACTGACCCCCATAGTGGCAGAGGGGTAAGAGCTGGTCTATTGTTGTGGGTATCCAAACTGGCCAAATTGACTATAATGACTATAGTCTGAACCGGTCGTCCCTGTGCCATATATAGTTGAAGGTGCATCCAACGGCTCCCCAAGAATGTAAGTACCAGTACTACTCTCCATGCTTAAGCCTCCTAGTGTGTCAGTCAAGCTTATAACAGAGATGTCCATGGAGTCCACACTACCCTGCTTCTCTCCACCAGCTAAGAATTGACGACGTGAGCCTCTCCTGTAGGGTGTGGGTGTGGGTGAGTGTGCACCATAGTCTATGTCCTTTGTGGCATGAGTGAACTGAGTCTCTCCTGTGAACCGCAACTGTTCTTGCTCCGGTTCAGTGTAATGATACCTCTCGCGTAACCCCCCATCACCATCCCCATCACCATCATCGTCATCATCATCATCATCACTGGACCGTGACTAAACAGTTTCAGGCTCCACATCAACCCCAGTAGCTTGGGTCTCGAAAGGCCTGGGTACTTGTGAAAGCACACGGCCCTCTTGAGACATATACTCATCCATGTCCGTACCCATCAGACTAGCTGCCATGGGGTCAGGCCTACCCCCAGGCTGATCCATAAGTGGCTCACCTCGATCCTTCACCCATTGGTATAAGGGATCATCCTCATCATCTGAGTCTTCTTGGAAAATGTTAGTAAGTTCAATTGGCTCACTGCTACCCTCTTGGCCTCGACATATATGCTGCATCTTCAATCTCATGTTGTAATGCACAAACACCAATTGCTGCAGCTTTTCATGACCTAGTCGGTTACGCCTCTTGGTGTGGATCAGTGAGAATGTACTCCAGTTACGACTCACATCCATGTGCATCTTTTCCATATAGGACCCACCATTCACCAGGGGTAGTAGTTTGTCTCCCAGCCCCTGCTACTGCCCTACCAAAACTCCCATTACCATCCCTGAATTCCTTCATCTACACATATTTCAAACATTGAATACAAGTTAGTACATAATACGATATGTACTTCAACACTTAGGAAGCTGAAAGTCTATATATATCTTAAACATTAACCCACCTCAATGTTGCATGCTGCCTATAGATTAGCTTTAGGGACCAACTTTGCCACCACAAGCTCCATTGCTTCTATCAAATCATCATCCATTCCTAGATCGTACTTGTAGTGGTACGTAGGATTGAGATAATACGCTGTAAATTCCATAAGTAACTTGTCATTAACTGTAATGTGTAAAGTAAGTCTTTAATATTTAAGTTTCTAAACTCACCAGCTTCATGCAGTGGATGCATCAAATGTTTCTCCCATCTCTCCTCAATAATTCTTATGTAGGATTTTGCACCCCTAGGGATAGTGCTCTCACCTTCTCCTTCATTTTCTCCATTGCAGCATACATATATGGTAAGGTAGGCTGCTTCTCTGAGTCTACCAACCTCAAGATCGTTGCAATTGGGCCAAATATAAGAAGAATCTTCTTCAC
Organism: Macadamia integrifolia; assembly: GCF_013358625.1. NCBI lineage: Eukaryota > Viridiplantae > Streptophyta > Magnoliopsida > Proteales > Proteaceae > Macadamia > Macadamia integrifolia. The sequence continues at coordinate 11,655,467 of NC_056557.1, forward strand.
ATCTTGCCAAAATCCTTCACCAGAGATGGTGGTATGTGCTGCGATACCACCTGGGGAACCCGATTCCCTCCATCCAAACCACTCTTTATTGGCAAACATGGATCTCAAACCAACCATCTTATCTTGAAAGCTCTTCAGTGCAATGTATTTGGTTGCAAATTGGGTCATACTTGCCCTTACCAAGTCTCCATCGCATTTTTCCCTCAACAAAGAGAGAGCAAATCCATGGTTGTAAACAAATGTGGGCACTTGTCTTGCCTGTTCAACCACACCTGCTACCAAAGACTTCTTCGCCATTTTTTTAAGCATTAAGTCAACGGAGTGGGCAACACATGGTGTCCAAAAAAGGTGGATGCTTTTACTCTTCCTATTCGTTAGTCTTTCCCCTGCTTTTTTGAAGTTGCTCCCATTGTCTGTGACAATCTGAACGACATTCTCAGGCCCCACCTCTGTGACAACATCCTTCAACAACTTGTATAAGTACATTGCATCCTTCTTCTCTTTGGATGCATAACAGACTTTAAGAATACAGTCTTCCTATCACAATACACCATGAAGTTGATGATGGACTGTCTAGTTGGTCCAGTCCAACCATCACACATCACAGTAACTCCATATCGTGCCCACTGATTCTTCAAGCCATTAATGTACTCATCTAACTCCTTCTGATGAGGCAAATAAACATTCATCAGCTCATAAGGAGTTGGCCCCTTTGTTCCTGGACCAGCCCTTCCTGCAGTGTCAATCATGGCCTAGTAATATGTCCCTTGTGCAACATTAGCTGGGATGCTGTTATAGAAAAAAAAATTTTGACATTGCATCCCCAAGTTGTTTCCATGTACCCCAAGCTTGCTTTATAGTTCTTTGATATGTATCCTGTTGTCTAAATAACAAGGGATTTTGCCTCTCATCAGGATCTCTTCGAGGTGGTGATGGGGGTGTGGCAGCCCTCACACTTTAAGCTCTCCTTAGAGGCATATCCACATTCCTTTGCTTCTTGTTCATTCTTCTCTCTGTGGGAGGCACATCTGATGCAGCTGCTCTAGAACCAGAGCCATCTGCTCCTCTCTTCATCTCTACCTGCCTAACCTTATCTATTTGATGAGAGACCAAGCTCGCTGCCTTAACTTTTTGCAATTCTCTCCATTCTACGCTTGACATACCTGATTCTGGGTTGTAATCACTATTAGAGTCATCAGAATCAACATCCACTGTTGTTGGGTGATGATGACTCTCTAAGACTACCTCATCGAATTCTTGGTCCAAGCTTTGTTTCTCTGCCTTCTTTAACCTTCCACCTCTTAAACTATGTTCTACATATTTTATGACTTCATATGGTGTTTGGGGGCATTTGGCAACATCCTTATACCCCCCAACTAAATGCTGTTTCAACCTAGTAGCACCTCCAAAATTTATCATCTTCTGACAATACCTACACCTTGACTTTTTCTTATCATCGGACATAGGATCCCCATGTAACCATGCAATATCACCACTATGAGAAGTAGACATTGTTCCCCAACTTCAAGTATTCAACACTATTACATAAATGTGTTTGTTCATGAATTAGTAAATAGTGAGTTAGTAACTATTCAACATAAACACTATATTGTAAAGATTGCATGCATTAAGTGCTACTCAATAACATATAGCTATTACATATTAATCCCCTATTTTTTATAATTTCTTTCATTAATTTTAGATCATATTTTTTTTTATTAATAATAAATCAAAATTCACAATAAAGTGTACTAGAGTGCAACTAATAACACCATTTTCATTTCAAAATATACAAATAATATTTACACAACATTAGAGTAATTTTCCATCGAAAACAGAAATTATTTCATAATTTTTTATTTTTCTGTAATTATTTAATATATATTATATATTTCAGAAAATTAATTTATTTATTTATTGGCTGAAAAAAAAATGGCCACCATGAGGCTGTAGATCAGCCTTTGGTGACCAACATATAAAAAAATGAGTACCAAACATCTTACATAAATCATATTTTTCTAATATTTTTTCCAAGAAAAGCATTTATTGTAACAGAAAAATAAAAAAATTAATTTTTCTTCCATGAATGTATAGATCACCCTTAGTATCATGACATATAAAAAACCAATGGTAAGAAACAAGATTTGATGATGTTACTTTTAAAAAAATGGGTTTGGGAAGAAGTTTTTACTTTAAAGTGTTCTTGAGGGGAAAAGTCACCACCAATCTTGGATATCTTGGCTTCAATGCAATTTAGAGTGAAGATCCCAGCCAAAGAATAGATGTCCTACAGTTTTTTTGTTGATTTTCTCTAAAAAATGGGAGCTTGAGGTGAAACCAGGCGAAACCAGCGAGAAATCTCGCCAGGTTGAGTCGAATCATGGCTTTAATAGTATAGTTTGGCCCCAAAATGGACCGAGATGAACCGAAATGGTTCGAGACGAGTTATTGGACCTAGATCTCGGCGAGATCTCGAAATCTCGCTCGAGATATTGCAGTTTTTCTACCTCGCCTAAGTACGGTCTAGGCACTATAATGCTCTACCTAGAGAAATGCAAAACAATTATAAATAAAAGAGTTGGGAAGATGTTACCTAACACTTTGAGTGAGCGCAATATGATATGAATGATGCACTTGATAAACTCCTTGATCAGTTCTCTTGTAGATGAAGAGTTGATGAGATGGTGGAGAGTGCAATGATTGAGATCACTTGACTTGAAATGTGTTGGAAGCTCTTGATCTCTCTTTCCTCACTTGATTTGATGATTTGAATCCCCAAAAATGATCTTAATTGTGGTGTATGTTGTGTGTTTAAAGGTGAGGAGAGCGCTTTTATATAGGCACAATTTGAGGCCTAAAAGTCTTGTTTAAGTAAAGCTCTAACGGATACGTATTTCCAGAATGAGATTGCTTGGGAAAATATTAACATTGGAATATTGCCATTGGGAGGATACAGACTCATCCAGAGTTTGATCTAGCTCATCGCTTCCCAATTGGATCTGGATTCGGTTGCATTTTCCAAAATAGACAGGCTATGAAAATGGGTATAATTTTCTCATGCGGACTCAGATTGAGACGTGTAAGTTGCATTGGATTCATGACTCGAAGCTCTATAACTTTCAACAAGAAATCATCTTTTGATACTGCCATTTGAAATGGCCAAAATGCCCTCAAACATGAACTGTCATGACTTGTCACAACTTACTCCCATCCTTATTTGGGTCTATTTGAATAGTCATTGGGCATCTCCTAGGGTCCATCTAGGCTAGTAGAAACTTAAGGATGCCATACCGTGCAAGATACAAATATGAAATGCATGTGAGTGTGTCAATTTCAAGCCCACACTGATAAGACAGACCTCTCCCAATCTGTCAAAACCCAAAATCGACACGATCGAATAATAAACATGTTGGGCTTGAGCCCGAACTGGTTATTAATTGGTTGTTCCCAGTCTGTGAGAGTAGCCCAACCGACATGACCGAATAAACTGCGTTTATGTAATATGTATTGATATTTAATATATTAGTATGTGTTAAATCTATGTCGATTATCTGTTGACAATTCTGCCCCATCACATCAGTCACTTCAGTTTTATAATTTTAAATTACACCCATTACAAAAATCACTACAGTTGTACACTCTATCTTCAACTATGTAGATTCACTTTACTCTTCAACCGACACCAACACTATTACAGCTTGTCTATCATAATTTAATGACTAATGAATAATCCATTCCTCTCTCTCTCTCTCTCTCTCCCTATATATATATATATATATATGCTCTATCCCATCTCTTCTCTAATTTCACAAACCACAAAGGTTGTTCTAACTTCACAAGGGAGATCAGAAGAAAACGTCTCCGACGGATGCTGTTCCAACCCTTCCATTGTACCGATCTACTTTGCCTCTCGAAGTGAGACTGGAATTCAGATTTCTCATCTCATTTTCTTTGAGAATGGATAGTGAGCAAGCCAAGATCTTCAATCTTTGCAAGCACGTCCTCTCAGGTTGTCAGGTCCCCTAACTCAATTACCCTCTCGCTTACTTCTTTCCTCCCTCTCTCTTTCTCTGATTTTGTGTAACCCTATTTTTAGGGAGCGGTGCCACTGGAGTTCCATCTCATCCTTGGAGTCTACTTCTTTCTTCTGCAAAAGAAGATTGATATGGCACGATTCTAGCTTTGAAGTCTAATCTCCTTACTGTTTAGAGACTGTTTATGATCTGGTTACATCGATTAAAAAGAAACCAATTATTACCCGGCAACCAACCGACCGAATGTAATCGTTCCATGCCTGGCCATTGAAGGGCTGACTACATAATCGGTCGGGAATGGTGCAAGGATTTAAATTGGGGTGCCCAATTGGGCCCTACTGTGACTGACTGGTTGACACCCTTCTTTCTTGAGTTTTGACCTTATACGCCATCACTTCTATTCTTTATAACTTCTTGACTTCTTGACTTCATTCTTCACCATTTGATGGCTTTTAATTATCCTCATTTGATGACTTCAATCTTCATTCCATTTGTCAATTTGGCTCTTTGACTTGAAGTCTCTACAAGACAATACTTGAGGGAAATATGTTAAATACCTTCATTGTTTGTTATCATCAAATCAACCTACCAACATAGGAGTGTGGGCATATCCCCAACAATATAGTTGTTGAAGTATCAGAAGGGTGAGTTGTAGCAGACGCAGGAGGATGCAACGCTTCTAGGGGAAATCACAATTCGAGAGGCGGTTCAGAGGGTTGCAAAGGAGAGGAGCTGTCATCGCCTCAGGGGCAATGACCAGGTGATGCAGATTAATAACCGAAATAGGCTTGTTTTATTAGGAATAAGCCTAGGGTTGGGTTGTATATGTGTTGGGCCTTCAGTCTATGTGGTTTGGAGTGTATTGGACCACTTTTATGGGTCCAAAAGAGGGGCTCTAAGATTGAGTACGGGATTACTAGTTAGTTTTCTATTTTCATTAGTTTCATTTTTAGTTGGGTTTTGATGGGGTTAATTAGTTTCTAATTTCAGTCATTAGTTAGTTTTTAAATTTAGTCAAAAGTTAGTTTCTAATTTCGGTCTTTGTATTTTCCTAGTTTTTAATTTTAGTAACTAGAGGGCTTGCTTTTATTTAGTTTCCTATTTCAGTTTTGGAAACTAAAGTGAGTTTCTATTATTTGTAGACCCCCATCATTATTATAAATAAAGGAGAGGGCTCCCATTAAGCCCCACGATTTATACAAACAAAAAAACTGTTGCTGCTGCAATGTCTCTGCTGAGATGGCTTTGTGTTTGATCAAAGTGCTGGGTTTGGTGTTTGATCCAAGCGACTCCTTGCAGCGAGAAGTTCAGGAGGTTTTCTTCAAGTTTCTTATTCTCTTTCAAGTTTATATTCAAGGAGTATTGCTGCATAGGTATTTATTTTTTCTTACATCAGATCTGTTCAGGCAATTGCCTTTTCTGGGAGGAATTTTCGATCTCTGTCCAGACCTATCTGCTGGTCACTTTTGTCTGAGATTTTGACCAGAGGTTATCCTCATTAAGGGAGAGACTCGATCCTGTTTTGAGGCCCATCTGGGCTGTGGTTATTAAGTAATCAAGATTCTCTCAGATTTTGTCTTTTACTGATCTGTAGTCTCTGTTATTGAAGTCGATAGACCTGCTGGTTGTGGTATTGATTGGTGGACTGCTGTTCATGTTTTTTCTGTTGACCTGAACCTGTTGGGAGTCTTATTCAGTTCCTGGTTTAGTCCTAAAGGCTACTGCTGAATTGTTTCTTCCCTGTGATGTTGTTCCTTGAGATTGATAGTTTTTCTGGATTATTATTTGTATTCTGAATTCTGATATATATATTTTGGGACTGGTTTGGTTGTTCTTTGGTTTAAAAGTTCCTGTTGTTTGGATCTAGTTTGAACTTTCAAATCTAGTCCTACATTACCCGGACATCAATAGAGACAGCAGCAAGGCTATCTTCTTCCGTTGACTACAGGTAGGAGCAAGGTTCTAAATCTCGGGTTTTGACCAATTTCGGTTGAAACCTGCGAATTGTCATAGCATCCAGGAACTCGTCCCTGGCTTCGTTGGAAACCATGGTTTTGACCCCCAGATAGTATTTTTTTGGTCTTATTTTGTTTATAGCGTATTTTCGACATTTCAAAAATGGTACTTGTGGTGCTGACACAAATTTGCTTGTGTACGCTGAGATGTACATTAGCCTAAGTCTACATGTAACTTACATAATGGAGATGGAAATAAGCTATTAAAACCAGAAAAAAACATACTTCCGATTTGAAAAACAAGCAATAATGGAGTCTCTCCTATTTGGGCTTGTAGAATGGGCCCATTACAATAGAAAACTCAAAATTACTTGTCCCTGACCCTTATAAGCCACTGGGGACTTAATTTTGGGCCTATGTTATTGAACTGTGGGCGCAATTTGACCCAGAAGACTGAACAATACCCAAATCCAAAATTATGCTTCTTTCTTTGATCTAGATCAGTTACTCTGTTTCTTCTGTCAGAAATCTCTCATTGAGATGTTTCAGAAACATATTTCAGAAACAAGTTTATGAACAATGACTAATGCACTCTCTCTCTTTATTTCATTCAGGTTCATAGGATTTTGCAAACTGATATAAACACAGAGATAGTCTTTAATTGTCAAATGGGGCGTGGACGAACTACCACAGGGATGGTGATTGCTACATTGGTTTACCTTAACCGAACTGGTGCATCTGGTAATCTTTGTTGTTCTTGCACTGGCATCTTTAATCCTTGTGTCTTTCTAGATGTGGTCCAACCAGATAGTTTAACATTTTCAATGTAAATATTGGTATTTTTCTTGTCCATCACCAAATGGAAATATGTTGCGGAAAAATATGTTACCGCACGACACAACATGGGTACATATACGTGGCATTCAAGTCCTCTATGGCACAACCATTCCCCAATATTAAATTTCAAAATCAAATAATGCTTAAAGAACTATCATAAGGATCCAAAATTATAAAGAAAAAAATCAAAGAAATCACATCAATTGCCAGCTACTTGGGGTTGGTTACATTGATCATATACCTGTATGGCTTCTCTACATAGAGCTAAAACCTCCAGTTCGCATGCGCTTCCCCAATATCTCAGTGAATGCCCTTCTTTGCTTCCCTCTTCTTGTTTTAAAGACATGAGCTTTTCAATTTTACTCCTTACTGTTGCCATCACTGGGCTTCATTATATGTGAGTAAATCATCATTGACTTCCCTCATCCATTCATTCATTGTTATGGGACAAGGCGAGCCATGGCTGTGGCCTGTTGTCTTGATGCGAGGTGATGCCTTTGTGAGGCCTAACTACCCAAGGCTAGAGCCATATGTTGCATACCAGGTCATTTTTTCCAGGTAGTCGTCATCTTAAAGTGTAAATATATGTATAGTGTAGCATTGAAAAGGTCAAAATATAGAACATAAGGGGGTTAAGGAGATTATAAAAACATGTAAGGGTGGACAAGAAATAATTTAAATATGTAACATATGGAGGTCAAGTGACAAGAAATCATTTAAATACGTAACATATGGACGTCAAGATCATTATGTTTTGGGTCTAGGCCCACCTTGGTATATAGGGCAACTGGTCACCTTAGACCTCAAGGGGCTCTTGCTGCCTATGTGATGCATTTATGTGGTATTTATCGATTGCCTGGCATTCTATCCTTGTAGAGCATGGCTAGTCGTGTGACTCATGTAATAGTTAATTATATCATCAAGTCCTAGCACCCCAAGTCCTAATGCTTGGAAATTCTTGAGGTTAGATCTGCCTATATTGGTTCATATACCTGAAGGCATCCCATTACTACCAGACTACTGATTTGCTTTTTTTATTTTTTTTATTTGATGATTTATCGAGGCAAATGGGCAGGTTAAGAGGGTATCTTTTTAAGGGCCATGGAATAGACATCTGATTTCTTCAATCCTTCTCTCTATCTCTACCACTCCAGCAGTTTCTCTTAGATTATCCATCTGGCAGTTCTCTCTCCACAACTTAGGTGATTTTCTGCTTCCTCTGTCTGCACATAAGGTACAGCAGTACAGGTATCGTAAGTTTCTGTTTCCTCAGGGTTTACGTTTCATGCTTTCAAGTTTTAGGTTTCTGGGGTCTTAAGGTTTCATGAATTTCTGGCAATCTCTTTGTCCCTTCGGTAATCTTTCCAATGGTTCTCTATTTGCTTCTCTCTGGCGATTCTCTGCTTTCTCTAGCTTCACTGTGGGGTTTAGGTTATATGTTTCAGGTTTCATCGTTTGAGGTTTATGTTTTCAAGTAATAGGTTTCATGAGGTCTGTGGTTTTGAGGTTTCATGGAGTTTTATCATTAAAACAGCTGGAAAGGACAAAGAAATTGAGATAGAAGCATTGGGACCAGTTGTGCTGGAAAGTCAGAGAGAGAGAGAGAGGGAGCAGAGAAGGAAAGTTCAATATAATTGGATGGTTCTGTCACCCTGCCCATCAAGAGAAGAAAATATCACTATTTGTTATAGGATATGCAAGAACAAACATGGGGCAAGTGGCCTCACTTTGCTATCCATGGCTCCCAAGAGGTTTATACAATCCTCTTTCCTGAGGTAAAGCAGACAAGACTATGATGTAGCACAGTATCTGTGATCCATTTATCTATACTCTTCAGTATCCAAAATATCATAAAATCCTTTGCTATAGAAGCCATCCTATAAGTTTGTTCAGATTACTTCTTGAAATCTGTTCTATTTCCTTACAGCCACAAAATCCATAACATAGCAGTAAAGAGTGCTTGACATTCTACCTTCAGATCAAAGACCTGAGGTTTCTTGAAGTCCATAACCTCATACCACTCTTTCAGCATGATCTATGGGAAATCAGCAGATCTCCGAATGAATCCTCATATGGATTGATCGACAGTAAATGAAGATTTGAGATTGATCGACAGTAAATGAAGATTTGAGACTGTTTCAGCCTTTCTGGGAGGATAACCTTAGTGCCAGTTTTTGAAAGGGATGTCTGTGATGCCATAAGGGATATGTCCAGGATGCCTGACTGCCACCCAGACCATCCATTGTAACTGAGTGGCAACTTTTCAATATTTTTTTCCTGTCTGGGACAGTGGGAATGGTTTAAAAACGTCGAGATGGAAAAGGGAATATTTGCTATAATAAATTTGAAAAGAGCACTGAAAGCCCTCGACCGTCTTCTTGTTCAATGGCCTAGGTTCCGCCCTATTTTGTAGATATTGGTTGTGGAGCAGTCCACAATGTTTTGAAGCTTTTGATCGCAGATTGAATGTTTCTCTCTCTTCCCTGCCCCCCTGCTACAATCTCTTGGGCTGTGGGTCGGACAACCGAAGGTTCAAAACCCTTGAGTGCCTGAGATTTGATGGAGAAAGGTCCAAAACTGGGTTATTTTTTAAGTTTTTACAGTCTCGGGGACTTCGATTTGATAGAAAGGATCGGTGGACAACTGTTCATTGAGTCACTTTACAGCACTTCTGTACAATTCAAGTAATAGTTGTCAGGGCGTCTAGGCGATCCTAGGTATTGGAGGAGTGAAAAAATCAAGGCGACACTACGAAGGCACGTGGGCAGAGCCTTGAAAACTATGAGTCAAGTAAAAGATCTAATAAAACCTATCATTTTCAGCTCATACCACCACACCCTCTTTTAGCTGGACGTTTCCAGAATGTTTGCGACACCGTCCAGGATGTTGGGATGCTTGATGGTCACCCTGATCATCCCATTCACCCTTCTATTCTTACAAACATTGCCTAGCACATATAGCGCTTTCTGAACAGTCCAACTTGCAACTTAAAGCACCGCTTTGGCATGAATCGGGTCGCAACTCGCTGATGTTTTTTCTTCAGAGAACTGTTGTTTCCACTTTCCTCTGGGGATCCCAACTTGAAGGATTCCCAGCCCTTAGGCTAAAGATTTTCCAAACTCAACTGGCATGCTAAGGAATGGTAACAATGTTTAATTTTCTATTTCTTTGGACTTTATAAAGGAGGAAATTTTGCTCTGTATTCAGAACAAAATTTTGTCTGTGTGCTTATGTAAAATAGGTATTCCAAGGACAACTTCAATCGGAAAAGTTTTTGATGCTGGACCCAATGTCACTGACAATTTACCTAATTCAGAGGAGGCCATTCGTCGAGGAGAATATGCCGTCATAAGAAGCCTGATTCGGGTCTTGGAGGTTGTCAAATGAATCCTCTTTCTATTTGTTATCTTCTCTTTTTTCATTTCTCTTCTTACCATTTACTTTCTTTCAGGGTGGTGTGGAAGGGAAAAGGCAAGTGGATAAAGTTATTGACAGATGTGCCTCGATGCAGGTATCTCCCTTTACCTGTTCTCTGTGTGTGTCTGTTTTTTCCTCTTTTTTTCCCCCCATTTTTATTAAGTGGTGAAATTTTCAGTTCTCAACCAGTTTACATAATTGGTTGAAAATTGTAAATTTTGTGTTTGGTTTTCTATTATGTATCCAAAAATACTTGCCCAATGAGATTTTGTTTTAGCTTGAAGGAGTACATTTAGGCTTTTAGCTGATAAGTTGGATATTTAATTCCTTTAAGGTGTTTGCTTGTTGATTTTGTACCAGAATCTACGGGAGGCAATTGCTACTTATCGCAGTAGTATTCTACGCCAGCCAGATGAGATGAAGAGAGAAGCGTCACTTTCCTTTTTTGTGGAGTACCTGGAAAGATATTACTTCCTCATCTGTTTTGCTGTATATATTCATACAGAGATAGCATCTCTCCTTTCCAGTGCATCTGGTCAGAGCAGTTTTGCTTATTGGATGAGAGCAAGGCCAGAGCTCTACAGCATACTTCGCAGGTGAATATATAAGTACTCACCCAAAATTGTTTTAGGCCACAGTTTCACATTTTTGTCCAGGGGTGCACGTGTATACACATGTCAATTTCTAATAAAATTATTTAAGCATTATTATTTGCACTATTTCTATTTGTTTTACTAGTTAACTTATGTGAACTTTTGTTTGATCGAGAGGAATATGCTTGATTTGCCTAAGTGACAGCCCCACTTTATTTATAATAAGTGACATACAGGTACAAGTACTCTAATGTCCCTATAGATAGATTTACTCTTATAACCATATTACACCCATATTACACCCATATTACAACACTCCCCCTCAAGTTGGTGCATAGATGTCGAACATGCCCAGCTTGCACACTATAGGATGAAACAACTTATTACTTAAAAACCTTTGTAAAAACATTAGCTAACTGATCTTCAGCTTTGACAAAAGGAATGCAAATCAGCCCTTGGTCTCATTTCTCAATAATGAATTTCCGATCAATCTCCACATGGTTGGTGCGATAATGCTGAATTGGAATGTGATCAACATTGATGTCAAACTTTTTGTCACAATACCGCATCATAGGTAGGGGAACAGGGCGATCCAAATCTTTTAAGAGTCCTTGAAGCCACATTACATATGCTATGAGACATGGCTTGAAATTCAGCTTCAACACTAGACTGAGCAACAACTGCATGCTTCTTGCTCTTCCAAGTAACCAATATTCCTCACACAAAAGTACCATAACCTGTGGTGGATCGACAATCATTAGGAGAGCTGGCCCAATTAGCATCAGTAAAGACCTCAACGTGCAGATGACCATGGGAAGATAAGAGGATCCCCTTTCCCTGTGTAGGCTTCAGGTAGCGCAAGATCCGAAACACGACTTCTAAATGTGTGGAATAAGGATCATGCATATACTGACTTGCCAGGCTAATGGCTAAGGCAATGTCAGGATGAGTAGGGATGCATAAATTAGCTTCCCAACCAATCGCTGATATTGTCCCTTAGCCTTGGAGAAAATCAGATCATCTGTAGAGGCCAGATGAGTAAGCTTGATGGTCTTACACTTCGGAATAGGGGAAATGCATTGTTGATCAGTGAGAGATATTGGATGCTCCTGGAGAGAACTTCCATATCTAGGGAGAAGGTATACGAGGATAGAGGACATCCTTGATGAATCCCGAGAGAAGAAGAGAATTATCTAGCTGGGTTGCCATTGACCACAACAGAGTATATGGGAGAAGCAATGCATTGATGTATCCAATTCACAAACCTCACAAGAAATCCCATTTTGGACATGAGCGAAACAATAATATCCCACCTAAACGAATGAAAGGCATTGTGAATGTCAATTTTCATAATAGCAGCAAGGGAGTGAGATTTCTTGTCAAACCCTCTCACAATCTCATTACAGAGGAGGATATTATCACTGATACTTCTACCTTCAATGAAGGATGACTGATTCTCACTGACGAGAGGATCTCACAAGATTGATTCTGTTGGCTAGAATCTTAGCAATGAATTTGTACAAAATATTACATAAAGCGATTGGCCTGAAATCATTCATAGTCTCTGCTCCTTCTTAGGGATAAGACGAAGGAACGTATGGCTAATCCCTTTGATCTTTCTAGGGTTAAAGAAGAAACTTTTGACTACTTTGATTAGATCATCTTTAATGGTATCCCATGTTGAGGAGAAGAATCCCATACTAAAATCATTTGGGCAGTCCTAATTTCATCATCAGATGGAATAGCTTGAAGCAAACTGACTGAGCTGCTAGGAATAAATTTATTGATGAGGCTCTCAGGGATAGGGGAAGCAGAACTTGAAGCAGGGTTGAATAATTCCTTGAAATAATCAACAGCTGCAGAGTTGATCTTGCTTACACTGTGGACTTGGGAGCCATCTAGAGCAATAAGCATAGGAATGGAGTTGATGTTGTTCCTTGCCCTCATAGACCGATGGAAGTAGGATGAATTTGAATCTCCAAGATCCAACCATTTGATTTTAGCTTTTTGTCTCAAAAAACTTTCTTCCTGAGCAAGGAGGGAAGAGAGGCAAACCGACTTAGTTTTTTCTTCCTCAGCCAAGGAAGAGTTGAGGGGATCAGACTAGAGCATCACTTGAATAGAAGAAAGCTTATTCCTGCAGTCAATGACTTGTTCCCAAAAAAATTAGAATTCCAAACTTTAAGAGCCTCCTTCACATTTTGCAACTTTCTAGCAAGAGCAATAAGAGTGGAAGAAAAGGCTTGGATTGGTTTGACCTAAGCTTCCTCCACAATGGAAAGGAAATCCAGATGGGAGGACCACATATCAAAATATTTAAAGGGTTTGGGGCAAAAAGATATGTAAGGCTGGATCTATAAGGAAATGGGGTTGTGATCAGAGATACTTAGAGGCTCAAAGGAGGCATGGGAGGAGGGGAAGGAGGTGAGCCAAGCTTCGTTTACCAACATTCTATCCAGTTTACAAGCAATCCGAGTAGCTCGAGATCTTTTTTTCTGACAGGAGAACTTGATGCCAGACCATCTGAGATCACTAACCTCAGTATCATCAATGCAATCATTAAAAGCATCCACTTGGGAAATGTCTATCGGCCCACCACCTTGCTTTTCATTACCAAAGAGAACAGCATTGAAGTCACCACAAATCCCCCATGGGAGAGATCTAGTATTGAGGCGGCCAGATGGATATCATTCCATAGAACCTCTCTATTAGCAGCCTGGTTGGAGGCAAAAATGGCAGTGAACAGGAAAGAGGAGCTGTGGGGAATGAAGGAGATGGACAGGTGGTGGTACTGAGAGGAGGAAGAAAGGAGAGAGACAGGATTTGAGAGGGTCCCAAAGTAACCAGATGCGACCATTATGATGATCAGAATAATTGTTGAGATAGGACCAGCCAGGGATAATAGTGGAGATGATGCGGGTAGCAGATTTTCTTTGACATGAGTTTCCAACAAGTAGCAAAACCGAGGACTAATTTCTTTGACAAGGGAGCGAACTGCAGATTGCTTGGAAGGGGGATTAAGATCCTGAAGATTCCGGACCAGGGCTTGAGACATTAAGCATGGTTGGGAGGGGGCTGCAAAGGCTCCATGGAAGGGGGGACTGCAATGGTAGGACCGAGAGTTAGACTTTCCATGAGGGAGGAGGGAGAGTCGAAAGATTGCCCTCAGCCGAACGAACCTCGGAGTGCAAAGAGGCAAGGGGCAAGTTGGGTGGAGAAGAAACCGCCCCCATTCCGATAGATACCTGATGGTTCTGGAACTAAAGGTCCAATAGGGGTCACAACAGAGTTGGGCTTAGGAGAGGGGTTAGGAATGATGTGGTGGGCTGGAGAATAAGGAGGCCCGGTAAGAGTGTGGCGGGCCTCATCCACGTTAGGGTGTTCAAAGGTAAAGTCGAAGGCAGAGATTCAGATAAGAGATGGGTAGTATGGTCAAGGGACAAAGAAGTAGTGAAAATCAAATGGTCACTCGGGATGGGACCCACAACCAACTCAGCCGAAAAGGGAAGCTTCTCCACAAAAGGGGGTAAGATATCTGGGACTGTTGCAGGTTCAACCAAAGATGGAAGAACCTACAAAATTTTAGATGGAGGTGAGGCTCAGCAGCAAATGATCTCGACGGTGAAAGAGAGCTACTGTCAGAGGAGGAAGCGCTTCGACATTCTGAGGAATCAGCACTTGAGGAGTAGCCTGCTAGAAAGTGATCAGCCGAGAATTCGAAATCATTAGAACTAGCAGGGCACAGAGTTTCCTCGAGGTTCTCAACTTCGAGGACTGAGAACCTGTTTTGACTATTAGGTAAAGCGTTGCCATGAGCAGGAAGAGTTGCTGGAGCGGTTGAGGACTCAATGGCCACCTGCGTTTGCCTCGAACGGTGGCAATTGTGGGGGTGCAAGGATCTTCTACCTTTGTTTGTTGGATGAAAGTCATTTGGCTGAGGATCTTCAGCCATCAGGGATCTGTCCCGCTGATGAAGAGGGCCCACAAGATCTATATCAAGGGTTCTATGGAATTCAGAGGCTGGCTGACAAGGTTTGCAAAGGGCAGAGTTGTGGCTGAAGAACTTACAAGAAAGACATTGAGGGGGCCTCCATTCATACTCTACCTGCTGTTGAAAACAGAAGTTGTCTCCTTCTTGGACAGAAATAGAAGATGGTAAGGATTCAACTGCTGAGACTTCAATACAGATCCTGGCATGGGCCAGGCGATCCTTCCGATGGGTTCTAACATCAAAGCAAAGGGGATTGCCAAGAACTGATCCCACAGTGCTCAAACCTTTGGAACACCAAAAGTGCAGGGGGAGCCCTGGGAAGGAAACCCAAAGAGGAATAGTGGAGAAGTGCACTCGATTGAGGATCTGTTTATGCCAAGGGCGAAGGAATATGGGCTTCTGGCCAATCGACCAAGGACCACCATTTAAGCATTGAACAATGTCCTATTATTCGGAAAATTTGGGCAGGAAGAACCTATGGTCCAGAAGGAAGAGCCCACCATACGCCATTGCTTCAACATGGATGTTTTGACAAGGTGAAAAGGGGGTCTATTTCCTAGGAAATGGTCAATAAGTGAGCGATTCCATCTGGAAGCTTTGGAATTGAGGATCCTATATGGGGGCAAACAACTAAAAGGGAATCCCCAATCCTGGAGGGGGGAAGGTCTTCAAGAGGAGGAAGTGAGGGTTTGAACTAAGAATTACAAGCTTCTCCAGGAGGGAAGGGAGAGTGAGTCGAGTGTACAAGAGGAGAAGAGGAAGGAATTGGAGGCAAGGTAAAGGGAGAGGGAGATGACAACATCTCAGCAGGGAGCTCCGCCATGGTGGCCGGAGCGAAAAATGGGGGGATTAGTGGAGCTCAGCCATCCCAGTTGAGTATTTTCTTTAATGTACCTAATTCACATTGCATTTTATAATTTGTAGAATATATTAATTGGCAATATCCACATGTGAATTTTCAGCGTACTATTTAAACCCCAAGTATTAATAGATTCAATACAACCATAGACCTGGGATGAATTCGGAACTTATAGACGTAGTGAAGCAAATAGTTGGCACATTGGAGTGAAGTGATGCAATACAGTCTATTTGCAACAATGAGGTGAATTTTGTAGTTCGGTAGGAGTATAAATTGTAATTACTCTAATTGGTATTGATTGCCAACATTAATATTTTTCCAAATGGGTAGAGATTAAAGGTTTTAGGGATGCCTTAGGGAGTGTTGAAGCCCCCTCCGCAATGGATTGCCGGAACTACTGATGTTGGTAGGCAGTTCAGTGGATAATACTTATAAAATGCAAATATTATGTCTTATAGTTGTGATGCTGCTGAATATTGTGTATTGTATAGGGGTAGAGCACAAGGTTTGAGGAAATAGCAATCAATGTGCTCTCCTAATGTGGAGGTCTCGGAGGAGTTCCTAAAGCGTTTGGACCTGCAGAAGACCACATGATTTGGCGAAGATATTAACTGATTTTTCCAAATTTTCAGCAATACTGCTAGAACCTATCTTTTGAGTCGGCTAGCGTCACGGGAGCCGTAACCCAATTCGGAAATGGAAGCCAGCGCTAGAGGCAAAAATAGCCCAATAAGTATCCACTACTGAGCTTGCACAAGATTTTTCCAATTCATCCTTTTAGGTCCTCAATGGAGCCCACGAAGTTTGGTCGCTCAAATTAGGGTTTTTTCTACTTTCTTGTTATGCTTACATTTTTACCCTAGTTACTTATTTTTTCGTTTTTTCCTTTCTTTAGAAGTGACCTAACTATATAAGGTTTCTTGGGTTCATAGTTGTCAAGGCGTCGCCTTGGTGTCTAGGCAGTTTACCTGGTGCCTAGGCGACTGCCGCCTTGTTGCAATGCATGTCACCTTGTGTTTTGGCATTTTAAGTATTTTTTTTTTTATTTTTTATTTTTTATATTTGTCATTTCATTTGCTTAAGATATTATTCATAAATAAGCAAATACCTCCTATTTGAATCCAATAAAAATAGTTTCAAAATCAAATTTCAAAAGGATAAAAGTCAACCCCCCAATCCAAGAACAAAAAAGTATATTTTGGTTATAGGGGCGATTTTCAACTTTTAAATGCTGAGGTTTTTTCGTAATTATGAAAATTTTATAAAACCTATTATGTTTATACATTGCTAAAAACCAAAAGTTCGGTAAAATAATCTTTTGTTTTGATATCTATAAAATTATTTTCATTCAGACGATTTTAACAGCATTCGCACACTTTAAGATAAGTTTGACCGGGTATAACTTTGTCATTATAATTCAGATTTAAGTAATCTTAGACTTGTTGGAAAGTTGGTTTTATGGTATACCTAATACAAAAAGTCTCATGTAAAAATAAAATCATTTGACCTGTCAAACTTATTATAGAACATGAGAATTTCTCTAAATGTTGACTTTTTATAACTTAATGTGACTTAATGTTGATTTTTTATGATTTGATGTAGCTAAATGTTGATTTTTAATGGCTTAATGTTGGTTTTTACGATACAAGGTATATATAGCTTACTGAATAATGTTAGAAAATAGAGAAAATAAAAAATAACACTTGGTCGCCTTGTTCGCCTTAAGGCGAGCACCTTCTCGCCTAAGCGTTTAGACAACCCTCCACCGCGTTGGTTTGCCTTGGCGCCATGACAACTGTGCTTGGGGCTTCTGTATGGCAACTTTCATTTTAGAATCAAAGCAGCCATTTTGCTCTTCTTCCCCAATAAAACTAGGGTTTCATACCTTGTGGATTCAAGGGTTCGTCCGTGTTAGAATGATATTTAACCCCATAGCACTTTTGATTGCGTCATTTCCCATACATGTTCCGCCTGCGACTATGAGCGAAATGGAAGTACGTTTTTGTTCAACTACTCCAAGAGGCAGAACCAATTGGTTTCCTAATGTTTGGAAAATTTTGTGTATGTCCAGTACAATATAAGGCTGAGGATGCAACATATACGCATAGTTATTGAGACCGACAAGGACCAAATCAAGCTCGCTGACATTTTTACTAGTTGGAGTCAGAGGAGGATCCCTTGGTGGAGTGGGTGAGGGATAAAGGTGAATCGAAGATGGATCAGGCTAAGGGTAGGCTTGACCTCCATATAGCTAGTCAGATGGGTGCTGATGTGCATAAGTATATGGCTTCAGAGGGATGGATACATTCAAAAACACCCCAACCGTTTGAGCCCGTACCTGATAGGAATGATGAGGACCAAGGTTTAAAGTATCATTCCATATCATATTGTATCGATGTCAGTGGGTATCGATATGATACAATGATATGCGTATCGATATCTTTAAAAGGGTTACTATATGATAGATTAAAGTATCGGTCCATATCTTATTGGTGTCGGTGGGCATTGATACCAATATTGATACTTTAAACCTTGAGGACCTTGATTGATCCTATTCTAGTGGTCACACTTGCATACTGTCACTATCTACTCGTGGAGATGATGGCGGCCATGACGATGATGGTGGTGACGGTGAAACATGTGATGGACCTCGAGAGTAAAATGACCAGGCACAAGAGGAGTGGGAGGTGGCCTCTAAGCTGATTCGATTCACCGGAGAGACAGTTTGATCACGCCACACATGTATGGACCACAATGCGCATCCGTCCTCTACATGTGCAAGCTACACAAGAGAGCCTTGTTACCGGTTCCAAGCAGATGAGTAGGCTAATTGTATGGACTCCGATAGCTTGTCTAGCATTGTTGGAGGATTGAGTATAGGGGACAACATATCAAGTGGGCATGCAGAAGAGTGCAACTGATCGGAGTTCAGTGCATATGGCGGCAACTATGGTCGTTTCATTGGCATGGGGGAGCATACATCTTCTTCATCCATTCCCAGTGCTTTGGAGTATGACACCCACTCACATGGACATCCTAGTTGGTCTTTTGTGCAAAATTTCTTCTCTTACCAGCCCACCAACTGTACATGTTTGTAACACCATCAAGGACCCAGTGGCTGAGTGGCTGGTTCTTCACATTATGGTGACCTATAACCTGGGATAGGTTACCTCCAGTATATAGATGAGTCCATTTACAGGGTGGCTATGGCTGACTACAAGCGTTTTTTTCGCACACGATGACATGGTTTGCATGTCATACAGCCAAAGGAAAATGGACGTCGGCTCCATCGGTCAATGAGTAGGCTCGATCTAGCATGTCATTGTTTGTAGTAGCAAACAATATAATATTGTTGGGACTTGGGTGTATATGTTATATATATGTACATTGTACTATTTCATAAATAGTTAATTAATATTATCTTTCTTCTTTCATGGTGCATAATTTACGTGTTTTACTTGCCTTTTCTGTCTTTACAAAAACAATATCTAGAATAGGTTACACAAGGTATGCAATAGGGTTCAGCATATACTGTCAACCAAGGGTGCAAATCCAAACCACCACATTGTGTGACTTTTCTTGCAATCTGAAGGTTTACACATGTTTATACAAGATGAAATAAGGTTTCCCTGAAGTATTAATGTTGCCATTTGCCTACCGAAATGGACAACCGAAATAGTCTGGAAAAAATGCAGTGTTTTAGCAAAATTTTCGCCCTTTCGGTAATTTTGGTCTGACCAAAATGGCCAACCAAAATGAGCTTTCGGACTATGGTCAGGTTCATTAGCTAAAACAAAGAAATGACACAATTATTTGTTCCTGTCATGTGATTGTTAGTCGGTTGCATGGATTTTTTTCTCTGATGTTTTATTTGCCTCTCTGCTACAGATATAGCTCAATGTTAAGCTTATTGCAGGTATTTGCTACTCTCCAGTTCTTAAGATAATGATATTGTGCTTCTGTTCAGGTTGCTCAGGAGAGACCCAATGGGTGCTCTTGGTTATTCAAGCTTGAAACCTTCTTTGATGAAAATTGCTGAATCTGCTGATGGCCGGCCTTCTGAGATGGGTGTAGTTGCTGCCCTAAGAAATGGAGAGGTTCTTGGGAGTCAAACTGTTCTAAAAAGTGATCACTGTCCTGGTTGCCAAAACCTAAGTTTACCTGAGAGAGTGGAGGGTGCACCTAATTTCAGAGAAGTTCCTGGGTTTCCTGTTTATGGTGTTGCCAACCCAACCATCGATGGTATTCGAGCTGTTATTCAGAGGGTTGGTAGCTTTAAAGGTGGTCGACCAGTTTTTTGGCACAATATGAGAGAAGAACCTGTTATCTACATCAATGGGAAACCATTTGTACTTCGCGAGGTGGAAAGGCCATACAAAAATATGCTGGAGTACACGGTAAGAGTCAATATTCTGTGTCAAAGTATCAATTATGTGATCAGAACTAGGTAACTGAGGCAAGTATATAAGATTTGGACTCAAATTTGTGGTGCTACACAATATAAAACCGACAAATCCTGTAAGTCATGCATATTAGTTTGTTTCAGTACAAAATATAAAGATAAAATGTCCTAGTGAAGGGAATGTGCCCCAAGAAAAGCGTATCTTAGATCTGTCATGTATTAAACACAGCAATGCTGCTAAGTAATGGCTTTTCACTCTTGTTACTTTTGGCCTCTAATTCTTCCCTCTGCTGTTTGGTGTTCTCAAGCCTCAACTACGTATATCTCTTGCTTTAGCTAGTAAATAAATGAACTTTTTGAACTGGTGAACTGTTATTGGTGTTTCAGGGAATAGATCGTGAAAGAGTTGAGAGGATGGAGGCTCGGTTGAAAGAAGATATCCTAAGGGAATCGGAACGCTATGGGGGTGCTATAATGGTAATTCATGAAACAAATGATGGGCAAATATTTGATGCTTGGGAACATGTGAACTGTGGATCGATTCAGACTCCTCTGGAGGTTTACAGATGCTTGGAAGCTGAGGGTCTCCCCATTAAGTATGCGCGTGTGCCCATAACCGATGGTAAAGCTCCCAAAAGTTCTGACTTCAACACATTAGCATTGAATATTGCGTCTGCTACCAAAGATACTGCCCTTGTTTTCAATTGCCAGGTACTAGCTTTTATAAGATGTGTTCTTCAATAACTTATACATTCAATTGAAATATTTATATTTCCTATCTAATTATTAATTAATTAATGTTGGCTCGGATGGAGTTCTTTTATGCACCTATGGCACTTTTCTGCCCACATATATTTTTATTGTCTTTTTACATATTTTGCACAGCCACTGAGACACATAATTGAACATTTTTGTAAATCCTATATACATATTTTCTTATTAATGAAACTTTTTTGGTGTTTCCGATTAAAAAATTAATCTAAGTTTTTTCACAGATGGGAAGAGGGAGGACAACTACGGGTACTGTGATTGCTTGCCTTCTCAGACTTAGAATTGATTATGGGAGACCTATTATAATGCAGCCTCTGGCTGCAGCTTGTGAAGATGTAGACAGTGGTTCCTCAAGTGGTGAAGATGCTGGAGATAATAGCACTGAATCTGCATCTAATATTATAACAATTAAGAAAGAGAAAGATCCAAATCGTGCATTTGGCATAAATGACATATTATTATTGAGAAAGATAACAAGACTGTTTGATAATGGAGTGGAATGCCGGGAGGCATTGGATGCAATTATTGATAGATGTTCAGCTTTGCAAAACATAAGGCAAGCTGTTCTGCATTACAGAAAAGTATTCAATCAACAACATGTAGAACCACGGGTAAGGAGGGTTGCATTAAACCGTGGTGCCGAGTACTTGGAGCGTTACTTCCGGCTGATTGCTTTTGCAGCATATCTTGGAAGCGATGCATTTGGTAGTTTCTGTGGACAAGGAGATTCCAGGATGACCTTTAAGAATTGGTTGCATCAGAGACCAGAGGTCCAGGCAATGAAATGGAGCATTAGGTTAAGACCTGGGAGATTCTTCACTGTCCCTGTAAGGCTGTAATTAATCTTTTCCTTTTTGACTTTGTGAAACTGTTTGTTTTTATCATGAAAATATGAAATACTTAGTGCTGTACAAAATTTTGTCATTCTGTCACTTGAGCTAAACTCTTCAGGAGTGTCTGACTTGTTTATGTTGAGACCAGGAAGAACTGAGAGCACCACATGAATCTCAGCATTGTGATGCACTGATGGAAGCTATGGTCAAGGATCGTACTGGTTCTGTTCTGGGAAAAGGTTCCATACTTAAAATGTACTTCTTTCCCGGACAGAGAACTTCCAGCCGCATCCAAATCCATGGTGCACCTCACGTCTACAAGGTAGTTTTATAATCATTTATAGTAAAAAAGATTCTGCCTTTTTACCTGCCTTTTTACCCATAATGTTAACACACATACACAACTTTTTTTTGTTTCTTATTCTATACTTTTTTGGTTTTTTTTATTCTGTGAAATTAAGATTTGTTATGAAGGAAAAAATAGTAAAACAAAGAGGAAAGATGAAGAGAGAGAAGAAGGTAAATCAGTGCAACCAAATTATAAAAGAAACAAAGATGATGAATGCCTTTCCTAAGAGAGTCCAATATCCAGCAATGCATCATCAGACCTAAACTAAAGGAAAATGGGTTACTCATTCCCAAGATTAACTCCTGAATATTCTTGATGATGAATGAAAACATTAAAGGCATTGTCACATGGATATGCAATGGCCATTTTGCATCTTTTGTTAGGCCTATAACTAGTGGCAAATTCTTATGTACTAAGCAGTGCATTTTGATTTGATAAATAATGCGATTTACACTTTTTTTTATTGTTAGTCCAATTGTGTGATTGTAAATAAGTGCGTAATAAAGATAACCTCAATCACACAAATACAGAAGAATTTATAGTGGTTCAACTCAACTAAGTCTAGTCCACTCCTCATAAGTCGATCCACATTATATAGAAATCTCACTCATGCAGAAGCGTAGGGAACGAACAGAACGTGGATGCGCAAAGTGGGAACTAGCAATGCATGTTGGGAATTTGGACCCCTTGATGTGGGACCAACCAAATGGAAGAAGGCGAGGGCAAGCTATAGCAAGAGCTAACCTAAGTGCGCAAGCACAGAGCTTAACAAAGCTAGGCATACTTGCTCTTTTACTGGTCTCGGCTCTCACAGCTATAGAGAAATAGCCCCCCTTTGCTGGTTCTTTCAAAAGAACCCGAAAAGGGAGCAAGAAAACGGGTGCTATAACACGCAATGGCTTTCGCGTTCCCTTTACATGAATTGGGCCATTGCTTGCTCGCTTGCCCTTCCCCACCTTTCTTTAGCCCCCACCCTCCTTCAGAGGTATTCCACTAGTTCTTCCCTCTTAGTACAGTAGGTGGGGAGGATCACCTTTACAAAATCTTTTTAGGGTAAGATAATCCATACAATCTCTTTACAGGTAGAGAGGGATCTTCCAAATCTCTTTATAGGTTAGAAAGACCTATACAAATTTCTTTATAGGTTGAGAGGGACCTTTCACATCTTTGAAGGTTGAGACCCACACAAGACTAAGTACAGTCTAGTCCTTGTGTACACAACCCAATCCTAGAGTTAAACTACTCTTGTGCAAATATAAAATCAAATATAAATTGAGATAAAATGTTACCTCGTGTGTAGTGCAATAATGATATGCAAAATGAAAAAGCAATTGCACTTCAGTGTCTTCTTTAAGTAGAATTTGCCAATAGAAAAAGATAGTGAACTGGAGAATAAAATTCTCGAGTTCTTCCCAATATCTGTGTATCAAGATCAACACTTAAACTTGGTTGCACAAGTTTCTCTTGTGACTTGATAGCTCGCTTTAATGCTCACAACTGATAGTATATTGTTCTGTTTAATGAAGCTCATTAAGTGTATATAGCGGGATGATTAGTGGACCAAAATTGTAATTATTCTAATAACAAATGGATAAATTTTGTCCCTTCCGGTCGACTTGAACAACTAGTTGTTTGAAATATGACTACTGAAAACTAGCCGTTCAGGCTTACTGGGCCATCCAGTCGGTCGGACCTGCAACCGGTTGACTTCTGGTCGGTCGGACCCTGTTTCAGTTCGAACTGGAAAGCTTATGTTTCTGGCCCTGTCCCAATACGGATGATCCGATTGGCCAGATCTTCTAGAAGTGCCTTGTTGACACTTTTTGGGCTCCGTTTCACTTCCCTTTTTATGTATCCATGTACTTAACCTTTTCAATAAAACCGAACTTTTTAGGTTAATTTAAACATTCATTGGATACCTCCTAGGGTCTATCTAGGTAATGTCCATGCGTGCTCACGTAATTAATACATGCATGATAAGATGCAGGTAGTGTGTGCACTATGTAGTAGTACTGTAGTGGTGCAATATTGCATTGCAACTCCTTGCATCATGCTTCAATGGCTCTACGTGACTTCACGCTTCTTGCTTTCTTTGCTTCAACGGCTCTAATTTTATTCACACTTCTTTGCTTGACTTGACTTCGCTTCACTTCTTGCACGCTCACTTAACTTTCCTCTTGCTTACTTGCTTGACTTAGCCATTTACATGCTTGCTTGACTTTGTTTCTTTACATGATTATCCATGGCTAAGACTTGTTATGCTGACATACATCACTTTAGAGGATATCATTGTTAGCCAACTCCATTTGTTTGTTATCATCAAAACCAAACCAGGAGATTGGTGTTTATCCCCAACATGATTAATCAAATTGTGATTCTCCAATTGTGGGTTTCTTTTGAACCTAGAAGAGTTTCGCTCCTTCTTTGAAGAGTAGGAGCTTTCCCTATCGTTCTTGCATCCTAGAAGAGGTACAAGATCTTGTTGGAGTTGCAATCGTCCTAAAAGAGTTGCATTTCAGTCACATATCTATCCACATTCATCTCTTGCAATTTCAGAATCTGTCCAGTGCATATACCTCTACTTCAAGTAAATTTTCTGTGATCCTACACTGGTTTTCTGAAGGGGAGTTTCTCAGCGAAGTTGTAGAGCCATCAGTCCTTGAACTTTTGGATTTGGAATCATCACAATCCGATTTCGGCAATCTCCTTTTACTAAGGTCATATTTTTCTGGAAAATTCTGTATCCGAATTGAGCTTTCTTTGAAGCTTGTTTTATCTTCTCCCAATCCGATTTCGGCAATCTCCTTTGGGGGGTTGCATCAAAATACAATTTAATTCTGAGAATAGGTGTGTTGTTTAGGAACCACACGCTTATCTGTCGCTAGCTTGCCTAGTGAGCTTGGTTTCCTTACCAGCATGTATAAAAGCTGCCCAATTGCTAGTCAACTCATCTGGGACTGGGTGCTATGAGTAATGGGTTGCTAGTGGCACCGCATATGATTTTTCAAGTGATCTTTGAAGTCCTAGAAACCAACGACTTTGTTAGAAGACCAGTCCATGGGTTTTGAAGGCTAAATGAATTGTATTTTGGATCGTCTGTAGAGACTGCTGTTTGTGAAGTCATCTAAATCCTCCCAAAGCATGAAGATTTCTAATGGCCATGAGTGTTTAAAGATAAATGGGTTGTATGTTGGATCCACTGCAAGGCAGGGATAGACAAATCATGTTGTTTGGGAACTCATCTGAACCGTCCTAAAACATGACGATTTCTAGTAGCAACACTGAACCATCCAATGATTATGATGCTGATGATGTTCGGTTGTAATATTAGAATCCTGCTGAAAATATTTTAGACTCCCATCCTGATGGAGACATCAAGGTGTATAGACGCAAGAAGAAGAAGAAACAACCATCTTTGTGGCTGGAAGAATAGAAAAAAGAAGAAGAAGAAAAAGGAAGAAGAAAAGGAGGCTCGATCCAGCCTTTCCAGCTCTGGATCAAGTCCCTCTCTCTTTCCAGATTTCAGCAAATCTTGTGGGCCCCATTAGTTGTTAGTTTAGTAGTTTATTTTTAGAATATTCTTTTCCTTGTTAGTCTTTTAATTAATTAGGAAACTACTTTATTAGTTAGTTTATAGGAAGTCTTTATTTACTTTCCAATTGACTCTTTTTATTTTTAGTAACTAAGTTTATTATTAATGTAATGGCCTAGGCCACAATGGAATGATGGAAAATTATTGAAAGCAGCCAATGAGCAAACCTCCCCACCCCTCTCACGATTCTCTCTCTTTCTCTCTCAATCTCGTCTTTCTCGCTATTCTCTCTCATCTCGTCTCTCTCTTTCACTGTCTCTGTCCTCTCGGTTGCTGTTACATCTGCTACAGCTACTAAACAACAACAGTGGAAGACTTCCTCAATCATATAAGCCCCATCTGAGCCACTGCTGAACACTTCACCAACAAACTGGGTTTCCTTCATCGATTAAAGTGGATTGCACCTCTGTTTTTTTTTTTTTTGGAAGACTTCAGCTTCTTCTTTTCTCCTCAAACCGGGACAGCAACAAGGTAAGTAATTAAACTAAACCCCCTCACCTCCATTAATCCCCTGTTATATGTTGTAGCCCATTATCATTGAAATCAGCCCCTGCCCCCTTCGTTTATGCCTATTTTACCTACTGTTTTAAGTCCTTTCTTCACTGTTATATCTCTAAATCCTTTGCTGATTTTCTATTTTAGTTGGCTGCTGGAGGACATTGATTGTTTGCATATCTTGTTTGGTGTCTAGATTGATTTGTGTTGAACCTAACATTTGCATGAAGTTTGTTCCCTTCCCTATGTCCCCACTTGAAGCTTAAGTAAGTTTTTATATGTTTTTTCCGCTTAGATTGATATTGCTTCTGGCTACATGTTGATTTGTCTTTATTTATTGTATGTTGAATCTTGTTTTGCTGAGCATATCTAAATCCCAACCTAAACCCAAGATCCCCCTTAAGTTTGTCTTACCCTAATTGAGTCACTCTTGTAAGGATCTTAGTTGTCTAGGAAATCCCCTACATCATCTTGAAGAACTCGAGGTCCTCCAAGATAAAGAGTTGCAACCCACCCTACATGATAATGAACAGTAGTCCCGATTGTTGGAGAAGTTCCAGCAGTAACCCAGTTGGGGGTTTCTCGATGGAGATAATCTCTAATGATGGTGAACAATTTCTACAATAGGGAAGCAGCTACATGGAAGACAGAAAACAGAAAAGAGAGGGGTGAAGGTCGAGAAAGGGAGAAAGAGCCGTGAGAGATGAGAAGAGGGAGAGGGCAGCGAGAGAGAATTCGTAGGGGGATTTTGGGGGGCTGTTTTGCCTTCAATAATCTTTATTCATTGGCCTCCCATTACCTCCATTAGTCCCCACTAAAATCAGAACATATACCTTTCTTTTTTTAAGCCAATACTTATTGTTTTCCCTAAAGAAACTTCTGCTGTTTTACCTTTCATTAGTTGGTTGATTTTAGGCATTGTTTGGTTTACTTAGTTTGCTTAATGTCTTGATAGACTTGTGTTAAACTTAACGCAGAGTTGCTGCCATGTTCCCTACCCCATATTCCCACCTGAAACTTGAGTGAGTTTATGTGCTTTTATGCTTTGACGATTATTGTTCATTGCTACATTATTCATTAATCTCACTTTACTTGGATATCAATCTTGTTTGCTGAGCTTCCCTTACCCTGTCCAACCCAAGCCCCTTGAGTCTACCCTACTTGGCTAGTTAACCTTGTAGGAAACCTAGTCACCTAGGAACCCCCTACATCATCTTGGTATTAGAGCAAGGAAAGTTGACTGTGACCGAATACATGAGCAAGTTCAATAAATTGAAAATTAGAAGCCGTATTCGGGAGGATGTTGAGCAGACATCCAGATTCCTTACCGGACTCAACTCCGAAATTCAGTTTCGTGTGGCACCCCACCTCGTGTGAGATGTTCTACAGGCCTTCAGGATAGCCCTTGAGGTGGAATCCTCCCTGAGAACTTATTCTCAGAGGAAGAGCTTCCAAGCTGGGGAGTCCCAATTTAGAAAACCACCCCAAGGCTCAACTGGACCCACAAAACCCAATGCTGCACCACAGCGTTAATTTGACAACAAGGGTAAAGAAATTTTGGGAAAAGCACCCAAGAGTAGTGGGCAACAACAGTGCTTCAAGTGTTGCGGGTTTGGTCACTTCTCCAGAGAGTGTCCCAATAGGAATCTTTATGTGGGAGAGCAGACCCCTGGAGAAGGTGACCAAGAGGGTTTTTAGGACCATGAGTATGAGGACCATAGACCAGATGAGACCATATCTGATGAGGACATCGAGGAGGCCGGTGACCTCAAGCTCGGCATTGTGTGTTACATGGTCTCACAACCTAGGAGTAGCGATGATTGGCGACGAACTAATATTTTCATCACTTGCACATGTCATCGAGGTAAGAACTGCCGCGTCGCCATAGACAGCGGGAGTTACATGAATGTGGTCGCCAAGAGCGCTGTTACTCGAATGGGCCTCAAACTTGAACCCCACCCCATGCCTTACAAGGTTGCCTGGGTTGATCAGTCCACCATTCCTGTTAATCTGAGGTGTTTAGTTCCCCTACACTTCGCAGGATATGAGGATCGAGTGTGGTGTGATGTCCTAGAGATGGATGTTGCCCACATCATCCTAGGTAGACCCTGGTTATATGATCGGGATGTCACCAATTACGGGAAGTCTAACACCTATGTCTTTGAGTTCAAAGGGAAGAAGATTAGACTAACCCCCAGTGCCAGGATTAAAGTATCGGTATCGGTCGTCGTATCGGTCAAACAAAATTAAGATACGTATCAGAGGGTATCGTATCGTATCGTATCGGAGATACGCTAAGATACGCTAAAGATACCTACATAAATGGATAGAAAACACTTTTTAAAACATTTTTGCATAAAAAATTTGTTAAAAAAAGCTATTAATAACATGTATTATGCATAAACAATAAATTGAGGTTATCGCACTAAGAATTCAAGGTTTGTAGTTGTCCCATAAATGTAAAATCCTTGGTCTGAACCTTGATTTTCACTTTAGTTTGAGAGAAATATGGCTGGCAGCAAATCTGGAACAAAAATCCCTAAAAAAATCGTGTTTTTCTGAAAAATTACCCATCTTGGCCATTATGACCGTAGTGCACTGTATTAGTACATACCAATACTCACCGATACGTATCGATACTCATCAATATGTACCGATACTCATCGATACGTACCGATTGATACATACTGATACTCATCGATACGTACCGATACATACCGAAACGTACATTTCACCTCGATTTTATATTTTTCATATAGAGTATCAGTGCGTGCCGTATCGTATAAGTGTGTATCGGTGCATATCGGTATGTATTGTAGTATATATATCGATACGAAAGGATTTTAAAAATTCAATGTATCGTATCAGTGTGTATCGTATCGGTCGGCTAAATTTAAGATACGTATCGGAGGGTATCGTATTGGTATCGGAGATACTTTAAACCATGAGTGCTCCTAGGGAAGTTAGGGTTCCAGAACACAAGGGAAGTACATCCAAACACACCCCCACCAAAACACTAAACATTTTGAAGGAGTGTCAAGAGTCAGGGGTGATTTATGCTCTAGTTGCTATACAGAGTAACACCGATAGGTCACGCTTATTCACTGAGGCTCCTAGAGAAGTGCAACCCTTGTTGAGGAAATTCGAGAGGTTATTCCCTGAGGAACTACCTGATGAGTTACTGCCTATGCGTGACATCTTGCACGTTATTGATTTAGTTCCAGGATCCTCTCTTCCGAACTTACCCCATTACCGAATGAATCCCAAAGAACACGCCGAACTCAAATGGCAAGTGGATGAACTGTTGCACAAGAGATTCATGAGGGAGAGCCTTAGCCCGTGTGCTATACCTGCCTTGCTCACGTCATAGAAAGATGGTACCTGGCGTATGTGTTGATAGTAGGGTCATCAATAAGGTCACCATCAAGTATAGGTTCCCTATCCCTAGGCTTGATGACATGTTGGATATGATGGCCAACTCTTCGATCTTTTCGAAGATTGATCTCAAAAGCGGTACCACCAGATTAGGGTTAGGCCTGGAGATGAGTGGAAGATAGCCTTCAAGACGAAGGATGCCTCTTTGAGTGGTTAGTCATGCCTTTTGGCTTGTCAAATGCACCTAGCACCTTCATGAGGATAATGAATCAAGTGCTTCAACCATTCATTGGCAAGTTCCTAGTGGTTTACTTTGATGACATCCTCATCTATAGTAAGACCCCATCTTCCCACTTGGATCACTTACAGAAGGTTTTTCATGTGCTCTTACAAGAGAAACTCTATGTCAACCTCAAGAAGTGCACCTTCATGAGTGATCAAGTCATCTTCCTAGGATTTGTTGTGTCAACTCAGGGAGTATATGCTGACCCTGAGAAAGTGAGAGCAATTGTAATGTGGCCTGAGCCAACTAATATCCATGAGGTAAGAAGCTTTCATGGCTTAGTCACTTTCTATAGGAGGTTCATTTACCGGTTTAGTTCCATTATATCTCCTATCACCGATTGTATGAAAAAGAAGGAGTTTCAATGGACTAAGGTACGAAGGCCTTTAATGAGATTAAAAAGCTTATGACTGAAGCTCCAGTCCTGCGCCTCCCAGATTTCTCTAAAGTCTTCGAAGTAAATTGCGATGCATCTAGAATTGGGATAGGTGGTGTCCTAGGACAAGAGGGCCACCCTGTTGCGTATTTTAGTGAGAAGCTTAATGAAACTAGGCAACGATATTCCACATACGACAAGGAACTCTATGCGGTTGTCCAATCACTGCGCTATTGGCGACATTACCTTTTACCACAAGAATTCTTGCTATTCTCTGACCACCAGGCTCTAAGATACCTGAGTGCCCAAAAGAAACTTAACCAGAGGCATTCCAAGTGGGTTGAGTTTCTCCAAAAGTACACTTTTGTACTCAAACACAAACTTGGTGTCGAGAATACTGCTGCAAATGCACTGGGCCGGGTGAACATGTTCCTCAGTTGCACCAATGCTAGGAGTCTGGTTAACCGCTCGGACTACCTACTTAGGGAGGGATTCCTTTTTAAAGGAAGCAAGTTGTGCATTCTCAGGACTTCACTCCGAGATTTCCTGACCTGGGAATTACATGCTGGGGGAGTCGCTGGCCATTTCGGTCGAGATAAGACCATCACCCTCTTTGAGAACCGATTCTTTTGGCCAGGACTGAAGAGGGATGTTGCTGGAGTTGTGAGTCAGTGTAGGACATGCCAGACTGCCAAACAACAAAAGCAGAACACAGGTTTGTACACTCTCCTACCCGTTTCCCATTCCCCATTCCCCATTCCCCTTGGCAGGACCTTAGCATGGACTTCGTGCTTGGTCTACCAAGAACTTCGAGAGGTCATGATTCTGTTTATGTGGTTGTGGACCGCTTCTCAAAGATGGCCTATTTCATCCCATGCTCTAAGACCTCTAATGATCCATAGTAGCCCGACTTTTCTTTAATGAGGTTGTCAAGTACCATGGGTTGCCCCTCACCATAGTGTCCTATAGGGATGTTAAGTTCACCAGTCATTTTTGGAGGACCCTATAGCGGATGATGGGCATGAAGCTCCATTTCTCCTCTGCTTTCCACCCTTAGACTGATGGCTAAACCGAGGTTGTCAATAGGAGTTTAGGAAATTTATTGCGTTGCCTCGTAGGAGAACACCTTACTAGTTGGGATCGAGTCCTTAGCCAGGTTGAGTTTGCATATTATAGTTCTAAGAACCGTACCACTAGTCTATCCCCCTTTAAGATCTGTTCAGGATACCAGCCCGGGCACCCATAGACCTTATCCTAGTCGTGTCTGGTTCCAGGACCTCCCAGTCAACCGAATCTTTTGCTTAGCATATACATGATTTGCATGCAGGTGTAAGAAAATAGATAGCATTGAGCAATGGGCAATACAAATCGAAGGTAGATGTGCACAGAAGGCTACAAGAGTTTTAAGAGGGCGATGTGGTGATGGTAAGAATCAAGCCGCAATACTTTGTTAGGGGAAAAGCGAGCAAGCTACATGCTCGTAGCACAGGTCCGTTTAAGATACTCAAGAGGATAGGTGCCAATGCGTATGTTCTTGATCTGCCAGCTAGAATGGAGATCAGTAATATTTTTAATGTTGAAGACCTAGTCCCATACTATGGTACCTTTATCTTTACCCCTTTCTATCCTGATGACCTTGAGGACTTCCCCTTCACCATTGATGAGACTACTGAGCCAAACCAACCACTTCCCCCCACCTCATTACCACCTGTGCCTAAGGTTACGAGAAGAACTGAAGAAGTTGAGGAAATCCTTGATGAGAGGATTGTGTCCACACACACTGGAGGTTCTAGAGAGTTCTTGGTCAAGTGGCGTGGACGTCCGAAAGTTGACAACACCTGGATCACATTGCAAGAAATCCAACAACTCAACCTAGACCTGCTTGAATATTACATGAGCTTTAATTCACCGGAGGTGAATTCTTCCAAGCCGGGGAGAGTTGATGGAGACATCAAGATGTACAGACGCAAGAAGAAGAAGAAATAGCCATCTTTGTGGCTGGAAGAATAAAAAGAAGAAGAAGAAAGAAGAACAAGAAAAAGGAGGAAGAAAAGGAGGCTCGATCCAGCCTTTCCAGCGCTGGATCGAGTCCCTCTCTCTTTCCAGGTTTCAACAAATCTTGTGGGCCTCATTAGTTGTTAGTTTAGTAGTTTATTTTTAGAATATTCTTTTCCTTGTTAGTCTTTTAATTAATTCGATAACTACTTTATTAGTTGTTAGTTTTTAGGAAGTCTTCATTTACTTTCCAATTGGCTCTTTTTATTTTTAGTAACTAAGTTTATTATTTATGTAATGGCCTAGGCCACAATGGAATGATGGAAAATTATTGAAAGCAACCAATGAGCAAACCTCCCCACCCCTCTCACAATTCTCTCTCTCAATCTCGTCTTTCTCTCATTCTCTCTATCTCGTCCTCTCTTTCTCGCTATTCTCTCTCATCTCGTCTCTCTCTTTCACTGTCTCTGTCCTCTCGGTTGCTGTTACATCTGCTGCAGCTGAACAACAACAGTGGAAGACCACCTCAATCATATAAGCCCCATTTGAGCCACTGCTGAACACTTCACCAACAAACTGGGTTTCCTTCATCGATTAAAGTGGACTGCACCTCTGTTTTTTTTGGAAGACTTCGGCTTCTTCTTTTCTCCTCAGACGGGGACAGCAACAAGGTAAGTAATTAAACTAAACCCCCCCACCTTCACTAATCCCCTGTTATATGTTGCAGCCCATTATCATTGAAACCAGCCCCTGCCTCTTTGTTTATGCCTATTTTACCTACTATTTGAAGTCTTTTTTTCACTGTTATATCTCTAAAACCTTTGCTGATTTTCTATTTTAGTTGGCTGCTAGAGGACATTGATTGTTTGCATATTTTGTTTGGTGTCTAGATTGATTTGTGTTGAACCTAACATTCGCATGACGTTTGTTCCCTTCTCCATGTCCCCACTTGAAACTTAAGTAAGTTTTTATGTGTTTTTTCCGCTTAGATTGATATTGCTTCTGGCTACATGTTGATTTGTCTTTATTTATTGTATGTTGAATCTTGTTTTGCTGAGCGTATCTAAATCCCAACCTAAACCCAAGATCCCCCTTAAGTTTGTCTTATCCTAATTGAGTCACTCTTGTAAGGACCTTCGTTGTCTAGGAAATCCCCTACATCACATCTTTTAGCCAGAATTTTTCATAATGGCATTGAGAGAATTTATTCATTGGATCAAACGAAATGTATCATCAATTGGCTTCCGCTTCTCTCAGCATGTTACTGTTATGTGAGAAAAAGCATCTAGCATACTTTAGGTGACTTAGGAGAGGATTGAGGTGATATGCAATGGGAATAATGCAGCTTTCTGTGTTAGTAGATGGTTGATCGGGCCATGTTTGTGAGTATGGATTTCCTTTTTGGTCTTCCAGGCCAGGCAGATAATACAGGAAGAGTTTTCATGAGTCTGGAAGTGAGAGACAGGTCGGATCTAAGTTCTTATCTCTACTTTGATAGATCTGAGATCCATTGACATGGGACATGCCTTCTTAGGGGTATTGAAAATGCTTTAGGGGTATTCAAAATGCAGAAAGCTGAATGCATCCACATATATGTAAAAATCTATTTGATTTTCAGTTGGGCTTTGTGATTCTATTTAGTTGTGGTATTGAGGGTGGTGGATTTCTGTTTTCTTTCTCAAACACACCAGGTCTTCATGTTTTTCACTGGGCATATTTTCACTCTTTTTCCCTTTACATGCAATTTCCTTGGGGTTTCCAATCAAAGTACAGAAGAACAAAGGAAGGGAGGGGGGAGTTAACTATCATCAAATAGTTTATTCTGGGGTGGGAGTGGGGAAAGGAACTATTTCTATTCTGTGAGGTGTAACTGTGGCATTGTCTTGAAAAGCTTTTAATCTTTCAGGTGGACAGATACCCTGTCTACAGCATGGCAACTCCAACAATTTCTGGTGCTAGAGAAATGTTAACCTATTTACGTGCCAAATCAACTGCGAGTGAAAAGGTTTCTCAAAAAGTTATAATAACTGATCTGAGAGAAGAAGCAGTTGTTTACGTAGATGGAACCCCATTTGTCCTGAGGGAACTAAATCAGCCTGTTGATACACTGAAGCATGTGGGGATAACTGGCTCAGTGGTGAGAGATGAGTGCAACTTCCACATTTTCCTTCAAAAATAATTTAGTGAACTGAATGGGAATCTTATTTCGTCTGGTTGAGCACATGCAGGTAGAACACATGGAGGCCCGGCTGAAAGAAGATATATTAGCTGAGGTCACACAGTCAGGTGGTCGAATACTTTTACATCGGGAAGAACATTCTTTAACTCTAGATCAAGCCAGTGTCATTGGGTACTGGGAGAACATTCTAGCAGACAATGTTAAAACTCCTGCTGAAGTATATGGTGCTCTGAAAGACGAGGGGTTCAATATTGAATACAGGAGGATACCATTAACAAGAGAAAGAGAAGCTTTAGCTTCTGATGTTGATGCAATCCAGTACTGTAAAGATGAGTATGTATCAAAATCCTATTTCTTATTTCTGGTGATTTCCCTCTTAAATTCTCAGTTCAAGTTTAAATTTTCAAGCAAATATGTTGGGCTGCTTGCTTCATAGACAACATGACCTGTATGACAGACTCATCAGTGCAAACCATCAGTCTGAGCCCCTAGAGATGGGCCATTAGCTGGGAAGCTCATGCCATTATGAAAAATTCCAATGGGCCCAGTTTATGTGCTTTCTTACTGGCTAATGATAATTTCTATTTATGCATGTTTTCATCTTTTATGATTGGATGATTAAGATCATTTTAAATGTTGAGGAAACATGTTGTGGTTGGTTACTTCGTTGAGCTTTGAGACTAGGCTACTTATACACTGCAAACTCATCTATAGACTGACTAATGGATGGACCATTATTTGAGGATAATATTTAGACAAACTTCACTGACCAGTTTATATACTTTCAGTCATGGCTACTTAAAATTTCAATTAATTCATGTTTTATCTTTTTCTGAGTGGATAATAAAGAATATCTTATTGGAATGATTTTGGCATTTAGCCATCCAAGAGTGTAGAGTAATATTTGTTTTAGGTTTTTTTAATTGCCTTTTTTTTTCTTTTCGTTTTAAATGGAACTTTTTTTTTCCTGTTGACGCAATATGAAACAGAATTGTCTCCCACTAATGGTGGGGTATGTGGCCCCAATTAGATTGAATGGAAATTGATTTTTTTTTTTTTTCGTTTTAAATGGAACTTTTTTGTTGATGCAATATGAAACAGAATTGTCTCCCACTAATGGGCCACATTGGTGGGTGATGTGGCCCAAATTTATTGAGTGCCTATGTCGTGTATTCTGTGAGACAGACAAGTCTTCATCTGATATTTTTGCCAGCTCTACATTCAACTGGATATGGTTTAGCCGGCTTTATTATAACATTTAGTTGTTTTCTCTTTTTTCTGAAGTCCATGACATAAAAACTAAACAATTTTTTTGTCTACAGGTCTGCAGGGTGTTATCTTTTTGTATCACACACAGGGTTTGGAGGGGTTGCTTATGCAATGGCTATTATTTGTCTTAGGCTCAATGCAGAGGGGCCGTTTGTATCAGAGATGTCAGAACCATTGGCTTCAATGGCTAAAGACAACTTACAAACTTGGGCTTGTAATGAAGAAGCACATAAAGAGGGTGATTACAGGGACATACTAAACCTCACTAGGGTTTTAATGTACGGTCCCAAGAGCAAAGCAGAGGTTGATCTTGTTATAGAAAGGTATGTACTGAGCAAAAAATAATGAAGGATATAATTCTCAGGAATGCCTACTCGCTGTTTAAGCATAGAGCAAGATACTGAACTAAAAAAAAATGGTGTTCAAGGGTTTATTGCTGTGAGAATTAGAAACTAGACTTCTGTACATTGTGAGAATTTCTTTTTGCCTAGAATTGCAAATGGTCATTAACTATTTTGGAGTAAGTGCCCTCCACCCAAATCTTGTTTTATTTTATTTTTCTTTTCCAGTCTTCTCAGGTTCATCAGTAAGGCTACCCAAAAGCATAACCACTGGTATTTGTTGTTTACTTTTCTGCTCTTCTAATTTGGATCAATACATTGGCTACTCATATTCAGTTGTAGTGTACTCTTCTACAATGTCTCTTCACAATTTGCCACACCTCCCCAGCAATGAAACTGGTCAATAGTGTCTTAGAGCAATGTAAATTTGTATCTATTACAAGGACAATGGCAAAGCTGCAAAGTGTGAAAGGCTTCCTAAGGCACGGAAAGACTGGCACTACATAACTGGTAGTAAATCCCCTGCAGCACCTCTCTGACCTTGTGAGGCAGCCAATGTGAGGCAGCCAATGTGAGGCTGGAGTGAGCAATTCATTGTCAGACTACAGCTAAATATGCCCATGTTGTCCTCTCATGTGTTTGTATTGGTTGCCTCACAGTCCGTAAAGGATCCACTGCCTACGTAAATAAATGCTTAATGCAATAAAATTACTAAATAAGGAGGATAATGGTGAAATCTCTAGGAAAGATTAATATGCAAAAGACTTTAAAAGATGAAACATCATAGAGTAGCAAATTTTATCAACCTTATAGATTGTTGATATCATACGCATGATCATTATAATGTGGTAATTGTTTGAGACATTCTCAGACGAACATTGTGCAATCACAGGAGATCCCGGATGGAAAAGTAAAATGAAGCTCAAAAAGAAGTAGATGAATTATTCTTTTGATGAATGGGTTTTCACATCTATATTTATAATGGGAAAAAGTCGAAAACTTTAAGGTTTAAAGGGAAGAAAAAGGAATAAGAGAATTTTGCGGGAAATAGATCACAACCTGCTTAATGCAGTACTAAAACTTCTATATCTAATGTAATCAGTGGGTAATGTTAAATTGGAAAACCTCATTTTTTCTCCTTTTGTTGGTTTTATTGTCTTTTAGCTGTTTCTTTTCTCAACCCAGAAATGGAATTCTAATACGATCTTTTCCATATAATTTTATTAAATAACATCAATATGAAATGGTGCCAAATGTCTGGGAGTGGATGTTGCATCAGGGACAGTCCAAGATTCCCCTTGCCTTGGAATGACAAAAGACCAAAATTCTACCCGTGGAGGATAGGTGCTAAAAGTGTATTTAAGCACAATCTATAGACCATAATTGCATACTCTGAATATAGTCCCGTGTTCATCTAGCAAATGTGTAATAAAGCTATGGTAATACTGAATATAATCCATATCATCTTTTTCCTTTCACTGCCTGTTAACTTCTAGGTGTTGATTTTGCTCCCTTTATTTTAAAGGTGTGCAGGTGCTGGGAATTTGCGAGATGATATTCTTTACTACAGGCAGGAACTTGAGAAGTGCACTGATGGTGATGATGAGAAAGGAGCATGCCTCATGGATATGGGCATTAAAGCTTTAAGGTTTGTTCAACTTGCCCAAGGTGTTATAACATCCAGTGTTCAGTGCTTAATTGTTTCATCTGTTCTTTTGACTAACCCAATTTGATAATGCTATGGCCACATGGCTCTACAGTCCACTGAACCACTGTTTTATGGTTGACATCAATATGGTCTGGTTGTTATAGTCATTGTATTTGTAATGGTTTGATTGTGACCTGCAAGAGCAATTTATATGGTAAGTGCAGGGCATTCAAGTATTCCCCCCTTCGCTAGTAGTGCATGTTGAGAGCATCCCCCCACCCGGGAAAGAAAAAGAATGCAGTGCATGTTGGTAGCTCTTGGAATTGAGAATTGCATCTAGTACCACCAGTAGGGGAGAAAAGAACAAATAGAGAACTAAAAGTCTATTTTTTCATGGTCATTATTTTTTCTGTACCTGTCATTTTTCATTCACTCAAGTATGTCAATTTATACCATTACCGGACCTCGGCACAATGGTAAGGTTGTTCCATTTCAACCTACACGGGTTTGAGTCAGGATACAGTCTCTCTGCAAAGCGGGGGTAAGGTTGCGTACATTATGACGCCCCTTTTAAAGATCATCAGTGGTGGATTAGATAAAATTGTCGGGTGTAGTATGAAAGTATGGGCCTTTTTTTTCTCTTTTAGTTGAGCAAAGTCAGCACAGGGGACAATGGTGATGATACACATGGAAATGATCATATGAGCTATGACATGGCATATTGGAAAACCCTGCACAATGAACTTTATTCCCTAAAAACAGGACCAGGTTATCTATTAAAATCAGTAGAAATCACTTATCAAGGATTTTGCTTCTACCTGCATGCTTAATAATCAAGCACCTTCTTTGAGAGTATCAGCATTTTGATTTATGCTACTTTGCATTTGTAGGCGGTATTTCTTCCTTATCACTTTCAGGTCTTACCTTTATTGCACTTCTGCACGTGAGATGGGATTTCTGGCATGGATTGAGGCGAGGCCCGAACTAGGTCATCTCTGCCATAACTTGAGGATTGACTAATGACAGATTTCCAAGCATTTAGAGAAGAATTGTGGAGCATTAGTCTTTTCAATGTTATTATTGTTGTAAAATCTTAGAATAAGTTGGCATACCCGAAGTTATAGTGATTTAGTGTTGGATGCATACTGAAAATGTACAACAAAGGAATGCTCCGTATTTTTTCGTATGAGCGAAGAGGCCATCTATGAAAGGGAATCCATTGTTTTTATAGGTAGCATATTCAATAGAAAGTGAAAATTCAAATAACTGGTCTTCACATGTTTGGGGTGAGTTGTAATTTGTAAATCAAATTTCTTTAAAGACACCAACTTGATCATTTCATAATGCAAACTGGGTAACTAATTAATTTATTGGCATTGGAGAAAGGGAAACATCCAAAATGTATGATATTGCAATTTGGGTAACTGATTAACTTGTTGAGGTTACAAAAAGGGAATGCAGCCAAATATAGCTGGAAGCCTTTGCCCAGCGAAAAAAAAAAGCTGGAAGCGTTTGCATCAACGTGTCTAGAGCACATCCCACCCTCCACCCTTTCTCAGGTCAGTATGTCTCTTTTTGAGCGCCTTTTGTAATTGTGCAGTTGATTGTTCTTGATCGATGTTTTCGAGATTGGAGAGCTCCTTTTGTTGTTATCGGATGGTAGGGGTGTAAATTTGGCCTTGACGGCATGCACATACCTTGAGCCGACTGACTCAGCCCAATTTAACCTTGATGTATTATTGTGTTTAGTAATAGTGTTCCCCTTCCCCTAGACCGACATCATGTGTTACACAAGCTGTCTGTATGACTTCAACCCACATCATGTGTTACACAAGCCACCTATTCTTACTTATTGAGGTAAGACGACCAAAAAGGCCAAACTATTTCCCTCATTTTATTTGCATTAGTTGTTTTGTGTCTCTTGTCAATGTATTCATATGAACTATAGATACAATAGCAATCATGAAGAATTGGGCCAAAATTTGATGTGTCCAGTTTCTGAGAGATGTGGTGATGTCAGACAATTAAAATGTCTATCTTATAACCAAATTGACAATCTTGCTTACTGTAAATTTATGGATTAGGGGTGGACAAGGGCTGGTCATAGTCTTAACATCTTCCCACCCCCTCTTTGGTAAGTATAAGCTTTATTGTAATCCGGCAGTCACTGAGAGGGGGGGGTGAATCAGTGAGTCCAATTCTGATCCCTAAAAATCTGTCTGATGTCTGGCTAAGAAAAACCTGATATACCTATCATTGTTTACACAGTCGTATGCACACTCAGCCTCTAATAGGCACTTTCAAGTGTGCACACCCATTCCACATTTCACGCACTTCAATATAAAATGCAAACAACAAGCACCCACAACACAGAGTTTTTACGAGGTTCGACAATTTGCCTACATCCCTAGAATAGTGTCTGTAAAGGTTTCGTACCTACTCAATACACTATTTTTGACTGCACCCACAGTCGGGAGCACTTACACCTAATTTTCTCAAGCCAAAGCTGAGATGGCACTCGCAGTGCCGATACAATGTGTAGCATCCACTACACGGGAGCACCCACTCCCAATGCTTAGTACTCACTAAGCATTCAATAAAGAATACAATTAAATTGGGTTTATATCAATGCCCTACAGTCAAGCTTTGCCTAGCATATACATCCACAACTAGTTAGCATGCTTACAGTTCAACAACAACTAACCTAGCATGTATACATTCATCAACAACTAACCCTAACATATATATATACATATAATGTAAATCAAAGGTTAGAGAATCTCACAACCGATTGCTTGGGATGACTGAAAACTTGTACTAACAAGTTTGGTACTTACACATTCTCTCTCCTTGGCTTCTTGCTCTTCAAAGCAAACACATCCTTGCTTTCTTCTCTTCCTCCTTGGCTTTGAGTTAATGTATCATTAACACACCTCAACCACATCTTTTACCTCCTTTAATGGCCTAAGAACATTTATGATCAAGTATTCATGTTCTTTCAAGGACCAACAAAGAGGGGAAAGCTTCTCTTGCCAAAATCATAACCTTCTTTCACTCAAAACTCATTTTCTTGCTTTCATGGTGTAGGGCTTGAAAAAGCGAAGAAACTTCAACTTGGTTCACTCAAATCCAAGTTAAAATGAGGGAGATATGACCATTTGAAGTTGGAGCAATGAGATAGCCTAAAATAGAATATTTGTAGGAGTGGCGTAGGCTACACCGGCGACGCGGGCAACAAGGGTGCAAATCTGGCCGTAGATCTCATCAAGGAGAATCTCTTAATCTAGACCGTCCGATTAAAATAATGGATAGTAAATCTCAACCGCAAGATTTTAATAAGATAGTCAACTAATGACGTCATGCTAACGTCAACAGTCAACATGCACTTTTTGTTGTCGATCTTTGATTGGTTGCTTTTCCAGATTTTAAAGGAGCTTGTCTCCCACTCACAAAAGTGAAAGGCTTATCGACCATTGGATCCTAATCCTCCATGATGGCTTTAATCAGATCTCATGAGATCCTTAAGATCAGAATTTTTTTTATACCTTTTATGCACGTGCGAAACACCACAACATACCTTGATAAGGTGTAGCGCCAGTGCATCAAGGATTATGCACCTAACCAATCAAATCCTACGCGCAAGCATCTATCTTGTCCATGTCAGCACAAAATCTCAGCAGCCTTTGGATGGGCATCAAGCCTACGTGGTCGAATCTGGACCATCCATTTCACTTCCCTTTACTTCTCTTTATTACAATCAAGCCCCTGCTTCCATATATTTCAATGCTTAAAGACCCCCTGCAACTCGGACCTTCAAAATCTTGAAATTACACAAAAGCCCTTCAAATTTCAAAAATAAATTCCGAAAAATCCACCCAACACCGAGAGCAACTGATGGATTTTCGGTTTGGATTTTCGAGCTAGCTTTACAGAAACACTTATAACTTTTTCATACGATATATGATCGAGATGAAATGAAGTGCGTTGGAACCGTAACTGGACTGTCTACGACTTTCCAGAAGACTCAATCATCTGACTCATCCATGTAAAAAGACCAAAATGCCCCTAGACTTTTCCAATGAAGTATCTTTCTCATACGGAATCGAAACGCGATGAAATTAGAACCATTGGAAAGATTGGAGTTTTGTCGTATTGTTACATGGAGAAAACTTCCTTTAAAAAATTCATCTTCAATACCGAAACTATCCTCGACTGCCACACATGCCGTAACTTCTTCATACGGTTTCGGAATGCAACAAAATCAGATGCAATGGACTAGATAAATTATAATCTATATTTTTTATGAAGAAATGATCTTCCAAAAATATCATGTTCGCTGTCAAAAATACCCTCGATCATAAATAGGCCAATTTTACCAGTTTTGACCCAGAAACCCGCACCACATATTAAGGATGTATCAAACCATTCCATGCGTACTAAGGAGTTCTATTATCTCATCGGTGACACTAGATATTGTCATGTCATTATTTTCATCCACATCACCCAAACTGGCCACTCATCATCGCCACATGGCCGAGTTGCCAACAAGGACAACCATAAAATAACAATCTCCCCCTTTGGAGTTGTTGGCAACCACCTCATCACTAATACACTCCAAAGCTCCGATGAGTAACTCTCTCCCCCTTTGACAATAAGTACAAAGGGTGAAACTAATGGACTCCCCCTGAGTCCAACATGCGGGTAGCAACATCAAGCAACTTGCTCCCCCTCTCCCAATGCCACTAGTGCTTTGGAAGAACCACCACTCCTAGCTTCTGTCTAAGAAACTCAAACTAATCTTTGGGAAGCGGTTTAGTGAAGATATCAACCACCTGCTCTACTATGGGAACAAACTCCATCCTTATTTCACCTTCCATCACCTTGTCTCTTAAGAAATGATACCGGATAGCAATGTGCTTTGTTCTAGAATGCATCACCGGGTTCTCAGAGATATTGATAGCACTAGTATTGTCACAATATAGTGGCACTGCCTGCTCAACCTCCACACTCAGATCCTTCAACATCTGCTTCATCCACAACACTTGTGTACAACAAGATGTAGCTGCAATGTATTATGCCTCTGCAGTTGAAAGAGAGACTGACTCTTGCTTTTTACTATGCCATGCCACCAAGCTGCTCCCCAAATAGAATGCACCACCACTAGTACTCTTCCTGTCATCCACACATCTAGCCCAATCTGCATCTGAAAAAGCTGACAAACTGAAGTCCTTGATCTTTGGATACCATAACCCAAACTCACTAATCCCTTTCAGATATCTGAAAATTCTCTTCACTGCTGCCACGTGTGTCTCTTTTGGTCCTGCTTGGAATCTAACTACCATGCACACAGCTTGTAAGATGTCAGGCCTACTAGCTATCAGATATAATAGGCTACCAATCATTGACCTATACGAGGTGTGGTCAACTAATGGAGAGTCATCTTCCTTGCTCAACTTACACCCAGTCATCATAGGTGTACTAACTGGCTTGCAATCCTCCATGGTGAATCTCTTCAACATCTCTCTCACATACTTGGACTGAGATATAAAGATACCTTCCTTCTTTTGACTGATCTGCAAACCCAAGAAGAATGATAGTTCACCCAACATCGACATCTCAAACTCATCTTGCATCCTCATTACAAAATCTCTGCACAATTCATCTTTGTGACCCCCAAAGATGGTATCATCTACATACACAACCACCACAGGCTGACTGCTTTCTTCAGTTCTGATGTAGAGATTACTGTCCACTAAGCCTTTCTTGAAACCCAACTTGCACAAATAAAAGTCCAATCTGGAGTACCATGCCCTTGGAGCTTGTTTCAAACCATACAATGCCTTCTTCAATCTGCACACAAGAGTGGGATCCTCACTCAGCTGAAACCCATCAGGCTGCTCTATGTAAACCTCCTCTTCCAAATTTTCATTTAGAAAAGTTAATTTGACATCCATCTGATAGACCTTGAACCCCTTGTATACTGACAAAGCCAAGAACATTCTGATAGCCTCAAGTCTTGCCACTGGAGCAAAAGTTTCCTCAAAATCAATGCCTTCCACTTGAGCATACCCCTTGCATACAAGTCTTGCTTTGTTCCTCACCACTTGACCATCTTCATTAAGTTTGTTTCTGAAAACCCATTTAGTACCAATCACATTCTTGTCAACTGGCCTAGGGACTAGATCCCAAGTGTGATTCCTCTCTATCTGATCAAGTTCTTCATTCATGGCCTTCATCCAACTTTCATCATTGCTTGCCTCATCAATAGTTTTTGGTTCAATCTTCG
Source organism: Macadamia integrifolia (assembly GCF_013358625.1). Classification (NCBI taxonomy): domain Eukaryota; kingdom Viridiplantae; phylum Streptophyta; class Magnoliopsida; order Proteales; family Proteaceae; genus Macadamia; species Macadamia integrifolia. The sequence goes on from NC_056557.1 coordinate 11,699,347, forward strand.
AAAGAAGAGAGTAGGTGTTGGTCTTCATTTTTCTAGTTTGAACACCTACAGTGGGGTCACCAATGATTAACTCATTTGTTTCCTATTGATCAACTCTGTTGTGTCTCCTCTGCTTATCTGAATCTACCTCAACCTGTTCAAAATCAACCTCATCTTTGCTTTTGGGTCTACTATCAACCAAGTCATTCTCATCATCAAGATCTTCAAATTCTAGAAGATCATTTCCTGAGCCTGAAGGAATATCATTTTTTTCATCAACTATGACATCAACACTCTCTACAATTTTTCCAAGTCTGTTGTTGTAGCATCTATAGGCCTTACTTAAAGTAGAATAACCTAAAAATATACGCTCATCAGCCTTATCATCAAACTTACCCAAATTTTGGGTTGTTTTCTTGATGTAACACTTGCTACCAAAGACCTTGAAGTGTCTTGCTGTAGCCCTTATTCCAAATCAGATTTCATATGGAGTCTTGCTTTCATGAGGTCTCAACATACATCTGTTATGGATGTACACTGCAGTTAGAACTGCCTCCTTCCAGAACATTTTACCTATATCATTCACTACCAACATTGTTCTAGCCATATTTTGCACTGTTCTATTCTTTCTCTCTACAACACCATTCTGTTGGGGTGTTCTTGGAGATGAAGTTTGTTTCCTGATACCATGCTCATAGCAATATTCTTCAAAATCATCCCAACTGTACTCACCTCCTCTGTTAGATCTCAGACACTTTGTCTTCTTCCCTGTCTGATTCTCAACTTGCTTCTTAAAGATCTTAAATCTTTCTAAAGCCTCTGACTTATGTTTCAAGAACATCACCCACACCATTCTTGAATGATCATCAACAAACAACATGATGTATCTCTCTCCTGAGGTGCTAGGTGTCCTCATAGGACCACATAGGTCTGTGTGAATCAACTGCAATGGAGAACTGGAATAATACTCCTTAGACTTGTAGGAGATTCTAGTTTACTTTCCTTTTGACAAGATGCACATATAGGATTGGAGAGCTTCTTCAACTCAGGAACATCTCTCACTGCCTTCTTCAAAGAAATCTTAGCAAGGTTCTTGAAACCAATATGCCCAAGTCTTCTGTGCCACAACCATGTCTCCTCATCTATGCTGACCATGCAAGAATCTTTCTCTAACTCTGTCAAGGTGTATAAGTTCCCTGAAGTTCTTTGTCTAGTAGCTATAACCTTTCCACTGATTGATCTTCTTATCTCACACCCTTTACTAGTGAAAGTTACTTCATGCCCTTTGTCACAAATTTTACTGATGTTGAGAAGATTGTGTTTGAGTCCTTCAACATACAAGACATCAAGGGATTTCACCTTCCCATGGTTCAAACTTATGGACCCCTTCCCTGTAATTCTGGCACCATTGTTGTTGCCAAACTTCATAGATACACCTTCAAAGTCATGTAATTGTTCAAACCTTTCCTTATCTTCTGTCATGTGGCTTGAGCAACCACTATCAAGAATCCATGGAGTAGAGTCTCCTTGAGCCTTGAAAGCTCTCTGAATAACAAATGCTGCTGCATCTTCTTCATCTTCTACTCTCTCTCTCTGAACCCAGACTTTCTTGACAGATTGAGATTTCTTTGCTTTCTTCTGTCTTGAGAACTGTCTCTCCATCTCATCATCTTCTATGTTTCTGAAAACTCTCTGTTTACCTCTGTTCTCCTATCTTTGTGGGAGAAACACAGTTCTACAATTTCTTGCAATATGTCCAAGGTTGTTACATCTGTAACATTCAACTATTTCCTCCATAAGGGGTGCAAAAGGATTTATGTCCACATAACTCCTTGGACCAATGTTGAACCTGCAATCTGAGATCTTATATCCAAAAGTGTTGTATTTGTAACAATAACCTTGAAAGGTGTGCCTCTGCATCACAGGTTCCATCTACCATCTGTAAGGAGCTCTGAAGTTGTCAAATGCTCTAGGTTTCTGTTGAGGACCTTGATTGTATCCATAGCTCTCTGCTCTCCTGCTTGGCCTTGCTAACTATGGTTGTCTAGCATGGTTAGTCTTATAGAATATAAATAGATTTTCTCTTCTGATTGGACCAGTCTGCACTTTATCTTTTTGTACTGCTCTCTTGACATTACCAGCAGTAGTAGCATGTGCCTTTCCTCTTTGAGCATTCCTATCATTGACTTTGATAGGATTATGAACTATTCCCTTACCATTTGCTTTGGTATTTTTGGAAGATTCCCCAACAAATCCAAGCCCAAATTTGATGTGAGTCTGTCTTTGAGCATTGATAATGTCATTAAGCTTCTTACTACTTGGATTCTCTTTTGGAGTAGAGTCATCTTCAACATCTTCATTTTCTAAGTCTTCTCTCTCAATCTCAGTTCTCCCATAGTCTTCAACCTTAGCCTTCAATAAGGCTAGCTCATCTGTATATCCATCAAATTGTGCAAAAATCTCATATTGCTCCTCTAGTAGTGCTTTCAAAGCCACTTTCTCTAACTCAAGAGTGTTGCAGTCAATGGCCTTCTGTGAGAGTTGATACTCAAGATCATCTAAGGTCTTCCTTGACTTATTGACTTGATCTCTCAACTCAAGAACTATTTATTCTTACCCCTTAAGGTCTTGAGTGACCTTTTTCACTTTTTTCCTTTATCTTTTAAGCTCTCTAAGGGCAACTGTAAGTTCAGCCTCTAGATGTGATTTTTCATCTTCCTCTTCTTCTTCTGTAAAATCTTCCTTACTAGAATAATCTTCTTTGTTTTCTTCCATATCTATTGAAACATGAACATTGTGATACCCTACTTTTAAACCTGGTTTAATTACACGGTTGACCCGGTTTAACCATGCAGGACCCGAACCAGAGAGGGTTAAGGCGGGTTCCTTATGGACCATGATGGCAAGGGTGACTTTGAACACAGGTTGGCCAGACAAGTCCGAGTCAGTGCCAGAGGAGATGGGTGTACCCAAGCCGTGTACATGCACGTATCATAAGGCCATGTATGGGTAATGCTAGTATGTAGCCGTATCCTAAAGTGTATACATATAATATACCTTGTACCGAGAGTGAGATACATGCCGAGAGTCGAATTCCATCGAAATCTCACTTGTTGACTAAGTTTTAACCAACAGGTGGGCAGTCATAGGCTGGTGAATCCGCCCACCTGAGTGACCCACCCATGTGGTTACTAGATATTCTCTAAGTATAAACAGTACTTACTGTGTTTTTTTCATTTTTCTCATTTAATGCATTAAAGAGCTGGTGAGAAGAGTAAAGAGGAGAGAGAAAAGAAAGGAAGAAAAGAGAACGAAGAAGAAGAAAGGGAAAGAAAGAGAAGGAAGAAATGATTTTAAGCGATGCCGAGGTTTGATCTTCTCATTCTGACACCGAAAAAGTGATCCCCAACACGAGATCTACGATTTGAGGTGAGCGATAGCTATACTCCTTAAATTTTCACCAAACCCTAAGTGAAACCCTTGATTTGGGTAGAGTTCCTTGAGATCTTGTAAATCCCACTTGAGATGATGAATCTAAGGTTTAATAGATGGTCTATGTGTTGATTTTAAAGGTTTAAAGAAGTGTTTACAAGATTTGAGAAGCATTGGTGATTCCTTGAGTTAAGAGGTGATTTTGAGGTTTTGGAAGAGTTCTTGAGCAAAGAAGGTACGATGGCTTTTCAATCCTTAAATCTAACTTAGATCTAGGTTAGAATCATCTTATAAGACCTTAGATGTGTGAAAAATGTGATTGAAACAACCCCATTTGGTTTCCCCAAGGTTGAGGAATGTTTCAAGGAAGAAAGCAGATTTCTGCCCCCATAGGTGGGCAAAGACCGGCGGGCAAAGCGCCCGCCTGAGGGGACAGCCCCTCGGTCCCCACTGACGGGCGGGAATCGGTGGGTAAAGCCACTGGCCTAAGGGGGCCTGCCGATTCAATCGACTGGCTATAATGGCCCACCTGTGAAGACCGGTGGGCGATGACAGGTGGGCTGCCTGGCCCACCTGTTGGCCCCCCGATCGGATTTTTGAGCCCGAATGGGCCCAAAACGGACGGGCAATCCTCTTTTATGATTTTAAACATGATTTAAACATCAAATCTTGTTAGTTTTGACCCCAAGGTGGTGAAATGCTAACCCCATTCGCTTATGATAGGTTCCACTAGAATTTACGTTTTTCACGCCGGATCTCACCCGTACCGAACGTGAGCTTTTGTACCCAACAAGTAAGTGGGGAGAGGACATTTGACCTTATTTTAAGGCTTGTTTTTCACCATTAAATTGTATCTAGACTAGCTATGTCATCATGCAAATTATGCGTAGATTAGTCATCCTTGTATGCCATTTGTGTGCATTTACTTATGCATTCTAAATTGATGATTTATGATATATGTGTTGTGCCTTACATTCTCAATGTTAAATGATTGATGTGCTTATGTGATGAGTGGTTGGATTACAGTGCATGATGCATTATTAGACTAGACACCGCAGTCGGCTTGGAAACAAGTGGATTGGTGGCCCGTGGTATGGGACGCGGTGGCACTATGCAATCGTACTTTATCATATAGGAGCATGCGATTTAGGATTATCATTTTCCCATGCTATGACCCTTCCCAACAGGGGTTGAGGTGTTGGGTTATCACTTGGGGGGAAGCAGTGGTCGCGGTTGTCGGGTCACTGTGGCGGTTAGAAATACACCTGGCTGGTCATTAGGACAGTTGGCAACCTCAGTGATATATTCAAGAGGGCCAATCGTACTGCTTTTAAATTACTGAAGTCAGCACCTTTACTTTTTTATCATTTACTTTTATGTTAGAGCCGGTAGTCGGTATGCTTTACTTTTTTGAGTACTCACGGTGGACCTTCTCCGACAACCCTATGGGTGTATCGCGGGATGGAGTTCTTGGCTCGTACTCGGGGCATACGCACACTGTGGTTGTAAGTAGCACAAAACCAAAGACTTAGTAATATTTTTTAGGTGGATAAGATTTAAAATGAATTGCATAGCATATAGTGCATATGGATGTGATTGTTGTGTGGTCTTTCTTTTCACTTACTGAGCTAGTGAGCTCATCTCACATGCGCATCTCTTTTAGATGATTTTACAGGTCACCAGCTAGAAGATCAAGAGTCGGACCCCACAGTTGAGTTTCCTGATGAGGATTAGTGGGTCCCTGAGGAGTATGAGCACGGTGCTAATTGCATGTGCTAGGGCTGTGCTACGAGACTGCAGTAATGACGCCGTACAGGATTTTGCTTTTTGATTCTTTTGATGACCTCCCCTTTTGTGTACTTGATATGTAAATTGTTATTCTTTTTGTGTAAATATCATGCCTGCGGGTCCACATGTACTTAGCTATATACTACAATTTGGGTATCAAGTATATTGAGGATATTTACAGGTAATTTAAGTCTTCCGCTGAACTTTTAAACACTTATCTTGATGTGGGTATACTGTGATGGGGTACTGTATTAGATGATCCTGGCAGGTTTGGGTTAACCAGAGTTAACCTGGTCACCGGTCCGGTTCTGTGTGAACGAGGTGTGATAACAATGGTATCAGAGCATGATGCTCTATCCACTTACAACATATCATTTAGACCCCATAGAGTCTATAATAGGAAGTGGGGTGGGTAGATGTAAAACACCTGTAAGAATTAAAAGCCAAAAAAAAAATTGGTTGCATTCATTCATTGCATTTCATGGCATGCATGAGAGAAAGTTTGTTTGGAATAAATAAAAGATTAGTTATTTGATTTCATAACCCATCGAGTATGGATTCGATAAAATTTCGATAGCATAACAACGCTAAAACAAGATTTTCTAAAATTTTCAAATAGAAGCACCTGATAGACAACATATAAGCATAATCGATAAAGGCTAATTAACGTTACAACCAAATTACAATAAGTTTATCTAGTAGACAAAACTAACCACAAGTCACCAACAACATCATAACACCATACTAGCAAGTCCAATTACAGAGAAAAGTACAAAAAAAAAATAATAATAAAATATAGTCCACCATAAACACATAAACAACATAAAGACAAGCAAAAAGCTGATTAAGATAGATAAGCTAAGTCCTCAGAGACCTTCATCATCGTCTAGCTCTACTACTTCATCCCTCCTAGGCCTCGATCTAACATTGAGCTGACGGTCGTAGTAATCAAACCTTGAATTCACTAGTTGTACATCCCTTCGGAGTCGGGTAAAATTCGCTGAAATAGCGTTGGCCGTTGTGTCCAAATCCTTGCTTAATCTTAAGAAGAAATTCTCTAATGTGGCCTACCTTTCTAAGATATGTTCCTCTCTAGTAGAACTCTCATCTAGTCTTCTCAGAAGCTGATCTTGCCCGTCTTTCAAGGCCTTTATACTAGTCATCATACTCTCAAAGTTAAATACGCCACTCTCAAGTGGTGGGGCCCTATATTGTGGGTCTGCAGCCCTAGCAAAGTTAGGATCAGCATCTCTCGAATCAAGAGGCTCCTCCTTGAGGATATCCTCGTCCAGAAAGTCTTCCTCCTTGAATTGAGGAACATAATCCTCATCCTCCTCACTATTTTTCTCCTCCTCCATGTGGACATCCTCCCTGTGGACATTCCCCCTATCCCTGCCTCCTTGAGCTCTTACCCTCTGAGGTATATCCATAAGAGCTTGGAGACCCATCTTGCGTAGGTTTTCCCTATTAAATTTGTCCGCTGGAGTCTTTCCCTCCTCACCATTCAAATCCACCCCAAAGAACTCCAAAACCCTGGTGAGGGTCCTACCATATGGGAAACCTCCGTCCTCAAGATGTGTGGCATGATGCTCTATAATCTTAAGTATAACGTAGGGCAAGCATAAATGCTCAACACCTCCCTCCAAGGCCTTGTAGATGCAGAAGGCTATGTAGGCTACCATGAAACCTACTTGGTTCCTATGACCTCCTCTAGGGAGCAAATTAAACTGAACCAAGCGAGAAAATACATGAGCCTCCAGGTGAAATGTCGTCTCGGAATCCAGACGTACCTTGCTGCCACTAATGGCCTCGTAAATGTGGTCCTGCATCTTCGAACTTAAGGATGGGCCCACGGGCTTACTCCTTGGGGGGCTATAGTATTGATGCCCAACTGATAAAATATCTAAAATACTAGAAAGAGTGTCCACAGTCAAACGAATGTCTCCAAATTACAGTAAAATCTTTGAACTAAGTGTTCATAGCATGGGCGGTCAATGTTAAGGATGGACTGCCAACCCAGTGCAGTAAACCTCTCTGTAGTTGAATCTTGTTGAAATCACAAGTTACCACGGTTTTCTCCATCATCACAGACTTCTTTAGAAAGGTCTGCTAATTAGTTTCCGCCCTCAAACTCCGAAAGAGTCCCTCATCGTAGTCTAAAGGATTGATGGGGGCATGTCCTTGTTACCTTGTGCAAAGGGCTGGGGAACTAGTCCCTACACCCTTCCGTTTTGAAGTTGTGGACCTACATCTATTGGAAGAAGATGCGGGTTCCTTACCCTTGCGAGAAGACATCCTAGTAAGAAAAGAGAAGAAATAATGATAAGTAAGGATGTTGCATAACAAAGGAAGTAAATAGGTGGGTGAGCAAGCATATGTAAATGCACCTAAATACATAATGTGGATCATTATAAAAAGAGGGGTGGTTAAGCCATGGAGAAATGAATAGGAGGAAACCCCCAAAACATGACATCCACTAGCATGTTGCAAAATAGAAAAGAAAAAATGAGTATAAAGCATGACAAGTGAGAAGTGATGGAGAGCCTCATAAGAATTTCCTCAAGTGGGGTAATTGGTGTCAAATGATGAAAAGCCCCAAATTCAATGTGAAAGTTCAATCCAAGAGAATGAAAAAAAATCTTATAATAGTGTAGAACTTGAAGCGTGCATGTCAATGATAGTAGTGCCTATCATTATACAATCAAGAATATGCAAAGAAATTTTCTATTATGACATTGAGATGCAAGGAATGAGAGAGGTTTAAAGTCGTTCATAAGTATGGATTCAAAGTGTAAGACAAACATCATTTCACCAACAATTAGTGGTAAGTGATTCAAAGTTGTTCACAAGTATGGAATGAAGTGAAGAGAATCATAGAAACCTCAGATTTTTTTTTTTCAAGAAACCTAACACAAAAGAGATGGATTTTCATGGAAAAGAGATAGATTTCCACAGAAATGAGATGGAATTGTAAGCATATACAAGTTTTCATGATCTTTCCAACAATGTAAGTGCAAATTAAAGATAAGAAATCCCATTTGAGTTGTTAGTTAGGAAGAAAGGAGAAGAAATAGAAAAAAACCCCAAATTGGAGAAATTAGGGCACGGTTTGGGATTTTCTCCCATAGATTGGGTAGTAAAGCCCAAAACTATGAATAAGTCACAAATGAAGCATCATATTCTCATGGAATGATTATTCTATGGAAAGAAACATGAAAAAAAATCAAGTTTTGGGAAGTATAAATGGATTCAACACCCAAAATATATGTTCAAAGAAGAGAAATGGAGAAGAAACTTATTTGAGAGTGAAAGGAGCTTGAATCTTTCAAAATCCGTCGAATCGTTGAGTGAGATCGGGGGTGGATGCGCCAAGAAACCCTCCAAAATCTCCCTGAGTTGAGCCAAGGGAGAACATGGGAGAAATGAGGGGGAAAAGGGCTTAAAAGCCCCTTTACCTTTTCGCCTCGGGTTGGACCGGCGAGCCCGACCCGAGCTACCTGCCGATGGTTGCCCGCCGGTGGTAGCCCGTCGGTTGGGAGAAAAAAAAGAAAAAAAAGTAATAATAAAAATAATATATATAAAAAAAATCGAGCGGGACCATCGTCCTACTTGTCGAAGAGCTAGCACAGTACTTTCGGGGCTAAGCTGTGGCTAGATGCAAGACATCATACACTACAATACCCCATGTGTTGGCATATGATTATGTGCTTATGTAAATTCTAAGGTACTTAACTAATGTTTTGTGTATGGTATGTTCCAGGTGCAAGGGCACGATGGTATGCACTAGATCCGGTAGCAATGCACGAGGTACCTCACGTGGTCCTCGTCCTATCGGTCGACCACCAAATCCTCAAAGGTCTCATTCTGTGGGGCAAACCCCACTTCCACAACCTCAAGAAACCATTGACCAGGGTGTGGCACAAAGGGACCCACCTTTGACCACACTTCCGAATCCTCCACCTGTCATCACCCCGAGTGATGTTGCGACCATAGTTCAGCAGTCACAGGAAGCCTTCCAGCAACAAATGCTCCAACAGCAGCAGGCATTTATGGCTTCTATACAACAACAGTTAGACTTTCCTCAATTCTGTCAACATCCTCGGATAATTACTCCATAAGACCCACCTGTAGGGTCTGGTATGGGACCACAAGCCGGAGGTACACCTCCAATTCTGTCACTCAACACTCCTTCGTATATGGTGCCCCCTTTGTACCCTTACTATCCGGCATATGCACCCAATTACCCATCAATGAATAATACAACAAGGGTAGTGAAATCTTTTAAGAGGAACTTGCCACCTGTATTCTCTAAGGTGGGGAGTGATTCTCTAAAGCCGGACCAGTGGATCCAAGAGCTGAAAAAGATATTTGAGGTAATTGAGTGCACTGAGGCATAGAAGCTTATTTGTGCAGGGCTAGAACTCAAGAATGAAGCCAGCTCTTGGTGGCAAGCCTCTAAGCCTATATTGTTGGCCGCACATCCGAAACCCACATAGGAGCAGTTCAAGGAGTTATTTTTAGCAAACCATTACCCTCGTAGCTTCAGAGACCGTAAAGAGACGGAATTCATGGCCTTGACTCAAGGGAATAAGACTATCCTTGAGTATCAACAGCAGTTTGAAAGCTTTTTCCATTTTGCCCCTAGGCATATGAGGTCAGCGGAGGAAAAGGCTGCAAGGTTTCTGAAGGGATTAAAGGCATCTATTGGGTCAGTGCTCGAGGTCTTAGATTTGATAGATTATGGTTAGATTGTGCAAAAAGCTAAATCATGGAAGATAAGCAGAAGGGAGAACAGTCCTTCACACCTGGATTATGGAAGAGGACTAATCCATTTTCGGACATGGGAAACTCATCCAAGGTATACCGTGGGTCATATAGTTTTAGTCCTACATATAGACAGCCCTATAGGCCATTTAGCTACCTTCCTCGACCAGCTGGTGGTTCGGGCTCTACATCTTTTCTCTCAAACACTAGTACGGTGCCTACAGTCACAAGGCCACCCCGTCCCCCATCTGCATCAGGTCAAGTGCAAAGGGGCCCTACCCCAGTTTCGATGACACAGATCCGTTGCTTTAATTGCCACTGTTACGGGCATTTTACTAAAGACTATCGAGTCAGACCAGCCTTACCATCCAGTCAGCCCTCTGTGTACAGACCTCCCCTAACTCGGAGGAATCAACCGTAAGGAAGAATGTATGCCTTATCAACTGAGGAAGCTGAGGCCAGCACGGAAGTGGTAGCAGGTACATTTTAATTTAAGATTTTCCTTATGCTAAATGTTGACCTGCTGTACTTATATGCATTGTTGCACTAGGTGTTCTACCTATATCGGGTATACCAGCCTATGTCTTGTTTGATTCAAGAGCTACACATTCGTTCATATTTTAAGAGATTTGCTGAGAAACTTGGTATGTCGCCCAGGACACTAGATCATGAGATGATTGTTAGCATGCCTATAGGAAAAGTTACACAGTTGAAGGAGGTGTATGGGCCATGCCCAGTTGAAATCAGTGGAAAGAAATTGAATACACAACTCATCAAATTCAACATGAAAAATTTTGACGTTATACTGGGCATGGATTGGTTTTCGGCCCATCGAGAAAATGTGATGTGTACTAAAAAATTAATTAGGGTGAAAAATGATGAAGGGAAAAAACTGGTATACCAAGCAGATAAAATAAAATGGGCTAGAAAGGTCCTCATCTCCGCTCTTCAAGAGGTAAAGTTGTTGGAAAGTGGATGTCAGTGTTACATAGCATCGGTACTTGATGTTGATACAAAGGTTACACTTCTAGAAGAGGTAGAGGTGGTTAAAGAATTTCTGACATCTTTACAGATGATTTGATGTATTTACCGCCTGATAGAGAGTTGGAATTTACCATAGACTTGATTCCTGGAGCAACTCCAGTGTCTAAAGCTCCATACAGGATGGCACCAACCGAATTGAGGGAGTTACAGATGCAGTTGCAACAATTATTGGAGAAGGGGTTTATTTACCCAAGTGTTTCACCTTGGGGTGCCCCAGTATTGTTTTTCAAGAAGAAGGATGGCAGCTTGCGTATGTGCATCGATTATCGGGAATTGAATAAGCTTACCATTAAGAACTAGTATCCATTACCACGCATTGATGATTTGTTTGACCAACTACAAGGTGCAAAGGTATTTTCAAAGATAGACCTTAGATCAGGCTATTATTAGCTCAAGATAAAGAGCGGCGACATACCCAAGACAGCTTTCATGACTTGGTATGGTCACTGAGTTTCTAGTATTATTTTTTGGGTTAACCAATGCATCAACAACATTTATGGATTTAATGAATTGAGTATTTCATGATGTCCTTGATAAATGGGTAATTATTTTTATTAATGACATCTTGATCTACTCTAAGATAGAAGAGGAGCACACTCAACACCTGAGGATGGTATTACAGAGGCTCAGAGAGCAACAACTATTTGTCAAATACAGTAAATGTGAATTTTGGCTTGAGCAAGTTGGATTCCTGGGACACGTAGTGTCTAAGGACGGAATCAAGGTGGATCTTGATAAGGTGAAAGTAGTAGTAGAGTGGGAAAGCCCTAAGAACGTTACAGAAATTTGAAGTTTCTTGGGTTTAGCTGGGTACTACCGGCGCTTCATTGAGAATTTTGCTCGAATCTCAGCACCAATGACTAAGTCAACAAAAAGGGGGTGAAATTTGAATGGATAGAGGAATGTGAGAAGAGTTTTCAGGAATTGAAGAAAAGGTTAGTGTCGGCCCCTGTGTTGACCATCCCTGAAGGCACAAGTGGAATGACAGTCTACACTGATGCTTTTAAGGTCAGGCTAGGTTGTGTTCTCATGCAACGCGGTAAGGTGATAGCGCATGCATCTCGACAACTAAAGGAATATGAGAAGAACTACCCCACTCATGACTTGGAACTAGCCATGGTCATTTTTGCCTTAAACATTTGGCGACATTATTTGTATGGGGAGAAGTGCGAGATATACAGTGATCACAAAAGCCTTAAGTACTTTTTTACCCAAAGAGATTTGAATATGAGGCAGAGGAGATGGCTCAAGCTCATGAAAGATTATGACTGTGACATTCAATATCATCTTGGCAAGGCTAATGTAGTGGCAGATGCATTGAGTCGGAAGGCATAGACTATGTCACTCTCACACTTAGCAGTCTGCCCACAGCTCGTACAAGAGGTGAAGCTAATGGATGAAACCCTCTTATATGAAGGAGCAACCTTAGAGCTTGAACATCAACTAGAAAACATTATATGGTTAACTGTATCCTTGGCAGCTCTCCAGGTGCATCCATCAATTAGGCAAGAGGAGATAATGAAACAACCTTTGGGTCCTGAGTTGCAACGGATCAGAATTAAGATTCAAGAGCAAACAATGAACGACCCTGATTTCGTTTTAGCCAGCGACGGGGCATTATTGTTTCGAGGTAGGTTATGTGTGCCTGATGATTTGGAGATACAAGACAAGATAGTGCAGGAAGCACATAGCTCCGAGTACTCACTCCACCCAAGAAGTACAAAGATGTATAAGGACCTTGAACAAAACTACTGGTGGCCAAGCATGAGAATCACAATAGCCCTATATGTGGTGACTTGTCTTACATGCCAAAAAGTAAAAGCTGAGAGGCATCGACCTTATGGTACTCTTCAGTTACTCCCAATACCAGACTGGAAGTGGGATAGGATTACGATGGATTTTATCACCGGACTACCCCGCACACCTAAGGGGATGGATGCGATTTGGGTGATAGTTGATCAGCTTACTAAGATTGCTCATTTCATTCCCATCAAGACCAAATTCTCTATGGCCAAGTTAGTACAACTTTATACAGATAACATAGTACACTTGTATGGAGTGCCAGTGAGCATTGTGTCAGATAGGGACCCGAGGTTCATTTCTAGATTTTGAAAAAGTTTCCAGCATGCTCTGGGATCACAATTGAACTTGAGTACTGCTTTCCACCCACAGACTGATGGTCAGTCAGAGCGAACCATACAGATATTACAAGACATGCTCAGGGCATGTGCAATGGAAATGTGTGGTAGTTGGAAAGAATATATACCCCTTATGGAGTTTGCCTATAACAACAGTTACCAAGCTACAATTGGGACGGCTCCATATGAGGCATTATATGGTAGAAAGTGTAGAACTCCTCTGTATTGGAATGAGGTAGGTGAACGTCGAATGTTAGGACCCGAAATGATACATATGACATATGACAAGGTCGATGTTATTCGAGAAAGGATTAAGGCAGCTCAGTCACGTCAAAAGAGTTATGCAGATACCCGCAGGAAAGACATTGAGTTTCAAGCAAGAGAAAATGTGTTTCTCAAGATTTCTCCTACTAAAGGGTTGCATAGGTTCCATAGAAAGGGTAAGTTGAGCCCGAGATACATTGGCCCATTTGAGATTTTAACTCGGGTTGGCTCAGTAGCCTACATGCTTGCTCTTCCACCTTCGCTTGGAAATGTTCATAATGTATTCCATGTATCCATGCTGAAGCGATATGTTCATGATCTATTGCATGTATTACCCATGGAACCAGAATATCTAGAAGCTGATATGACCTATAGAGAACAGCCAGCTGAAATCTTGGACCGAAAAGTGAAAACCCTTCGCAACCGTTCCATTTCCTTCATAAAGGTGCGATGGGCTAATCATTCACTTGAAGAAGCATCTTGGGAGAAAGAGGATGAAATCCAAGCCAAGTACGCTCATCTTTTCGAACAACCAGGTACGCCAATTTCGAGGAAGAAATTTTCAAAAAGGGGGGGGTAAATGTGATACCCTACTTTTAAAACCTGGTTTAATTACACGATTGACCCGATTTAACCATGTAGGACCCAAACCAGAGAGGGTTAAGGCGGGTTTCTTATGGACCATGATGGAAAGGGTGACTTTAAATATAGGTTGGCCAGACAAGTTCGAGTCAGTGCTAGAGGAGACGGGTGTACCCAAGCCGTGTACATGCACGTATCATAAGGCCATGTACGGGTAATGCTAGTATGTAGTCATATCCTAAAGTGTATATGCATAATATACCTTGTGCTGAGAGTGAGATACATACCGAGAGTCGAATTCCATCGAAATCTCACTTGTTGGCTAAGTTTCGACAACAGGTGGGTGGTCACAGGCGGACAAATCCGCTCACCTAAGTGACCCACCTATGTGGTTACTAGATATTCTCTAAGTATAAATAGTACTTACTGTGTTTTTTTCATTTTTCTCATTTAATGCATTAAAGAGCTGGTGAGAAGAGTAAAGAGGAGAGAGAAAAGAAAGGAAGAAAAGAGAACGAAGAAGAAGAAAGGGAAAGAAAGAGAAGGAAGAAATGATTTTAAGTGATGCCGAGGTTTGATCTTCTCATTCCGACACCGGAAAAGTGATCCCCAACACGAGATCTACGATTTGAGGTGAGCGATAGCTATACTCCTTAAATTTTCACCAAACCCTAAGTGAAACCCTTGATTTGGGTAGAGTTCCTTGAGATCTTGTAAATCCCACTTGAGATGATGAATCTAAGGTTTAATAGATGGTCTATGTGTTGATTTTGAAGGTTTAAAGAAGTGTTTATAAGATTTGAGAAGCATTGGTGATTCCTTGAGTTAAGAGGTGATTTTGAGGTTTTGGAAGAGTTCTTGAGCAAAGAAGGTAAGATGGTTTTTCAATCCTTAAATCTAACTTAGATCTAGGTTAGAATCATCTTATAAGACCTTAGATGTGTGAAAAATGTGATTGAAACAACCCCATTTGGTTTTCCCAAGGTTAAGGAACGTTTCAAGGAAGAAAGCAGATTTCTGCCCCCACAGGTGGGTGAAGATCGGTGGGCGAAGCGCCCGCCTAAGGGGACAGCCCCTCGGTCCCCACCGGTGGGTGGGAACCGACAGGTAAAGCCACTGGCCTAAAGGGGCCCACCGGTTCGATCAGCGGGCTATCATGGCCCACCTGTGAAGATCGGTGGGAGATGACAGGTGGGCTGCCTGGCCCACCTGTTGGCCCCCGGTCGGATTTTTGAGCCTGAATGGGCCCAAAACGGATGGACAACCCTCTTTTATGATTTTAAACATGATTTAAACATCAAATCTTATTAGTTTTGACCTCAAGGTGGTGAAATGCTAACACCATTCGCTTATGATAGGTTCCACAAGAATTTACATTTCTCACGCCGAATCTCACAAGAGTTATTGAGCAAAGAAGGTAAGATGGCTTTTCAATCCTTAAATCTTATTCGGTTCAGGTGATCGCCAAGAAGAGATAGAACAATAAGCATAATGTGGGTTTAAGGTTTAGGTTTTTGGGTTTAGGGTTTAGGGTTTAGGGTTTAGGGTTTAGGGTTTACAGGTTTTGAGGTTTTTGGCTTTGGGTTTACTTTTTTTGAGGTTTTGGATTTTGGGTTTAGGGTTTTGGGTTTATTGGTTTTGAGGTTTTAGGTTTTGGGGTTACTGGTTTTGAGGTTTTGGGGCATTTAGAACCTCAAACTTGTGGTAATTTAACTTCCAATGGTTATAACTTTTCACTTGAATGTCGGAGTTAGTTGATCTTTTTTTTCAAGTTTTGTATTTTCAAATGACCACTGTCAGGTTGGGGGCCTATGGCGCCCGCCGTTGTCAAATTCTTCAAAAAACATCCAATTATCATAGTTTCATTCAATTCAATAATCAAATTTTGGAATCTAAATTGCCTTAAATGTTTGCAAAAATTTAATATTTGTGTATCATTAATGCATCATCGTTGCATCAGCATTGCTAAGAACTTGTTAAATCTAAACCATCTGTTTTACATTAAATAATCTTAGCCGTTGTTTCTAATAAAAATTTGTAATTCATTAAATATAATAACGATAAGTCAAATATCAACCATTGATTTACAATAATAAAACAACATATTTAAATTATACTTTAACCATTACAAAATTTAATATTATTCTACCAACAGTGTCCCGATGTTTTTCCCCCTTCTCCCCGTGTCTATCTACTCAAATATCTTTCTCCGCTAACATAGGGTTCAACTAACTTTTTTTACCTTCTTTGATTAGTCAGACAACAGATGAAGTTGGATTTCCATTATTGCCTCCCCAAGTTCTCACTCACTTTACGGAATGACCACCAAACTTTAGGACATCTTCATGGAGCGATGGCATCTCAACCTTTACATTTAATGCAAGGCTTCGCTTCCATTAATTTCTACCCATGAGTACCGTTTCTCAAAACTGTATTTGGTTCAATTTTTATGATTTCCTTTCATTGCTTCCTTGTTTTTTTCAGTTCATCAAACATGGAAACCATGCACAATGTTATTGAACCAAAATGACCAAGAGTTATGTCCGAACATTTTGCAATCCTGAACTGAAGTAGATTTTGTATTAGGATAACAGTTGATTTACATGACATCCACTAGATTTATGACCAATTCATTCGACTGGTCTGTTGCACCTATACTCTTCTTCTACTAATCATATTTTTATCTCATTTCTGCTACTTTCTACTCTTATCCCACATTATTTAAATAATCAATATATCTTCTTAACATAAAACCGTCCCAATTATTTCATTATTCCAATACGTAATAAAATGTCGCATATTGGCTTTCCATAAAACAAACACTATGACTTTTCTTACAATTTTATAGAAACCACACCAATTATCACACAAATTTTCATCAACCGATCAGGTCCTCACGAGATGAAATTTTATCACTATTTAGGACCAGTACAACCACTATTATTACACTGTCACTCTACTCTTCGACTGTCACATAGGTGCTCATTGAAGAATAGAATTACGTCTGAAGTATGTTGTCATAGAATGAAACAAAAAAAAAACCAATAATATACAATACCTAGTTTCGCCAAGAAGAGACAGAAGAATAAGCATAATGTGGGTTTAGGGTTTACTGGTTTTGAGATTTTGGGTTTTGGGTTTACTGGTTTTGAGGTTTTGGGTTTTGGGTTTACTGGTTTTGAGGTTTTTGGTTTACTGGGTTTTGGGGCATTTAGAACCTCAAACAGGTGGTAATTTAACTTCAAATGGTTATAACTTTTCACTCGAATGTCGGAGTTAGATGATCTTTTTTTTCAAGTTTCGTTTTTTCAAATCACCACAGTCCTGTCAGGGGCCTACGGTGCCCGCCACTGTCAAATTCTTCAAAAAACATCCAATTATCATAGTTTCATTCAATTCAACAATCAAATTTTGGAATCTAAATTGCCTTAAATGTCTACAAAAATTTAATATTTTTGTATCATCAATGCATCATCGTTGCATCAACATTGCTAGGAACTTGTTAAATCTAAACCATCTGTTTTACATTAAATAATCTTAGCCGTTGTTTCTAATACAAATTTGTAATTCATTAAATATAATAATGATTAGTCAAATCTCAACCATTGATTTACAATCGTAAAACAACATATTTAAATTATACTTTAACCATTACAAAATGTAATATTATTCTACCAACAGTGTCCTAAAATTTTTCCCCCTTCTCCCCGCGTCTATCTACTCAAATATTATTCTCCGCTAACATAGGGTTCAACTACCCTTTTTTGCCTTCTTTGATCGGTCAGACAAAATATGAAGTTGGATTTCCCTTATTGCCTCCTCGAGTTCTCACTCACTTTACGGAATAACCACCAAAACTTCAGGACATCTTCATGGAGCGATGGCATCTCAACCTTTACATTTAATGCAAGGCTTGGCTTCCATTAATTTCTACCCATGAGTATCGTTTCTCAAAACTGTATTTGGTTCAATTTTTATGATTTGCTTTCATTGGTTCCTTGTATTTTTTTCAGTTCATC
Organism: Macadamia integrifolia; assembly: GCF_013358625.1. Taxonomy (NCBI): domain Eukaryota; kingdom Viridiplantae; phylum Streptophyta; class Magnoliopsida; order Proteales; family Proteaceae; genus Macadamia; species Macadamia integrifolia. The sequence goes on from NC_056557.1 coordinate 11,717,357, forward strand.
AAACATAGAAACCATGCACAGTGTTATTGAACCCAAATGACCAAGAGTCATGTTCGCTTTTCAACATGGTACAAGTATTGAACCCAAATGACCAAGAGTTATGTCCTATCATTTTGCAATCCTGAACTGAAGTAGATTTATATTAGGATAACAGTTGATTTACATGACATCCACTAGATTTATGACCAATTCATTCGACTGGTCTTTTGCACCTATACTCTTTTTCTACTAATCATATATTTATATCTCATTTCTGCTACTTTCTACTCTTATCCCATTGTTTCAAATAATCAATATATCTTCTCAACATAAAACCGTCCCAATTACTTCATTATTCCAATACGTAATAAAATGTCGCATATTGGCTTTCCATAAAACAAACACTATGACTTTTCTTACAATTTTATAGAAACCACACCAATTATCACACAATTTTCCATCAACCGACCAAGTCCTCACGGGACGAAATTTTATCACTATTTGGGACCAGTACAACCACTATTATTACACTATCACTCTACTCTTCGACTGTCACATAGGAGCTCATTGAAGAATTACATCTGAAGTATGTTGTCATAGAATGAAACAAAAAAAAAAACCAATAATATACAATACCTAGTTTCGCCAAGAAGACAACTGGTTTTGTGGGTTTATGGTTTAGGGTTTAGGGTTTAGGTTTAGGGTTAGGGTTTAGGGTTTAGGGTTTAGGGTTTAGGGTTTAGGGTTTAGGGTTTAGGGTTTAGGGTTTAGGGTTTAGGGTTTAGGGTTTAGGGTTTAGGGTTTAGGGTTTTCAGGGTTTAGGGTTCAGGGTTTTTAGGGTTTTGAGGTTTTCGGTTTTGGGTTTTGGGTTTTGGGTTTACTGGTTTGTGAGGTTTTCGGTTTAGGGTTTTGGGGCATTTAGAACCTCAAACAGGTGGTAATTTAACTTCATATGGTTATAACTTTTCACTTGAATGTCGGATTTAGATGATCTTTTTTTCAAATTTGGTATTTTCAAATGACCATAGTCTTGTTAGGGGCCAACAACGCCCGCCACTGTCAAATTCTTCAAAAAAATCGAATTATCATCGTATCATTCAATTCAATAATCAAATTTTGGAATCTAAATTGCCTTAAATGTCTACAAAAATTTAATATTTTTGTATCACCAATGCATCATCGTTGCATCAGCATTGCTAAGAACTTGTTAAATCTAAACCATCTGTTTTACATTAAATAATCTTAGCTGTTGTTTCTAATACAAATTTGTAATTCATTAAATATAATAACGATAAGTCAAATCTCAACCATTGATTTACAATCATAAAACAACATATTTAAATTATACTTTAACCATTACAAAATTTAATATTATTCCACCAATAGTGTCTCGACGTTTTTCCCCCTTCTCCCCGCGTCTATCTACTCAAATATCATTCTCCGCTAACATAGGGTTCAACTACCCTTTTTTTCCTTCTCTGATCGGTCAGACAAAAGATGAAGTTGGATTTCCATTATTGTCTCCCCGAGTTCTCACTCACTTTACGGAATGACCACCGAAACTTCAGGACGTCTTCATGGAGTGATGGCATCTCAACCTTTACATTTAATGCAAGGCTTGGCTTCCATTAATTTCTACGCATGAGTATCGTTTCTCAAAACTGTATTTGGTTCAATTTTTATGATTTCCTTTCATTGCTTCCTTGTATTTTTCAGTTCAACGAACATGGAAACCATGCACAATGTTATTGAACCCAAATGACCAAGAGTTATGTCCGCTTTTCAACATGGTACAAGTATTGAACTCAAATGACCAAGAGTTATGTCCGAACATTTTGCAATCCTGAACTGAAGTAGATTTATATTAGGATAACAGTTGATTTACATGACATCCACTAGATTTATGACCAATTCATTCGACTGGTCTGTTGCACCTATACTCTTCTTCTACTAATCATATTTTTATATCTCATTTCTGCTACTTTCTACTCTTATCCCACATTATTCAAATAATCAATATATCTTCTTAACATAAAACCGTCCCAATTACTTCATTATTTCAATATGTAATAAAATGTCGCATATTGGCTTTCCACAAAACAAACACTATGACTTTTCTTACAATTTTATAGAAACCACACCAATTATCACACAATTTTCCATCAATCGATCAAGTCCTCACGGGATGAAATTTTATCACTATTTAGGACCAGTACAACCACTATTATTACACTGTCACTCTACTCTTCGACTGTCACATTGGTTCTCATTGAAGAATTACATCTGAAGTATGTTGTCATAGAATGAAAAAAAAAAAACCTATACAATACCTAGTTTCGGCAAGAAGAGACAGAACAATAAGCATAATGTGGGTTTAGGGTTTTGGGCATAGGGTTTATAGGTTTTGAGGTTTTGGGTTTACTTTTTTTGAGGTTTTGGGTTTTGGGTTTACTTGTTTTGAGGTTTTCAGTTTTGGGTTTACTGGTTTTGAGGTTTTTGGTTTAGGGTTTTGGGGCATTTATAACCTCAAACAGGTGGTAATTTAACTTCAAATGGTTCTAACTTTTCACTCGAATGTCGGAGTTAGATGATCTTTTTTTCCAAGTTTCGTATTTTGAAATGACCACAGTCCTGTCGGGGGCCTATGGCGGCCGTCGCTGTCAAATTCTTCAAAAAACATCGAATTATCATAGTTTCATTCAATTCAACAATCAAATTTTGGAATCTAAATTGCCTTAAACGTCTACAAAAATTTAATATTTTTGTATCATCAATGCATCATCGTTGCATCAGTATTGCTAAGAACTTGTTAAATCTAAACCATCTGTTTTACATTAAATAATCTTAGCCGTTGTTTCTAATACAAATTTGTAATTCATTAAATATAATAACGATAAGTCAAATCTCAACCATTGGTTTAAAATCGTAAAACAACATATTTAAATTATACTTTAACCATTAAAAAATTTAATATTATTCCACCAATAGTCTCTCAACGTTTTTCCCCCTTCTCCCCGCGTCTATCTACTCAAATATCATTCTCCGCTAACATAGGGTTCAACTACCCTTTTTTGCCTTCTCTGATCGGTCAGACAAAAGATGAAGTTGGATTTCCATTATTGCCTCCCCGAGTTCTCACTCACTTTACGGAATGACCACCGAAACTTCAGGATGTCTTCATGGAGCGATGGCATCTCAACCTTTACATTTAATGCAAGGCTTGGCTTCCATTAATTTCTACGCATGAGTATCGTTTCTCAAAACTATATTTGGTTCAATTTTTATGATTTCCTTTCATTGCTTCCTTGTATTTTTCAGTTCAACAAACATGGATACCATGCACAGTGTTATTGAACCCAAATGACCAAGAGTTATGTCTGCTTTTCAACATGGTACAAGTATTGAACTCAAATGACCAAGAGTTATGTCCGAACATTTTGCAATCCTGAACTGAAGTAGATTTATATTAGGATAACAGTTGATTTACATGACATCCACTAGATTTATGACCAATTCATTCGACTGGTTTGTTGCACCTATACTCTTCTTCTACTAATCATATTTTTATATCTCATTTCTGCTACTTTCTACTCTTATCCCACATTATTCAAATAATCAATATATCTTCTTAACATAAAACCGTCCCAATTACTTCATTATTTCAATACATAATAAAATGTCACATATTGGCTTTCCATAAAACAAAAACTATGACTTTTCTTACAATTTTATAGAAACCACACCAATTATCACATAATTTTCCATCAACCGATCAAGTCCTCATGGGATGAAATTTTATCACTATTTAGGACCAGTACAACCACTATTATTACACTGTCACTCTACTCTTCGACTGTCACATAGGTTCTCATTGAAGAATTACAACTGAAGTATGTTGTCATAGAATGAAAAAAAAAAAAAAACCTATATAATATCTAGTTTCGGCAAGAAGAGACAGAATGATAAGCATAATGTGGGTTTAGGGTTTTGGGTATAGGGTTTATAGGTTTTGAGGTTTTGGGTTTTAGGTTTACTTTTTTTGAGGTTTTGGGTTTTGGGTTTACTTGTTTTGAGGTTTTCGGTTTTGGGTTTACTGGTTTTGAGGTTTTTGGTTTAGGGTTTTGGGGCATTTATAACCTCAAACAGGTGGTAATTTAACTTCAAATGGTTATAACTTTTCACTCGAATGTCGGAGTTAGATGATCTTTTTTTTCAAGTTTCCTATTTTGAAATGACCACAGTCCTGTCGGGGGCTTATGGCGGCCGCCGCTATCAAATTCTTCAAAAAACATCGAATTATCATAGTTTCATTCAATTCAACAATCAAATTTTGGAATCTAAATTGCCTTAAACATCTACAAAAATTTAATATTTTTGTATCATCTATGCATCATCGTTGCATCAGTATTGCTAAGAACTTGTAAAATCTAAACCATCTGTTTTACATTAAATAATCTTAGCCGTTGTTTCTAATACAAATTTGTAATTCATTAAATACAATAACAATAAGTCAAATCTCAACCATTGGTTTAAAATCGTAAAACAACATATTTAAATTATACTTTAACCATTACAAAATTTAATATTATTCTACCAACAGTGTCCCGACGTTTTTCCCCCTTCTCCCCGCGTCTATCTACTCAAATATCATTCTCCGCTAACATAGGGTTCAACTAACCTTTTTTTCCTTCTCTGATCGGTCAGACAAAAGATGAAGTTGGATTTTCAATATTGCCTCCTCGAGTTCTCACTCACTTGGCTGAATGACCATCGAAATTTCAGGACGTCTTCATGGAGCGATGGCATCTCAACCTTTACATTTATTGCAAGGCTTGGCTTCCATTAATTTCTACCCATGAGTATCGTTTCCCAAAACTGTATTTGGTTCAATTTTTATGATTTCCTTTCATTGCTTCCTTGTATTTTTCAGTTCATCAAACATGAAAACTATGCACAGTGTTATTGAACCCAAATGACCAAAAGTTATGTCCGCTTATCAACATGGTACAAGTATTGAACCCAAATGACGAAGAGTTATGTCCCATCATTTTGCAATCCTGAATTGAAGTAGATTTATATTAGGATAACAGTTGATTTACATGACATCCACTAGATTTATGACCAATTCATTCGACTGGTCTGTTGCACCTATACACTTCTTCTACTAATCATATTTTTATCTCATTTCTGCTACTTTCTACTCTTATCCCACATATTCAAATAATCAATATATCTTCTTAACATAAAACCATCCCAATTACTTCATTATTCCAATACGTAATAAAATGTCGCATATTGGCTTTCCATAAAACAAACACTATGATTTTTCTTACAATTTTATAGAAACCACACCAATTATCACACAATTTTCCATCAACCGATCAAGTCCTCACGGAACGAAATTTTATCACTATTTAGGACCAGTACAACCACTATTATTACACTGTCACTCTACTCTTCGACTGTCACATAGGTGCTCATTGAAGAATTACATCTGAAGTATGTTGTCATAGAATGAAAAAAAAAAAAAAACAATAATATACAATACCTAGTTTCGGCAAGAAGAGACAGAACAATAAGCATAATGTGGGTTTAGGGTTTAGGGTTTACTGGTTTTGAGGTTTTCGGTTTTGGGTTTACTGGTTTTGAGGTTTTTGGTTTAGGGTTTTGGGGCATTTAGAACCTCAAACAGGTGGTAATTTAACTTCAAATGGTTCTAACTTTTCACTCGAATGTCGGAGTTAGATGATCTTTTTTTTCAAGTTTCGTATTTTCAAATGACCACAGTCCTGTCGGGGGCCTATGGCGGCCGCCGCTGTCAAATTCTTCAAAAAACATTGAATTATCATAGTTTCATTCAATTCAACAATCAAATTTTGGAATCTAAATTGCCTTAAATGAAATTTAATATTTTTGTATCATGAATGCATAATCGTTGCATCAGCATTGCTAAGAACTTGTTAAATCTAAACCATCTGTTTTACATTAAATAATCTTAGCGGTTGTTTCTAATACAAATTTATAATTCATTAAATATAATAACGATAAGTCAAATCTCAACCATTGATTTACAATCATAAAAAAACATATTTAAATTATACTTTAACCATTACAAAATTTAATATTATTCTACCAACAGTGTCTCGACGTTTTTCGTCCTTCTTCCCGCGTCTATCTACCCAAATTTCATTCTCAACTAACAAGGGTTCAACTACCCTTTTTTGCCTTCTCTGATCGGTCAGACAAAAGGTGAAGTTGTATTTTCATTACTGCCTCCCCGAGTTCTCCCTCACTTTACGGAATGACCACCGAAACTTCAGGACGTCTTCATGGAGCGATGGCGTCTCAACCTTTACATTTAATGCAAGGCTTGGCTTCCATTAATTTCTACCCTTGAGTATCGTTTCTCAAAACTATATTTGGTTCAATTTTTATGATTTCCTTTCATTGGTTCCTTTTATTTTTTCAGTTCATCAAACATGGAAACCATGCACAGTGTTATTGAACCCAAATGACCAAGAGTCATGTTCGCTTTTCAACATGGTACAAGTATTGAACATAAATGACCAAGAGTTATTGTCACACCCCGTTCTCACAGAACCGGGCCAGTGACTGGGTTAACACCGGTTAACCCAAACCTGCCAGGATCATCAGATACTGTATTCCACCACAGCATACACACAACTAATACATGCTCATCAGATCAGCAAAAGACTAAGTTTTACTTGAGAATAATCCCATAATACTTGATACCCGAATTGTGATACAATAATTATATACCTGTGGGCCCGAAGGCATGATAATTACACAATAAAAGTACAATTCATATATCAAGTATGTAAAGGAAATCATCAAAATAATCAAAGTACACAGCTCGGCTCGGCGACAAAGGATAGAGCTCAGCTCGACATCAAGGGTTGAGCCCAGCTCGGCATCACATAGTAGAGCTCAGCTCGGCCTCTGAAATGGAGCTCAGCACGGCCTCAGAACTACGGTCCCGCAGCATAACTCTCACACGAGCAATCAGCGTCGTGCTCTAATTCCTCAGGGGTCCACCAGTCCTCTTCAGGAAACTAGACTGTGGGACCCACCCCGTGCTCCTCAGATGTATGACCTACAAAATCATCTAAAAATGGGGTATCTGTGGAATGAGCTCACTAGCTCAGTAAGTGGTAAGATGGACCACACAACAGTCCACACATCAAAACACAATCATATGCACTACATGCCATGCTATACATTTTAAATCACATCCACCTAAGCAACATTACTAAGTCCTTGGTTTTAGTGCTACTACAGCCACAGTGCACGTATACTCCGGGTACGAGCTGCGAACTCCCTCCCGCGATATGCCCATAGGGCTGTCGGAGAAGGCTCACCATGAGTACTCAAAAAAGTAAAGACAATGCTGTCCACCGGCTCTCAACAGAAATGTAAATGACTGAAAATAAAGGTGCTGACTCCAGTAATTTAAAAGCAGTACGATTGGCCCTCTTGAATGTACCACCGGGGTTACCGACTGTCCTACATGACCCGTCGGGCGTTATGTCTAACCGCCACAGTGACCCGACGACCGCGACCACTGCTTCCCCCCAAATGATAACCCAACACCTTAACCCCTGTTGGGAAGGGTCGTAGCACGGGATGGTGAAAATCCTAATACCGCATGCTCCTATATGACAATAGTACGATTGCATAGTGCCACCGCGTCCCATTCCACGGGCCACCAATGCACTCATTTCCAAGCCGACTACGACATCTAGTTTATCAATGCATCATGCACAATGATGCCCACATTCAACATATAAACATCTCATTCAATTGCCATTTGGAAAGTAAACATAGCACATATGCATAACAATGTGAGGAATGACTAATCTACATAGCATATTCATGATGGCATGACTAGACTAGATATAATTAAATGAATGCCAAACAATGCCTTGACACAAGGCCAAACGTCCTCTCCCCACTTACTTGTAGCGTACAAGGATTCCCGTTCGGGACGGGTGAGATCCGGTGCGAATCGGGTAGAATTTGGTGAACCTAACACAATTGAGCGGGGTTAGTACTTCACCATTTTAGAATCAAAATTAACACGATCCGATGACAAATTCATGTTTAGAACGTTAAAAGAAGGTCGCACGTCTGATTTGGGTCCAATCGGACGTAAGAATCACCTTCGGGCCACACGGGTGGGTCAGACAGGTGGGCTGTCTGGCCCACCGATCCTACCCACCGGTTTGGACCGGCGGGTAGGGGCCCCCGGGTTGGGCCCATCGGTTCAACCCGCCGGTTAGGCCAGGGGCCCCTGCTAGGACCGACGGGTAGGGTGGCCCGCCGGTTGGCCCATCGGTTGTGCCCGCCGGTTGTGCCCGAAGGCCCCTGCCCTCTCAGGTGGGTGCCCACAGGCGGGTAGGGGCCCACCGGTTCCACCCACCGATCTTGGCGGAAAAACAGCCGTTTCTTCCCAACTTCATCCATTCTTTGGGGATTCAAATGGGGCTTTTCCCAACCCATTCTTCACACCTTCAAGGTCTTATAGGATGGCTCTAACCTAGATCTAGGTTAGATTCAAGTGATGGGAAACCATCTTACCTTCTTTGCACAAGAACAACTTCAAACCCACAATGCTTCTTCCACCTTTTCAATACCTCTTCAAATCCTTCAAGATCAACACATAAATCATCTATTAAACCTTAGATTCATCATTTCAAAGGGGATTTACAAGATCTCAAGAAACCCTACTCGAATCAAGGGTTTAAGCTTGGGTATGGTGAATGTTCAAAGAACCCAACTTTGCTTACCTCTAAATGTAGATCTAGAGTTGAAGATCACTCCTCCGGCGCCGGAATGGGAAGATCAAGCTTCGACGCCGTTGGAATCCCTCTTTTCTTCCTCTTCCTTCTCTTCCTTTCTTCTTCCCTTTCTTTTCTCTCTCCTCTTTACTCTTCTCACCAACGTACGGGTGTCATAAATGAAAAGAAAATAAAGTCATGAATGCTATATATATAATTCCTAAATAAGTGAATAGTGCACATGGATGGGTCACTTAGGTGGGTGGGTGCACCCACCTGTCCACCCACCTGAGGGCCAAAACTTGGGATTTTGACAGAGTTCGGCCTGGTGCGAACCCCACCCCAGCGTACGATGTAGTATACGTATATACCTTAAAAATATGGCTATAATACTTGCTTTATCAGTACATGGCCTTATGGTAGGTGTATGTACACAACTTGGGCACTCCCGTCTCTTCTGGCACTGGCTTGGACTCATCGGGCCAGCCGGTATTTAAGGTCACCCTTGCCATCATAGCCCATAAGGAGCCCGCTCTAACTCCCTCTGGTTCGGTTCCTGTATGGTTAAATCGGGTCAACCGTGTAATCAGTTCGGGTTTAAGAAGTAGGGTATTACATAACCCCCCCTTCTGAAAAATTTCATCCTCGAAATTGCGTACCTGGTTGATAAAAAAGATGAGGGTACTTGGCTTGCATTTCATCCTCTACGTCCCAAGATGCTTCTTCAAGTGAATGATCCGCCCATCGCACTTTTACATAGGAAATGGAGCGGTTGCGAAGGGTTTTCATCTTCCGATCCAAAATTTCAGCTGGCTGTTCTATATAGGTCATATAAGCTTCTAGGTACTCTGGTTCCACGGGTAGTACATGAGATGGATCATGCACGCATCTCTTCAGCATGGATACACGGAGTACATTGTGAACATCCCCAAGTGAAGGTGGCAGAGCAAGCATGTAGGCTACTGAGCCAACCCAGGATAAGATCTCAAATGGTCCAATGTATCTTGGGCTCAACTTCTCCATTCTGTGAAACCTTTTTAGCCCTTTAGTAGGAGAGATATTGAGAAATACCTTTTCTCCTGGCTGAAACTCAATGTCTTTTCTGCGGGTGTCCTCATAGCTCTTTTGACGGGACTGAGCTGCTCTAATCCGTTCTCTAATAACGTCGACTTTGTCACAAGTCATCTGTATCATCTTAGGTCCTAACATTCGACGTTCACCTACCTCATCCCAATACAAAGGAGTTTTGCACTTTCTGCCATATAACGCCTCATATGGAGCCATCCCAATTGTAGCTTGGTAACTGTTGTTATATGTAAACTCCATAAGAGGTATATATTCCTCCCAACTGCCACTCATCTCCATGGTACATGCCCTGAGCATGTCCTCTAATATCTGTATGGTTCGCTCCGACTGACCATCCATTTGTGGGTAAAAAGCCGTACTCAAATTCAACTGTGATCCCAAAGCACGCTGTAAGCTTTTTCAAAATCTGGAAGTGAACCTTGGGTCCCTATCTGAAACAATGTTCACTGGAACTCCATGTAAGCGCACTATGTTATCCATGTAAAGTTGTGCTAGTTTGGCCATAGAGAACTTGGTCTTGATGGGAATAAAATGAGCAGTCTTGGTAAGCCGATCAACGATCACCCATATCGCGTCCATTCCCTTAGGTGTACTTGGTAGTCCGGTGACGAAGTCCATTGTAATCCTTTTCCACTTCCATTCTGGTACTGGGAGTGGCTGAAGAGTACCATAAGGTCGATGCCTCTCAGCTTTTACTTTCTGGCAGGTAAGACAAGTCGCCACATACAGAGCTATGGTGACTTTCATATTTGGCCACCAGTAACTTTGTTTGAGGTCTTTGTACATCTTGGTACTTCCTGGGTGAAGTGAGTACTCGGAGCTATGTGCTTCTCGCACTATCTTGTCTTGTATATCCAAATCATCGGGTACACACAATCTGTCTCGAAACATCAATGCCCCATCACTGGCTAAAGAAAAATCTGGGTCGTTCATTGTTTGATCTTGAACCTTAACTCTGATCCGCTGTAATTCAGGATCCAAAGGTTGCTTCATTATTACCTCTTGCCTAATTGCCGTATGCACCTGTAGAGCCGCCAAGGATACAGTCAACCATTTAAGGTTTTCTGGTTGAGGTTCAAGCTCTAAGGTTGCCCCTTCATATAAAAGGGTTTTATCCATTAGCATCGCCTCTTGCACGAGTGGTGGGCTGACTGCTAAGTATGAGAGCGACACAGTCTGTGTCTTCCGACTCAATGCATCTGCCACTACATTTGCCTTGCCGGGATGATACTGAATATTGCAGTCATAATCCTTCATGAGTTCAAGCCATCTTCTCTGTCTCATGTTCAGATCCTTCTGGGTGAATAAGTATTTCAGGATTTTGCGATCACTGTATATCTCACACTTCTCCCCATACAAATAATGTCACTAGATCTTAAGGGCAAAAATGACTGCAGCTAGTTCCAAGTCATGAGTGGGGTAATTCTTCTCATACTCCTTTAGTTGTCGGGATGCATACGCTATTACCTTACCGCGTTGTATGAGAACATAACCCAAACCAACTTTGGAAGCATCGGTATAGACTGTCATTCCACCTGTGCCTTCAGGAATAGTCAGCACAGGGGCCGTCACCAACCTTTCTTTCAATTCCTGGAAGTTCTTCTCACATTCCTCTGCCCAGTCAAATTTCACACCCTTTTTAGTCAACTTGGTCATTGGTGCTGAGATCCGAGCAAAATTCTCAATGAAGCGCCGGTAATATCCAGCCAAACCCAAGAAGCTTCTAATTTCAGTGACATTCTTGGGGCTTTCCCATTCCACTACTGCTTTCACCTTAGCAGGGTCTACTTTGATTCCGGCTTTAGACACTACGTGCCCCAGAAATCCAACTTGTTCAAGCCAGAATTCGCACTTGCTGTACTTGGCAAACAACTGTTGCTCTCTCAACCTCTGTAACACCATTCTCAAGTGCTGAGTGTGCTCCTCTTCGGTCTTGGAGTAGATCAAGATGTCGTCAATAAAAACAATACCCATTTATCGAGAACATCCTGAAATACTCGATTCATTAGATCCATGAATGCTGCCAGTGCATTGGTTAACCCGAAAGATAACACTAGGAACTCATAGTGACCGTATCGAGTCCTAAATGCTGTCTTGGGTATATCACTGCTCTTTATCTTGAGTTGATAATAGCCAGACCGAAGGTCTATCTTTGAGAATACTCTAGCTCCCTACAGCTGGTCAAATAAATCATCAATGTGTGGCAATAGATACCGGTTCTTAATGGTTAGCTTATTCAATTCCCGGTAATTGATGCACATACGCAAGCTGCCATCTTTCTTCTTGACAAACAACACTGGGGCACCCCAAGGTGAAACACTTGGGCGAATAAACCCCTTTTCCAATAATTCCTGCAACTGCATCTGCAACTCCTTCAATTCAGCTGGTGCCATCCTGTATGGAGCCTTAGATACTGGAGCTGCTCCAGGAGTCAAATCTATGGCAAACTCCAACTCTCTATCAGGTGGTAAGTGCATCAGATCATCTGGGAAAACGTCAGGAAACTCTTTAACCACCTTTACCTCTTCTAGAGGTGTAATCCTTGCATCAACATCAAGTACCGATGCTAAGTAACCCTGACATCCATTTTCTAGCAATTTTACTGCTTGAAGAGCAGAGGCGAGGACCTTTTTCACTCGTTTCATTGTATCTGCTCGGTATACCAATTCTTTCCCTTCGTCATCTGTCACCCTAATCAGCTTTTCAGCACAGATCACATTAGCTCGATGAGCCGACAACCAATCCATACCCAATATAACATCAAAATTCTGCATATTAAACTTAATGAGTTGTACATCAAGGTTCTTCCCACTAATTTCCACTGGGCACGGCCCATACACTTCCTTCAACTGTGTAACTTTGCCAGTAGGCATACTAACAATCATTCCGCGATCTAGGATCCTGGGTGACATCCCAAGTTTCTCTACGAATCTCTTAGATGCGAATGAATGAGTAGCTCCTGAATCGAATAAAACATAGGTTGGTATGCCTGATATGGGTAGGATACCTAGTATAACAATGCATATAATTTCAGCAAGTCATCAATATTAATCATAATGAATTTCTTAATTTAAAATGTACCTGCTACTACTTCTGTACTGGCCTCAGCTTCTTCAGCTGACAGAGCATACATCCTTCCCTGCGGTTGATTTCCTCGAGCTAAAGGAGGTCGGTACGCAGAGGGCTGACTGGAGGGCAAGGCTGGTCTAGCCTGACAGTCTTTTGCATAATGCCCATATGAATGGCAGTTGAAGCAACAAATCTGAGACGTCGAAACTGGGGCGGGGCCCCTCTGCACTTGACCCGTTGCAGATGGAGGTCGAGGTGGCCTTGGAGCTGTAGGTGCCACACTAGTGTTCGGGCGGAAAGAAGTGGAACCCGAACCACCAACTGGTCTAGGAGGGTAGCCAGATGGCCTATAGGGGGGTTCAGGGTTTAGGGTTTTTAGGGTTTAGGGT